>NC_132805.1:4384500-4703000 GCF_048594095.1 Paramormyrops kingsleyae
GTGGAAGACTTCTGTGCTCGGTTGAAGAAGCTCTTCGTGGTTGGCATCATAGCAGTAATGGGTTATACCTCCCTTAAGGATGGAGCCATAGGCGAGGCAATGGTTAAGAAATGGCAGGAGCGAATGGAGATAGTGGAGACCCGCATGAAAGCTGCTGTGGATGACTGCATACAAAACTTTGCCACTCAAGCCAAGATAGACATAGAGAATGAGCTTCTGCAGAATCCTGCCAGCGTTGATCCTGAGTTTACCAAGTCACTATTAGATATTCTTGCTAAAAAATATGACTGGGTCTCCTGGTCTGTTCAGGTCTTCAGTCACAATGGCTGGTTCTTTTGGAACTGGCTGGCTGGAAAGAAATGCTATGGCACCAGCGGCAACAACTGCTTCGACATCCTGACCAAGAACAACATGCGGGTCATGGTGTCATTTAGCGCCGCGCCAAAGCCGATAAACAAGGCGCAGATCCAAGGGCAGATCGAGAAGCAGAAGATAAAGGGGGACATGGTGGATGCAGCTCTGTTGCTTGGCAACAGCCTGCCCAGTTGCGTGGTGAATGCCGTCAGCCAGTATAAAAAAGTGGAAGAATCCAACAACTTCCAAGTGGACTGTTTTTACTCTGTGCAGTATAAAAAAGCGTATCTGTGCATTCACTCTGACTAGCCTTTCGATGGCCAAAGTTTGAAAAATGTGCATCATTGTCCATAAGCTTAACATTTATCAGTAAACACTCATGCATAATTGTTTTTTTAAAGGGTAGAGGGTCACATTTTGCATCCTGTTCAGACTATTGGATTTTTAAAACTCGTTTGTCAAATGCTTTGGTATAATGTTTAAATATCAAGATTTATGAGAATGAGATTTTTGTTGATCTTTTATATGGGAAATATGCATTTAATTTGCAATATATACATATATTAAATATACATAAATTTCTCGTTTGTTACATCTTTATGCTTTTTTCATTTGTGCCCACAGTTCTGAATAAAAAATATTTATCTTTTAATATTATTTGCATGCTCCTGGCTCTCCAGAATACTGCACTTTTTAAAAATGTTAGATTTACATCGGAATTACACATGTGATCAGTTAGTATAAATAATTACTTAAAGTACAAAAGGGTACATCGTTGAAATATACAAACTATACCATTTAAATACAGGCTATGCACAAACTAACTAATATAACTATAATACTACTACAGTACGTCATTTTCCATGTACTAACAACAAAGACCCTCCCATCCCATCCTCGAACATTTTAATGGTTTTATGACCTTCCTGTCCATTTAACCAAATCAAAGGGATCGTGACCCAAGGACCCCGCCGGAGAGTGACCCTCCTACCCCGGGAAGCCGGTTTCACACTATTCATGAATTTACTATCACATTCATCTTAACATAAATACAGAAAATATGATTTACCTATTAATCAAATATACAATGTAAAAAGTTAACTTGTTTTTTTCTTTACCAGTGATTAAACATTTATTACCGAACTAACAATATCTTTCATATGACCCTATTATAAGTATTAAGCATAATTAATCTATCATTACTGAGAGGGTGTGCACTTGTTAATACCTTGGCGTGCATTTATGAAAATAAGGATAGGGTTTTCATTTACTACCTATATGAACTTAAGTATAGCACAAAAAGTAACCGGTTTCACAATACCGAGAAGCAGTAACTGCTCTGAAGTATCGCTAGGCACCGTTTCCAAATATCAATGTGTTACTTGTGACATTTGTCTAAAAGTGACAGAATTTACACAACATAGAATATTCTTTAAACAATACCGCTGTCGTTGAACACGTGTGTTACCGCGAAAAGGAGATGTTTTTTGGATGATCTCTGTCATATGCGGGGTTGCCAACTTTGGTCAGCTGGCTGGCGCGAGCTTTTCAATTCGAGACAAGTCTGCACACGCACGCACATTTACATCTATGTCACGGTTTTATTACCTTGTAAATAGTAAATGGTCTGTGGGGTTTGCAAACTACCCCAATGCTTTTGATGTAGCTAATCTGTGGTTAATAATGTAATAATATAGATTCGCCGTAAGTTTTCTTGCGTGAGCGTGAGGGTCAGAAAGCGCGTCACGCCGGATGAGTTCGAGTTGGCAGCCCTGCGTACGGTAACCAAACCGCCGCTGGGTGCTATCAGCCTGTGTGCGGCTATGTGTTTTACACACATTCAGATGTTTTCTCTAGGTCTGCACTCTGACTCACACCTGCAGGGTTGGGTGTTTGAACCCTGCTGTCTAGCTGTGTAGGGGTTTATGTTCTCTCTGTGCCATACCAGTTTGCTCCGGGTATTCCTGTACCCTCCAGCAGTCCAAAGGGGGTGCTTTAAGGTTAAATGGCCTCTCTAAATTGCCCTTAATGCATAATGTGCGTATGTGTGTGCATGTATGTATGTGCCCTAAGACAGACTGGCATCCCATTGAGGGTGTACCCCAAATTAATGCCCGTGCAGCCTGGGCCTTACATATCATTTCAACTCTAGGTAAGTAACCTGCCACCCTACTTAAAATGCAGTTATTGTATATTCATCTGAGAGAATGATCGTGTCGCACATTAGAGAGATGCTGGCAAGATGCTGAAGAAATGGATGGTAGAAATTCAGTCACGCTTCTTCAGCAGGAAATTGATTAACGAAACGGGTTTTGTTTTGACTGTGTTATTTATAATTAGTACAAAGACCTGTGAACTACTAGTAATTATCAAAAGAACGTCTGTAAAAGAGTGAGCAGTACTTTATCATACTTGGCCGACATTCTGTCCTTGAAAAAGCAGGAAGGTTTAAGGGAGTTGTGTCTCTGGTAGTGCGACAGAGTGCAGATCCCTCTGACTGGACACTCCGGGGAGGTGGGTGTTACTGAAAGGCTGTAATGCCCTGCTGTGTGAGTGTTTTCTCCTCAGATTGAATTAGAATGAAGCTCTTTCCTAATGCCTGTGCTTCCCTGTTTCTTTCATTTTTCCGGGACTCAGAGGATATTCTCATGTCACCAGTGATCACTCATGTCGTGATGCAGACCCAGCACAGCCAGGGCTGCCTATAGGAGACTATGTGCCGGAGTATCCTGCAACTTTCCCTGGAGTGTTGAACATGGGCAGAAGGTTTTAGGTGTCTGGGGGTAGCAGTGTGACTCAGTAGGTAGAATTTAGACTCGAATCCCTTCCCTGTTCTACACCCTAAACGTAAGCTTGGACAAAATGTCATGTGAAGTTATAATGCAATACAAAATAAACACAATGGCTATATATCAGATGTATTATATAATCAAAACATTCTGTAAAAAGTGATGACAAGAGTTGCTGAACGACCCGAAGTTGCTGGTACACTTTGCTGTTGTTGGCTTTGACATTTTATTGCTTTTGTTGTTATTTTATTTACTTAAGTCTTTTGCCGTCATCTTATTATTCGTATTTTAGTTTTCGTTTCATCAGTCAAAATGTTTATATCTAACAGAACAAGTGCTTAATTTGACCAGCATGTTGAAGACAAAATCGATATTCCTCTATTATTTCCCAAAAAAACAGACTGCTATGTCACGCAAGAGTTCTTTGAATCAAATCGAAAGTCATGCCTTTCAGGGAAACCTTTTTGGAGCAGCAAGAAGAAAGGGCTTCTTACAGAGTAGTTTCCATTGTCATGTTACTATAGTAACTGCCCTAGTTGCAGTGGAAAATCCACTGTTGCCCAGCAAGTTTTACTTCCTCCAGTTAATCATTCTTCTTCTTTAAAGGGACTCTGTGCGATGAGCAGAGAGTGGTACTGCTGACAGGAGAGAGGATATTAGCTGATGTAATCATATACCCGTTTCTGGTTTCACACATTTACAGTGCTGGTACAAGGCTTCATTGTCATACAGCAGCTTTTAGTATGTGTGTAACATTCTTTGAAGTGGATGACCTGCACTGGTTCATCTGGCAATCTGATAAAGATGTCTGGAATTCGCCGGAACACAACAATGAAACACTAACAGAATGGTGGTATGTGCAGCATGATTTCATGACTGATTTTGTTTAAAACAAACATTTTGCCAAAGAAATCAATTTGAAAATGATACGTATTCATGAACTGCTTTGTGGAAAGTTGGTGAGGCCTAGATAACTGAAAGAAATACCCATAAATCCACAGAATCTTCTCAGAATGTTTGTTATTGCTTCGATAGCAAAAAATCGAACATCCATCCACCCATTCATTCAACCATCCATCTATCCATCCATCTTATAGCTGTTTATCAATCACAGTGTTGTGGGGGCCTGGATCCTATCTTGGGAAATCCAGAGCACATAGCAAACAAGGATTGAGTGGGAATGAAATCAGAAAATGGAAACTTTAATTTTTAATGCAGTAAAAAGTTACTTAACATTTATCTATATATTTCAGATTATTAGACATTTATTTGTTGCGAAAACAAGTATTAGCCACATATGTGTCAGCATTGCAGTATCTTTATTCATTTTAGCTTTTAACCAATGTGCAACGTTTTCTCATTACTCATTGGGTGTGTCTAGATGTTATAATCCTTGGATACTTTTCTGGGACAGATTCGTTAACACGATTAGTCTGCACTTTGTCTTTTCTAAAAAGAAATGGCTCGTTCACACAAACTGGTTTAGACAGATCAAGAAGTCTAAGGCCTAAAATTTACTATAAGGACGCTGTAAGTTGTTGCATTTGTTTCTCTTCTGAAAACCAGACGTATATAAGGATCCTTACTAAGGCACTTTCTAATAATACAGTATGTTACTGGAGGCTCAACATGTTTATTATTAAGAGAATGCCTAGAGTGATTCTGTATTACAGTGAGATTGTGAGCATGGTGGTGGATGATATGGGGTTTTCAAGTTTCTTGACATTGTATTGTTCATTGTGAAGCTGTCATAGGACAATACATAATGAAAACTGACACAGACAATGCCTTTAGCGCTTCAGCCAAGGACTGAAGCAGATCAAAACTGATGCCGCTTGCTTTCCAGTTATAATACAATACAAAATGAAGGTCATTTAGTATAGTAATTCTATCCTAGAGGACAACATCAACAATTTTCAAGAACCAGAGTGTTGTCACTGGCTAGTGAGGATTAGAAAAATCGACTAGCAACTGATGCAGTCTTTGTCATGTTTAAAAGGAAGTATGACTATTATCTTCATGGGGAGAGTCAGTTTCATTTTCTGGTGGTGGGGGGTTCAGTGTGGTGGTGAATAGGGTCAGATAAACCTCTCTGGGGGCCCTAGGCTGATATGGCCACTTGAGGGGGTGCATTAGTGGTAAAACTTCACCAACTGGAGGGATGGGGGGTGTTGGCAGTGCTTACAATGGGGAAGGTGCTAATGGTAAAATTTACCAATTAGTCCACAACAGCAAATTAATTGTCCAGATTCAACAAGTTTAACCCTTCCATTTTTCCGAGGCATGGCGGAGCGTCTGATTTTTCCGAAGAGGGGCTCCTGATTTTGCGGACGCTGTCGGCTGTAGCCTCGGATATCTTGTGCAGTAATCCGCCGCGGGTGACCTGCCGATGACCAGTGGCCTTTTCCCCATAACCTCAAGATGACTGGAGGATCCAGGAAGTAATCCAGATGCAGAAGAAGCCAAGAGTAGTGACAGGGCAGCTGTTTGACTGCTTTTTCCTGTGTGCTTCATGAGGTCCAGTGTTTCAAGGACGTGGCCTGTTTTTGGAGATTCGCTGAAGAGTTATGCTGTTTGGGGTAGCTACTGGGGTGTGAATGAAAGTATCAGTGAAAGGTAGAACACTGATTATATCAGTACCTCTATTCCACTGAGCTGAGTTTTCATAGTCATTTTGAGTGATGGGTATTGTGACTGTATTGGCACAGAAGATTCTCATTTAATAAGTCTATGGGTAGGTTTACTTCACCACCTTGCTTATTTTGGTTAGGAAAACATTTATAATCAATGCGCCTTAAAAATATTTTGATGCTCTCATTTAACATTGCTGTTTTTAGGTGTACCCATTCTCCGGGTGTGATATTTTTAATGTCTGAGGCCACGGGTGTATTTAGAAATGAAAGAACCTGCACTAAGCATTAAGAGGATTTTTTTTCAAAGATTGCTTACCCAGGGGAATGTTTATTGGCACCCACACATATCAAAACTAGCAAATTAGCCGCATTTTATCTCAGTACTTTCAGACATAATTGTGTGTGTTTAAAGCTTACACTCGAAATGATTGTGAGTCATTCCTCTGCTGGAAAAACTGTGAAACTTTATCACTTTCTTCAAGCAAGAAGCCTGGACCAGATTCAAGAAAAATGATTCACCAAAGCTCTACTGCAGAGTGAGCTTGCATAAGAGCAGGCATGCTGAGATATGCCCAGGCATGTTCCGAGAGTGGGCATCGTGACAAAAATTATACACTTTTGCCTGAAAAGTCATCGCATGGATGCTCTCATATCAGGCTGTCTTCGGCTGCACAAATCACAAGCTCAGATTGCACACGCCCTGCCCCTCCCTGACACACGCCTTAAAATGAAATTAATTCCTGTTTGTAACCATTATAGATACAGCTTTCATGTTTTTATGAAAGGTTGGCTATCATTTCCATGACAGCAATTCTCATTGTTTTTGCATCATTTTAACTCATCCTATCGGCACACAGAATATACTCACTTTGCCCACGTTGTAACAGCTTCCGTTTTGAGGTAGAGCCAAAAGACCAGAATGCTGTTTAGCGAAAGAACAGAAGACCGTGGTCTTATAAAGTCTTTTGAGTGGCTCCTTTTACATTCCCCATTAAATTTTCTTTTATGTTAGAGGAACATAAAAATGTCTGCAGCATTTTTTCAGAATACCTACTGATTAAGTAAACCATTAAAACCCACCGCACTGATGAGCTGTGATCCACCTGCATGAAATTTCTGGAAAAAAATAAATTACAGGCCTTCAGGTCTCAAAAAGTTTATTAGGCCTTTTATCCCCTAGAACTCACAAATAGTTTCAACCAAAGTCACATTAGGAGTTTTATTGAAGCATGAAATATTTTCCATGTATTGATTGCCACATGCTGCTAGTAGTAATTCAGGACCCACCACAGCCATTGTCTTTTCTGCATAGTGGTGTTAATGGTCAGTTCAGTGAAGCCAGCTCACCTATGGCAGCAACTGAGCACTGAACACCTGCGCTGGTAAAACCAAAGCATTTTTTCAACATAAACTGTCTGGATTCAAGCCAGGTCAATGTTAGCCGTTAGCTTAAAAAAGCTGCAAGCGTGGCTGCCAAAGCACTGGAGGCTTCTTGCACCGTCGTTACTTGTGGCTCAGCGAAGACGACTGACTCGGTTGCTGAGGACCTCATTCTTCCAGCAGCCGTGGGTTCGGCCGGAACCATGATTGATAAGAAAGCAGCTGATGAACTCAAATCCTTTCTGCTATCAAGTAATACAGTCTGATGTCTAATTGATGACATATCTCTTAATATTGTTGATCAAGCTGTTGAAAAACCGAAACGAGCAGGTCAGTTGGCATTGAGATTGGACGAATCTACTGATATTCGCAGAAATGTCCAAGTAATCCCCTTTGTGTATTTCATAGAGTTTCATAGAGTGTCATTTTCATTTGTGTTGGTATATATGTCACAAGCCTGTATATTTCTCTTGACCTGATTATTCTATTTTATATTTTAATTTCACAATTCCCGCAACTCTGAATTAGAAGAACGGTTGGAAGATGGATGGACCCCTTTCCCTAAAGTCACTTAGCGCTGCATAGATGGCCCTTGATAATTAAGCCCAGATTTTTTTAGGTTATGTAGATGCTTGAGATGCTTATACTGTACTTATCAAAACTTATCACCAACATTGATAGCCAACTTGTCCCAATCCAGAATTGTTCTTGTTTCTTCACGAATGTCTCCATTCCACCTATGTGGTGAAATGAACACCCCCTAGATGTCCGAACAGCTGAGTCGTTGGGTGCTTTCAAAAGACAACTAAAAATCTGCCTCTTCCAGGAATACCTGGATTAGCATTTCAAGGATTATACTTTTATTTTAAAAAAATAAGCTTTTTAGAGTGACAGTATTCTTAGGCCAGGTACTATTGAACCGGCATCAGAATGTATTCACTGATGAGACTTCTAAGCACATTTGTAAGTCATCCTGGCTAAGGGCGTCTGCCAAATGCTGTAAATGTAAATGTATTCGCATTTGTATTTGCTGCTATTTAATAACGTTTTGTGATTTTACTCCGCAGTCAAGCAGGCACTCCAAGGAGCTGGTGGTCTTTCCTCTTACTCAGTCATGGTCTCTTAAAGGCCTTAGAGCTGCAGTCCGTGCATCTGTACCACATAATGCCTGGCCGTTGACCATTACAAAGTGTAGGTAATTTTCGCCGACCCCTGGGGTCCTCCTCGTAAGTTTCACTGACAGAGTGGGGTGTCTCCCCCTGGCATTTTTGCTGACAGGGCAGGGCGCCCCCTTGGTAAATTTTGCCCATTACAGACCGTGGCTGCCCTGGCATAATGAGTGACATTGCCTTTTCGTACAAATTGAAAAAAAAGAAAGTTTAATGACACGGGGGAAATGTTTGTGATGCTTAAAATACAGAACATGCAAGCAGCAAAGCATCTGGGAGAGTCTGGTGTTTTATTATGCTCTCAGTGCACTGTAATTAGCACAGTCATGAGCTTTAGGCTTTGCTATATTTGTACTTTGAATGCCCAAACCTCTCTTTAGCAAAAACAAGATTAAAAATGTATTTCCTGACACAACAGAAACAGAAATCTATATATTGTAATTGTTCTGTTATGTAAACAGATGGCAACTGCCAAACACATTGAGCTCAAGGGGGACCTTTCAGTATGGAATACAGGTCACAAGGAAGTAAATGATAAATGATAGCGTAAGCAGACTACGGTAGTGGGCGAGAAGGCTGTTATTTAACCTCATTGCTCAGCGTGGTTTAATCTTGGCCTGCATACAAAGCGATGTGGTGATGTCTTGAGTGATATATACAAGGACGGCGCAATGCTTTTCAGTTACATTTTTATCGTGAGGTTGTTTAAATCAAAACTAAATATGTGGTTGTACTTGTCAGACTAAGAAAAGAGTTTAATGAAATAAATCAGTGCTGAGTACTTCAGGGGTTACTGGGCGGCTTGTTACACAGGAAGTAGCATGTCTACTGCATAGCAACTAGACAGACCGGTATGTGAGAAAGGTATGCGATAACTATGGAAAGCAGAACCTTTTTACCTCTCCTGCAATTACTTTTATGCACATCTTGATTCTCTTGATATAAGCATGATTTAGCAGCAGTTGGCAGTAAGGCTTTGCGGTAACTCGAAACTCAACAGCCCATTGAGTCCACAGTGACTTTACAGTGCAAATGTTTTGAAATGCTTTGCTACAACTACTTGTGGAATGAGTGAGCTTCAGCACACGAATAGTGAATGGGCTCAGACATGGTTTTAATCAGACTGAAATGACTCTGCCATACATACGATTTGGTCAAACAGTCTTGCATTGAGCCCAACCCATCAGGTGACTTTAGGAACGCAGAAAAACATCACGTGGTAACAGGACCGTTCGGTCGAGATGCACGGATGCATTGTGTAGCTGTTCAACACCTCATGGTTTACCAGTCTCTGGCTTGTTGTCTCTATCAAAATAATTTAATTTTGTTTTAGGCTAGAAGGAACCGATGGCTGTTCATCAGACGACAGCCTCAAGTAATTTATTCTGCAACATCACGAGGCTTTTCTAGAATGGTCCAAGCTGAGGACAGAAGAGCACAGGTTTTTTTTTTTGAGACTCATCATGGTGCCTAAAAACAGAATTCAACACTATTTTGTATCATTATTGAGAGGATATTGGGTTTTTACTGAAAAGAACATATGCCCAGCGATGGGTTGGCACTCCATCCAAGGTTATTCCCGACCTTCAGCCCATTGTTTTCAGGATAGGCTCCATGAACCCTGTCACTCTGCATAGGAGAACGATGCATGTGTGTGTGTAAATAAACTGTGATTTGGATACATTCATCATCACATCAACCTATATCCATTGTAAATAGAGTGAAGAACTGAGGGTTTTAAAATCCAACACCTCCACAACGTTCATTTGATTTTCAGTCCAATATACCTGTTCAACAAAAAAAAAAAAAAGAAGTATAAATTGTGGAATGCTAAACAAAATGCACTAAACAATATTAACTGGGCAAAATCTCTCCTAAAAAACTGAAACAGCAACCGAGGAATGGCTCCAACAAACCAGTTTAGAGATAATTTTTTACAAGCAGCAAATTCTACTCCAGAGTAGGACGAGTGAAATACAGTATCTATATATAAATGCTTAATAATTTCAATGCCCCAGTTTGGTTCATTTTAAACAACTTGTGTGTTACAGCTGTTATTTTGAATGGTCTGTGATTCACACAATCATTTAATATGCCAGCTTTTAAAATGATAGATTTTTTTAACAATTCCTTTCCAACATAATGTGACCGTCTTGGTGCTCAGTTCCATCTTATTGCTGGGAAACAAAACTGAGCGAGGGTGGAAAAAAAACCATGGTCTGACAAGAAACATTAAAGATTCACAGACATATTTGTGGTTGAATCTAAGCACCATCTCTGTCTGCCTTAGTGAAGAGTGGAGTCTGTAGAAATATGAGAACCGGTTTGGGCTGTTTAGTCATCTGTTCTGTTGACGCAAAATCAGACCTGAGGTGTGTTAGCAGCTACCTGGCTTGATATTGGGTGGATCTCGGTATGTTTCATGGGAAAGATTAATCAGCTTATGGAAATTGTCCAACAGACATCTGAATTCAGATCACACATGCAGTCACACTAATTTAAAGATCTTTGTGTGATTATGGATTTTAAAAAAACAAGCGGCTGAAAAAGCATTCAGCAGTCAACTTTGTAAACAAAAGGCATTGATAAAGTACTGTGTCATAGAGGAAAGGATTTTTTTGTCCAAGAAAAGAGATTGCAAAAGTATAAAAGAAATATGAGAAATTTTTCTTTGATTCTTCTTGTGAAAAAAAATCAGAAAAGATTTGCCTGAATCTGTGGAGTGTCACCTTAATAATTTGAAGGCTTGAGATCTCAGCACTTGTCTTGTAATTAATCTAGTTATCTCTAAAATCTGGTATTTTTCATGTCACTTTAGATAATGGATGTATATTCAGAATTATTAATGATATACTCAGTGTTGCTCCTGAAAAATTTAAAATGTCTATTATGGGTAAAAGTCAACAATTTTGTTGACATCCTTAATTCCATAGACCTGTGTAAATCTTACTAAAGCTCAATGATTTAATTTGCAAGGTAATTTGTGTTACACTTTCTATATATTGTATCAATATCAGAAAGTTTCAGTGATTAAACATAAAAATTCTGAAATGCATTCTTGAACATGAAAATAAAGTATATGATTAATATTTATGTGAACTACAACCTAATTTAAGAATAAGAATAAAACTGTTCTCAGAATATTTGTGTTCCAGCGCAACCACAAAAAGCTACAAACTAACATCCTGTTTCAAACAGTGACAGGAAGTTAACGTAAATCTAAGAAGTTCGCTCCACACAATTACACTCCACTCACACAGTTATTGACTGGTAATAAGTATCTGCAGAGTGATTCTTATTAAACAATGTGTGCTTCTGATCTATCCTTCTGACCCATAGTTTTCCTAACTTGCATGTCTCTTTGGAGAAAGCAGTTACTAAGTAAATAAATTAAAATACGTATCTTAGGAACCAGTACGTACACATACAGTCCCCTTCACAACTATCGGCACCCCTTGTAATGATGAGTAAAATATAAGATTTATAAGAAATTCACCTTTTAGTGAATTATCTTAATCTCAGGGAAAAAAATCCAGCCTTTAATTGAAGTAACTTTATTCAGAGGAAAAAATAATCCCTTATTAAGAAATAATTATTTTTTAATTAACAAAACCACATGTGCCCTGATTATTGCCACTCCTGCATCCAGTACTTTGTACAACCTCTCTTTACCAATAAAACAGCACTGAGCCATCTTCTATAACATCATGTAAGTTGGGGAATCCCGAGCAGGGAATCTGAGGTCATTTCTTTTTACAGAATCCCTCCAGATCATCCAGGGCCCTCGTCCCTCACCTGTAGACTCTCCTGATCAGTTGACCCCACAGGTTTAGATCAGGGGAAAGAGTTGGCCGTTGAGTTGAGTTGATTTTGTGTTCACGTAACCATTTTTCGTTGATGCGGACGTATATGTTTTAGAAAATTGTCCTGCTGTAAGATCCAGCGACGACCCAGTTTTACTTTCTTGGCAGAGGCAGCCAGACTTAGATTTAAAATGTCTTGGTATTTCATGGAGTCCATGGTGCCATGGACCCTCACGAGGGTCTCAGGGGTTCTGGAGGATAAACAACTCCACAATATCACTGAACCTCCACCATACAGGCAGGTAACAAATGAGATTCGATCCTTTAAATCAAATGCAGGTAAATTTGAACAATGATAATGCAGTAGATAATTATGTATGTAATAATCATAATTGGGGCGGCATGGTGGTGCGGTGGTTAGCACTGTTGCCTCACACCTCTGGGACCGGGGTTTGAGTCTCCACCTGGGTCACATGTGTGTGGAGTTTGCATGTTCTCCCCGTGTCATCGTGGGGTTTTCTCCAGGTACTCCGGTTTCCCCCCACAGTCCAAAAACATGCTAAGCTGATTGGCGTTGCTAAATTGCCCTTAGGTGTGCATGAGTGAGTAAATGGTGTGCGAGTGTGCCCTGCGATGGGCTGGCCCCCCGTCCAGGGTTGTGCCCGTTGCTTCCGGGATAGGCTCCAGACCCCCCGCGACCCAGTGGGATGAGTGGGTTGGACAATGGATGGATGGATAATCATAATTATACAGTGATAATACAAGTAACCGCTTACAGCATCTCGAGTCGACAAACCGCAGAAGTCGCAAATGTTTTCATGAGTGTCACAAAGTGACGAACCATTGCATTGAACTCAAATGTTTAATACAATAGGTTTTTTGGCAGCCTGTTTGCAAGTATGAGTTTTCCATAAGTCTGACATTTTTAACCCATGGACAGCCTCAGGATCATTTCCTCAGGACCCAGGGATCAGGATCATTTCCTCAGGACTCAGGGATCAGGATCATTTCCTCAGGACCCAGGGATCAGGATCATTTCCTCAGGACCCAGGGATCAGGATCATTTCCTCAGGACCCAGGGATCAGGATCATTTCCTCAGGACTCAGGGATCAGGATCATTTCCTCAGGACCCAGGGATCAGGATCATTTCCTCTTGACCCAGGGATCAGGATCATTTCCTCTTGACCCAGGGATCAGGATCATTTCCTCAGGACCCAGGGATCAGGATCATTTCCTCAGGACCCAGGGATCAGGATCATTTCCTCAGGACCCAGGGATCAGGATAATTTCAGTATGTCCATCCTTCTCTTTATAACACACCAGCCTTCAGTGTTTGTTTTAGTTTTATCTGACCATTGAATTTGGTTACAGTAAAAATTCCAGTAGCATTTCACAAACTCTAGGTGCTTTTTCTGACACGTCTTCCAAAATAATCTTTTGGTATGGAGGTGACATCTGATGGCGGGTTTGGAGACTTTGTGACCCAAAGATGTGTACCAACTGGGGGTCCCCAAAGACTGGGTTGGGAAGCATTGGTCCAGCAGACACGTTGCTCTCAATCCCAGGTGATTCGAACATTTTAGTTATTGCCTGAATGGACATTTTAAGGCAAGTAGTTTTCTTTTTTTATAAAATATCCATTCCCTGACTTCTGAAGATCAACACACTTCTCCTTCATTTGATTAGCATGTTATCTTATCTTGCCATGTTGATGAATGACTATGGGTGATTGGCCTTTGTATAACCTCATATTTATGCCCCAGTGAAAGAGGAAGTCGTTACTGCCTGAAAGTTTCTATAGACTCTGATCAGCTTCAGTAAAATATATAAATGGAGAAAATGTTTCAGTTACATTTTATTGATAAGAATTTCTATGGGTGCCAAAGCCATGGCGCATGTGGTTTCATTATAAATATTTCTTGATGATTTTCTTTCTTAATAAATTTAGTTCAGTGAAAGGTTTGATGTTTCTTGATTTTTTTCAGTGCAAGATAAATCTAACTCACTAAAATGTGTATTTCTTATAACTGTTTTCACTCATCCTTACTAGGGGTGCCAATAATTATGGAGGCGATGTCATCCAGTCATTTAATCCAGTTGAATGTTCAGTCATTCCTTCGCTTTTGCAAGGGTTAGGAGCAGATATTTGTGAATAATACTCAGGTCCATTATTAAAAATGCAAATTGACGACACTGTAAGTTGTAGAAGTTACTGTAATAAACGTGAGATTTCACTGCTAACACGTGACACTGATTACCAAGACAAAGACACACTGCATCCCAAGCCACGATGTGTAGATGCTACAGTTTTGTTTTTAATCATAAATAACTTTTAACACTAAAGACGCATTATGTACTTACACAAACATATATTAAATTACAGGCATATTTATATATCTTATAAGTTTTTGTAATCCAAATCATTTTCAGTATTATATACTTTTGGCATATGCGTTGTTTGACAATCCGAAACCATGAATGTCACATTCATGACTCTCGAGGGGCGACTGTACTATAAGCATCGAACCCTCCAGCACCGGGGTCTCAGAGTCTGTCAGCTGGATCTGTCCAGCCCACAACTTATTTTTTTAATCATTTTTAAATTATGGGGGGATATGATTCAGGTCTATAAGATTCTAACGGGTCTGGATGCTGTTCAGCCAAATGACTATTTCAATATTAGTCTAAATACTAGAACTCGTGGCCATAAGTGGAAATTAGCGGGAGAACATTTTAAAACAAATTTGAGGAAGCACTTCTTTACACAGCGTGTAGTTAGAGTATGGAATAGTCTTCCTGCTAGTGTAGCGGAAGCTAAAATCATGGGTTCCTTTAAATCAGAGCTAGATAAGATTTTAACAACTCTGAGCTATTAGTTAAGTTCTCCCCAAACGAGCTCGATGGGCCGAATGGCCTCCTCTCGTTTGTAAATTTCTTATGTTCTTATGTTCTGCCCACCATTCAATTGATCAGTTTCCTCAGAGGATTAAAAATGATCAGTGGCGGTAAAAAATTTGCCAGCCCCAAACTCCAGCGGCCTCCTTTCCCGCTTCCTGCATTTAGGAATTCCTCTGCAATCTAGAACTTCACTCCCCGCTAAAGTGCAAATGTGTACAAAACAACTCCAAGCCAATTTACACCATCGATTTTTCTTTCCCTGTAGCAGGAACGCAATCCTGCAGGAATTACATGGCTTCAGGCTTAATTGTATCTCTGTCCCATTTCCACAAACATACACTGCCAGAGATGCGGGGAACCTGGAGCCTGTCGAGGGAAGCAGAGCAGGCAGGGGACACGATGGATGGGATGCCAATCCATCATAGGCAGGGCTGCTGTAAAAGGAGAGGGCTAGAACCATTCCAAGGGCCTTTGAATGACAGGGACCATAAAAAATTAAATAAATTGTATTGATCTGGGTTGGGGGGTCCAAAATCTCAAGCAGCACCTCTGATCATAGGGTGCACATTATAGACAGTTCCGAGACCCAAGTCCATTTGTATGTGTTAGACTTCGGGGGAAAAAAAAACTCAGAATACGTGGTATACAGATTCAGGGGTATTAATGAAATCCATGATGTCCCCCCATTTATAACTAAGATTTTTGAATTGTCTCACCTTGTCTTTTGTTCTAATTCTAATTATACCAACCTGTATAATATTTGTTTTTCATTACTAGTTTAGATTCTGGGTCAAAGAACATCATATGAATGACATAAGTGATTTGCAGCTGTATAAATACTAAGAAAGTAACATCTTGCATTGTTTTAAAAGTGTGTGTAATTAGTAAAATCTGCTGTAATGCAGCGTTACACTGATCTTTGTTGTTCCTTAATTCTTACACAGTACATGGAAGTCTGAATTCTGTGCCATGATCTTCTAAGAGACATATGTGGAACATTGAAAGATTCCAGTTCATTCTTTGTCTCCACCTGCTGTTTGATGCCTCACATTTCATATGACGTGTCATTTCTCCTTTATCCCGGAACTGTGTCACTCACAAATGTGCTCATCTGGAGATAATCTGGACTTCAGGACGGTCATAGTCCACATTTTCAATTCTGACGGTAACCAGTTTGTAATCTTGTCTATAACATGCTAACTACAGCACAGGAATGTCAGAGCATTAAAAGCAAAGGCAGGCTTTGTCATAAAGCAAATGTGAAATGTGAGCAGTTTATATACATTTATGTATTTTCTTATGTATTTAATGCAGTCCTGAAAATGCCAATGGATACCTTCTAACTCTCTCAGTACCCCTGAAGCTATCATCATCCTTTCCTCTGCACTGAAAAAAACAGCAATCTGTGCCAGACCTGGTCGTAAAGGTATTTCTGGAGAGCAGTAGTTCGTTCTCGCTATGCCATCTTCACGCACCACCTGTTCAGTGTTTACGTTACAATTATTTGTTTAGCAGATGCTTTTTATTCCAAAGTGACACATAATTGAGGAAGCCGGTCCGCAAAATAATCGGGGCTAAGGGTCTTGCTCAGGGGCTCAACTGTGAAATCACCTGACTGTAAGATTGGAACTGGAGACCCTCTGATGGGTACAGAGGCCTGACCCACAGAACCACATGCCTATCTAGCTAATGCAGCTAATGCTAATGTGAAGAAAAACACACAACCAGATCCAAGCAGTGTTTTCAGTTCTCCCAGGTAGTTAGTTCAATAAAATGATTCTGCTTGGCCACAGAGGCTTCCCATTAAGGACCATGATTTGAATATCCCTGCCTTGGGATTTTGTATGACTTTATGAAGTTCCATAGTGTTATTTTTTTGTTAACTGTCACTTGTGGGAAGCAGAACAATGACGTTTAAACGTAGCTGTTGACACGCTATTTACAAAAGTGCAGATTGATAAAGACAAGATGTTTTAAAATCAGTTTTGTGACATTTTTTCAGTCAACTGTCATGAGAAGCTGACTGATATCAAGCTTGAGTTTGCTTTTTTTAACAGACAAGAGCCCAAGCTTACACTGCATTGTAATCTCTTTGCCTTATGACCACATCGAAGTTGCTGATTATCTTGTGGTTTGCAAACTCATTTACCATTTATTGATGTATACAGGTACAACTGTGTTTAATTTACAGCTGTTTTTACCCTACTTTGCATCCTAATGAAATGTCATTCTGACATTTGTTGACTATCACAGTGGTCTGTGCTTGCCACCTGTTAGAGAAGTATGGTAAGTTTTCTGAGAGACTGAAACCTTTCGGAGACGAGAGGCACTAAGTGTGCCATTCCTATGCAGGTTTCAGCCACCATGGGGAAATCACACTGTGGAAAATTTACAAAACACTTCATCTACTGAAAGAAATTGCTGCAGTGCTTTCCCTACTGATGTTACTGTCAGTAGTTGAAAGGTGTAGTTTGAGTAACCTGCTTTATGACAGAAGTTCAAAGAGTAACAATGATGAATTCTGACCTTAAAGTTTCATCATGCATGTGCTGGTCTGTGGTGCCGAATTCCTTTTTAGATGGTATTTCTCCAATTCACAGCTCAGTTATGCTGATTTCGTTTATTCAAAAGAGTACAAAGTGATGATTACATAAACAATCATTTAAAGATCACTAAAAAGAAAAGTGCTCCCTCTTTCCATATTGCCCCTTTAAAGAGTCATAAATGCATAACTCAAACAATATAAATGTAAACATTTTAGGAGAATTAGCTGGATGATCAAGCATCTGATGGGCTGTGACCAAAGCTGTGAAGTTCATTCTGAATCACAAATCAAGAAAATGTGCTTGTATGACGCATGCACTAGTGTGTTCTGCCAGCAGCGCATGCAGCGTCGCTCCTTCACACGGTAGGAATGACGGCAACCTCATCCAGAAGAGGTTTAAGGAGCTTTGGGTCCTCCTGCAAAGACCAGCAAATCAATTTGGAACAATAGATATGTAATAACGGTTACAGAAAGACAATACCTTCAGTTACATTTCTCATTTGTAATTCATATGATGGGTCATCATTTACATGCTGGGTGATCTACTCGTACGTGCCTAGTATACGACACATTCCATAATTGAACGCATTTATCCTCCGAAACGGCTCACATGCACACATTGATGCATTTTTTTCATGGCTGTAGCTCCATTGAGAGCCACATATCTCCACCATGTACCATTTGTATACCATTTTGTATCTAGAGTATGTTAGACTTACATAGATTTATATATTAAAATTTATTTTACGTTGTAATTTTTCATTTGTATTTTGTAAATTGCCACAGTGTTGTCTGCTCGTAGAGTCACATAACACTCTTTACTCTGTGTAAATGTGGCAAATAAAACTCGTGACTTGCCTTAAAGGATCTCCCTGGTTTATGTTCAGTTTAGTTGCAGGGGAGTATGTGAACATGACACAGTTAATAGAAACTATTTTTGAATTTTTAAAGGGAAAAAAAATTAAAACAAACAATTTACCTTATCCTCCTTGTTTTTCTGATACAGAGCCTTTAGGTTCAGGACAATGACACTGATACTGATGCACAGCTGTACAACAGCACAGACGAGCAACAAAAGATCTATTCCCCCGAGCATAATCTGGGGGGGTGAACAAGAGGAAAACACTTAGATTAGAACAAGATTAAAGTCAGGGAACCAAGCTAACACAACGGAACAGCACAGATCTCTTGAAATTGCTATGATTACTACTCTTTTTCATCATAACGGTCACATTCACTGTTTATAAATTGATGGTTTGGTTTCAGATGTAGAAAACAATATAAATATAAAATGACAAACAAAATGGTCTCCACACCGCATCAAAGAACGTGTCCCGAACACAACCCACCAGCATCATGTGCCTTTTCTCCTGGCAAAGCTCCAAGATATTGCGCCTGTTAATGTCTCGCATGCGGGCGACCTCGGGCGAGATTGTTGTACGGTAGCCGTAGCCATAGCCGTAGCCGTAGCTACCTCTGTAGCTATCTCTGTACCCATTCTCCTCACAGATCACTGGAACGCCAGCTCCATTAGCCAGGTCTAGGGAGTACAGCACGATGGCGGTCACGGCGATCGCGCCACAAACAAAGCTCATGCATGCATTCAGGAAGACCTGTGGGCAAGAAACAAAGGGGTGAAATCCATACCAGCACTGGCACTGTTACGGCGCTGCTACAGTGCTTCATTTTGCTGTACTGAACTGATAGGTCCTACGACCTTGTGATGCACTGCTTTCCTGTCCAGGACATCCTACAATCTAGTGATGCACTGCTTTCCTGCCGAGGACGTCCTACGACCTTGTGATGCACTGCTTTCCTGTGCAGGACGTCCGACGACCTTGTGATGCACTGCTTTCCTGTCCAGGACGTCCTACAGTCTAGTGATGCACTGCTTTCCTGTCCAGGATGTCCTACAACCGTGTGATGCACTGGTTGTCTGTCTAGGACGTCCTACAACCGTGTGATGCACTGGATTGCTGTTCTGGGTGTCCCCCAGCCCTGCGTCATATGAAACTACAGACCCGCCAGAGAGGCTGTTCAGAATAAGTGTCTAGACAATGACAGATGTAAAAGCAATCAGTTTGCCACATTCTTCTACACCATGTAGTGTAGCAGTAAAGGCCATTGGGCTGTAATGAGGATGTGTCCTAAAGTCCTAAAGAGACGTTACTGTGATGTACCCTTAAGTGACACAGTACCCTACAGAGAAGCCTGCATAATGACTGCAACTTATCAGTTATAAATGTTTTTTTATGGGGGCAAAACACCTTAAGAAATCTTATTTTTTTGGAGCTTGTTTGGTTTCCTCAACTAACAAAGTGAATGGGAAAAATAACCATGATTCCTAAATTATTCAGTTTATATTCAGAGTAATTTCACAACTGACGTAATTAATATCTCAATAAAGGCTAATTCTCATCATTAAACACATGCAAATAGACAGAAGCGTACTGGGAACATAGCCAAAAACTGATTAAGTTAACAGCAAAACAGCAACTGACACAATAACAGCAAAAATATCTAGCAATGGGGGAGAATCCCAAGCAAGCTTTGCTGCGATTTTCTTACTTTGGCTACTAAAGACCTCCAACATGTTTAATAAATGAATCAGACATCAGCAGGTTCATCTTGACTTATGAACCACTGAAATGGGGCTCGCTTACTAGGTGTGTGAAAGCTCTACAAGTTCCACTTAAGTAATCTGAGGGTGTGATGTCGCTGTGCGTTGCGTGCGACAGTGTGCGGGAGGAAGACAATCTCTTCTGACTGACCTTTGACTGGTTAGCTAGTTTCTGTCTGTGATTATATTAAAGTGTATTTGTCATTTCAGCTCTCTATTGCAGATGTCATACACAAATAAAATTCCACTCCTCCTTGGTCATATTGCAAAAAAATAATAGAGCAAAGCAATAAACAGAACAGAATGTTTAACCCCAAAGAAAGTGAGTAGCAACTAGTTAGTGATCAGATAATGATACACAGATAAAATACTTCCTGGTTTTCAATTCCCATTATGTCTGATGATCAAGCTCAATAATCATTTATATTTATCTTTCTGTAATATATAACGTGTCCTCTTTATGACATCAACATTTGGACTCTTGCTGTTCATAGAAAAAGCAGATGGCCAAGTCAATTAGATTAGGCAACTTATAATTGAGGCAGACTGACTTATTGTTATTAAAATAAGAACGAGTGGGTGTAAGACGGATGGATTTAAAGAACTCACCAAGCACTGACTTGGAAATCTTTCAGTGAGAATACACATGATTCCAGCAACAATGAACTGTCAAAAAAAAGACAGTATTAAACTATTATCCGGAAGATGCAAGGTATTTTTAAACCATCTATGTATTTCATAATAAAACATAATAGAAAGGCAAACTCACTATTGCTCCTATCCAGTAGGGGGCATTGGTTGACACCAAGGGTCCATAGTAGAAATAGCTACCAGTTGTGATTACAGCTCCCAGGCCAATGTTGAAAAGCCCCAGCAAGATCTGGACAGTCTGTAACGAGATTTCAACAAATCGTGGAAGTCAAAGTGATGCAGATCTTGTTTCAGAGATTTCTGAAAGCCATTCCAATGGACATTGAACACAAGCCGATGCCTCACATGTTCTACTCCTTATTTGCTGATTCAAATGGATTAAGCACAGCAAAAAGAAGCTAAAATTTGTTTATTAAACTTGCCTTTCAGTTTGTGGTAAGCTCAGTTGGTTTAATCGTGTACCAAAGTAACTGGATAAAAGTATTACCTCTATTATCTATAAAGATTTTAACTGTCATTCCGTTAGCATTCCCGCATAACAATATTAAACTAATTCATATATGTTAAAAATGGTCGGTGGGCAGTATTTCCCAAGCTGGTTCCTGGGGACTCAGAAATGGGGCCACGTTTTTGCTCCCTCCCAGCTCTCTGCCAGACAGCCCACTGTCTGCAGGTCCCCAAGGACCAGATTGGGAAACGCTGCCCTAAGGGTAACAAAGCAGTGCGTACCCCAAGTGCTGACTGTGCTGTACCCAGGAGCCTGTGCAGCCCCTGGGACACAGAACACACTGGGCTGCAGCAGATGGCCGCCAGAAGCTGGAACATCAGGGGAACTTTGCTTTTTGTGTTAGACTTCACAGTAAAAACTGTGACCCCATCAGCTTTCGTCACAGACACTGGCATCCTGGCAACTGGAGAGATAAATCAAGTGATTAGCACAGTATATGAATGGGATAATTACAAAATATATTTATAAAAAAATGCACAAAAATTACTGTATGTCAGGGTCGGTTCTTAGTTCCTGCCCTTGGTTCGCCCTCGTTTTCTATTCTGGTTTTGTTTTCTACCTTTTGATTCTATAATTAGTTTAATTAGTATTCCTACTGTCAGATTAATGTATCCTAGTTTGTCTGTTAAGACTCCTAGTTCTGTGATCATCTTTGTTAGTTACCTGGTGTTCTAGTCGATTGGTTGTCTTGACAATGTTTCACTCCAGCTCTCGTTTGCCTGGAGTCGTTTCACTCCAGCTCTCGTTTGTTTGATTACTTTATCATGAAATTAAAATGTCTTTTGCAATAAGGGTGCGTCCAAAATCATGTGTTTTCACAGTAGACACTGAATTTCATCAGAAGGCTTCTGCTTAGCCGTTAATAGAGTACGTACTGTATGTATGCACTTGGATACACCACATCTACCATTCTGCATTTGCCTGAACCAGATGTTTGCCAATGACATGACTTAACTACAAGAAAGTTCAAAACTATATTAAAACTATCAACGAAAAAAAATTCAGTCCAACTAATGTCATTGTTTTCTACATAAATTTATACAGAGATGGAATTTCTTCCACCATATTGGCAAAAAATTCTGAGCAAGTGACTTTCTTCCTTGCTTAAGTGAGCCAGTAGGATAGCATAGCAGCATTAGCATTAATCGGTTGTGTAGCATAGCAGAGCAGCATAGCATCCATCGGTTGTGTATGATAGCATAGCAGCATAGCATCCATTGGTTGCACACTATGGAACTTTGCAGAATGTGGCATGTCACCTGAGTAATGAGTAATGTTTGTCTAAGGTCTCATCCATCCGCATTCGGATATACTGCTCACTTCGCATTTTATGTTTTATGAGCCTAAAAAAAGGCATATGTGGGGAGGGTTGACTTTTTTCAATTAATTAGGAAGCAATGATCGTCCAATAAGAGTTTAGGTAATCTCGATACCAAGAATACAAGACCGTACTTGTGGTGTACTTCTGTTGTTAGTATTGGAACAGGGCTTCGGCAATGGAAGATGACGTAAAACGCAATGTTTTCCCCGCACCCCACGACTGTACCTCCCACTCCCCCTTGAAGGTCAAGTTCATTTTATTTAATTTTATTTTATTCTCTACATAGCGCCAGATCACATCAGAAGTCATTTAAGGTTACCTTTCCTATAGTACATAGCAGTAAACATTGTCATTTTATTAAACAAACTAAATAGCCTTATGTTATTTATCTTATTTACGGAACAGCTTGTCATTTTTGTCTCTACACGGTCGGGCGTTTACAATTCTCCTCCGCTCTCTGTATCGCGCATGGCGGAGTTCCGCCCGCATGCGCGCGCACAGACATGTGCGCGCACACACAGGTGAGCGCGCACTCCCACCAGCGGACAGAGAGCATGCGTCGTGCGTCAACCACCTGAAAGGCAGACAAAAATATCTGCGTCTTTTAAACGCTCACAGGGTGGTGAAGATGGAAACACTTGCTCTCCTGCGAATAGCAGAAATGTTATGATGTTCAGAAACATCATGAACATCATGAATCCTGTCGGTGTCGCCCCCTCCCCCCCAAAGCTGTAAATCTAGGGGAAACACTGAAACAGGTACACAAGAACACAAGTATGGTCATGTACGCATACTGAGATTCACCCTCACTCTCTTTCCCGTCTTTTTTTACCATCTGCAGTATTTCCTTCTGGCATATCAGGTTTTTCTGTTATGCAATATTATGTTTTTGGATACATGAAAAATTTATGTTTTTGTACTGTACACCCAAATCTCAAGGCTTGTTTTCACCCAAAACATGTCAGTAAATTCAACGTTATGAGACACACACTAGTCAAATGTCAGCCTGGTTTATGTAACTGTGCATCAACACTGAAGTGCCACTTGTTTAAATCCAAGAAAATGGTAGTTTGATCTGGCCTACAACTGGTAGGACTCTAAATTTACCTTAATCAATATAAAGTTTCTTACAGTCCACGTCCAAATCACTAAATACACACACACACACGCATGAACACAAAGCCAGGGGCAGGAACAAACTGTACACCCACAGACATGGCGTAGTTACTGAGTTACGCACAGGACCCCCACGCTGCCAACTTATTACGACCCGGGGAAAGAATAACAAACAAAAGGAGGAATACACAAGAAGCACCTCCATTTATAAAGCATGTAGTCTCAAATAACACACAACTGCATCTGCATGGAAGGCAAGACAAAAATCAGTAGAGAACGCCCTAACCCGCTTACAGCAAAAAGGAAAGGAAAGTAAGGGAAGTAATGGAGACTGAAGAGTCACAGCTGATGTTTAATAAGACGAGACTGGAAAGCCCAGCAGATCCCGCTCATCTCAGCATACAACATATCCTACTGGTACAGTGAAAACCCTCCAGCAGAATCAAAACAAAATTACCATATAACCTCAAACGGTCACTTAAATTAACTTAGACCAAGAAATCTGAGGATTCTTGTTTGTTTGCGATTATACTGCATGACGATTATAATGTTGCTTAATATGATTTAATGTCCTACTAAAATTGCTTCTCCGATTGTTTTTAACGACAAAGTATTCATTGTGCAATACAAGCTACTTTATGATCTTTATATTCACTTACACAAACAGGAAGTTCATAACCAGGGAAATTCCACTTTGCCAAACTAGAGCATTATAAACACAATTTCAAAGTTAGCTGTGATTATCTTTACATTATATTTATGTTAAATATGACAATACAACTCAGAATATCCCACATGAAAAAAGCCTCTCATCTCACAGACTTACCTAATGGGTTCGGTAAATTGCAATAACGTTTTCCCGAAGCTTTGAACGGCGTCTTCCCTGCCTGATTTACACGAAAGGGCGGGCTGTAGCCTACGTTTATTCCCGACAATCCCTCCTCCTTGAAAGGAAGTTAATAATTACCGTAATCATAACCTCAAGCTATTATTATTATCATTATTATGTTTGTTACTAAAGACTATCTCCTGCGTATGGCTCCGGCCGGATTGCTGTTGCATTAATTGCGCTTAGAGTGCATAGCTGTCAAGTCTCCAGGTTTGGCCGGTGTTCTGTCATAAAATACTACCTATCGAGCATTTCTACTCATGTGCAGTTCCACCGTTTTGGGATTAGGGTTAGGTTTTAGGGGTTAGGGTTAAGGTAAGGGTTTTAAGGGTTTTGGGGGGTTAGGGTTAGGGTAAGAGTTAGTGTTAGGGCTATCGATTAGCACTACGGTAGCATTTTTCGACAAGGCAGCATATATTAGGATGACCAGATAATCCATGTCAGGGAGGACACTCTGAGCCAGGAGAGGAATTGTAAATTACCATTTCAATTAGACGGACCTGGATGTCACTTGAGAACTGAGTTCTTGCTGTGTGCTGATTGGTCAGTCTCCTATAATCATGCTGGATGAGTCTTTCAGTCAAGGAAACAAACACAAGTCAAAGCACAAGAAGGGCTGAACTATTTAGCTGAGCGCAGGAGCCTTTCAATTCGAAAGTAGTTTGTAAAACCCGAAGTAGCTGAAAGTGTCCTCCCTGACATGGATTATCTGGTCACCCTAGCATATATCGACACAACACCGGCGCGCTAAGTAAAGTCGACTATAACTAAAGCGCTTCCCAACTTTCCGAGGTCCGCGGACTGGTTTACGTACAGTACAAAAGTTTCACGAAATTGGCTGCTGGCGGATCCTTTGGCGGTTTATCAAGTTAAACCGTTTATAAGTTAAACCGTTTTTTCACCCAGATTCGATCAGAAGGCATGAATGTGAGAGGTCGTTAAAAAAATAAATATATTATTTGTTTTAGAAAATAAGCAGCCCCTCCGCAAACCCCCAGCGTTCTGTGATAAGGACTGGTACCAGACAGCGGGCAAGGAGTACTGGACTGGAGCCCTTCTGTTGGGACTCCCGAGCCTATGGGATTGGCCCACCCTGCTTATCAGCACAAAACCTTTTTACTATTGCAAATCATAGAAAAGTCCCTGATTAAATGGATGTATAGGTCAGATATAGGGTAATGATAATCCATCCGTCTTCCAACTTATAAATTACAGAGTCACGGGGGCCTAAAGCCTATCCCACGCAGCACAGGGCACAAAGCAGGATAAAACCCAGTATGAGATGCAGGGGTGGGATTCAAACCCATATCTATGGAAAGGTGAGGCACTCAATGAGCCACAGTGCCCTGTTATTTTGGCTAAAATTTTGGGTTATATTAGCTTCTGATGTTTCAGATGTTAGAATTTATGAATTACAGTGGTACCTCAGTTCTCGAACTCAGAACTCGAATTTCTTAAAAGTTGAACCAACCAGTTCGAAAAAAAATTACCTAGAGCTCGATCTGAATCTCAGAAGTCAAACCGTGAACGCCGACCTAAGATAACTAGTACGCTCTGGGAAATGAGTCACGCGGCACGTCTCTCTGCGGAAACAAAGGGTAAAGCTTCAGTCTCAGCCTGGCATTTGCTGTGATAGCATCCTGCATGTTTACAATAACTGAATACATACATTTAGACAATGATAGACAGTAACAGTAATTATTATTATATAATAAAATACATTTTAAAATAAAGATTTTTTATTCATTATTTTAATATTAATGATAAACCATTAATACGTTTAATTATAATAATATTGTTGTGCCGAGCGGGACGGAGACGCAGATGTCAGGGTATCGGGGAATATGGAGTATAATTACAGGCAAGGCAGGCAAAACGCAGACGGACAATACAATGACCAGACTGGGGAAACAAACTGAAATGCGGACTAAATACAGAGGACTAATGACAACAACCAGAAACAGCTGATCAGACTGGGATTCCACACGGGGGCCAACGAGGGGGCGTGGCACACGGAAGGAGCGGACAATCGGGGCAGGACACATTGTTTGGATACATTTATTTTCTTACTTTACAAATTACTGTTTTGATAAATGTGCTTGGATGTGTTTAGTATAGTATATGCTCTTCCTGTTTTATCCGGTTCATTTTGTGTTTAAATGCTAAAAAAAAACATATTTAGGTGTAATTTTTTTGGGGCCGGGAACCAATTAATTGGTTTACCATTATTTTTTATGGGGAAAATTCCATCACAACTCGAACTTTTTAGGATTCGATCTGGAGTTCTGAACGGATTAAACGGATTAAATTCGAGTTCTGAGGTACCACTGTATTTATAACATTGGCAGACGTACTTTGCATTAAAATAGTTTACAATTTGAGCTATACAGCTATTGGTTGGTGGCATATTTCTGTTTATATGGTATATATATCTGTTTAGCTCTGTGGTTTACTTCTCGCTCAATTGTGGTCACATTTACTTCATGTGAATAGCGGTGTTTTTCCGTCTGTACCTGTTAAGCAGCAAATGTTTCGTAGATGAATGTAGGATGAAAGCTATTGAGAATGTATGTGCTTTGGTGAAGCAAAATATTGAATTGTGCTCACTCATGGAATGTAGATCTGTGCAGGGGTAAGTATGAAATATGAAATTTTATGACATTTACAGCTCTGGAAAAATTAAGAGACCACATCAACATTTTTAGTTTCACTCATTTCTCAATTTATGGGTATGCTTCTGTGTAAAATATACATTTTTTGTAAACTCCAACCTGGCTCTTCCCTGCTTCTCATTGTTGAAGGGCTTCTTCCTTGCTTTATGGGCCTTCAGTCCTGCTTCTTAGAGCCTGTTACGAACTTCTCCTAGCAGTGCACTTCACATCACTAAATGTTTCCCATTCTTTTTTAAGGTCTCTTGTTAAATTAAATTAAGGATTAGATTAAGATTAAATAATGCAGACTTTTTTTTTAAAAATGGAGTGGTCTCTTAATTATTTTCCACAGCTGTAGTTTATGACAATAGTGAAGAAGGCAGCAGGGGATTGACAGGCGGATTGGTGCAGCGTCAGCAGTGACACAGACACTATCATTCTGTCATGGTGAAGAGAGAGCTGCGTCCGGAAGGCAAAGTTATAGATTTACCAGTTGATCTACATTCCTACCCTTACCTATGGTCTCAAGCTTTGGTGTAGTGACAATAGAATGAAATGGCGGAAACAAGCAGCAGAAATAAGTTTTGTTCACAGGGTGTCTGGGCTCAGCCTTAGAGGTACGGGTGAGGGTCTCTAAGTAGAGCTGCTGCTCCTCCGCATCGGCAGGAGCCAGTTGAGGTGGTTCGGTCATCTACTGCAGTGTTTCCCAACCCAGTCCTCGGGGAACCCTGGACAGTCCACGTTTTTGCTCCCTCCCAGCTCCCAGCCAATCAGGAACACCGAATACGTGGTACAGGTGCGCTGGGAGCTGAGAGGAAGCAAAAATGTGGACTGTCCAGGGTTCCCCGAGGACTGGGTTGGGAAACGCTAATCTACTGTGTGTAGGATGTCTCCTGGACGCCTCCCTGGGGAGGTCTCTCGGGCATGCCCAGCCTGGAGGAGGCCCCGGGGCAGACCCAGGGCAGGCTGGAGAGATGATTGTGGCTTTTGACACACTTTGATTCACCATTGTACTCTGTTACATAGAATTGAATTTGATGTTGGTTTATGTGGAATGGTGTTGAAGTGGTTTAATTCCTGTTTGACTAATCAATGTGAAAATTTTCAAGTGTTAG
The DNA here is from genome assembly GCF_048594095.1 of Paramormyrops kingsleyae. NCBI lineage: Eukaryota > Metazoa > Chordata > Actinopteri > Osteoglossiformes > Mormyridae > Paramormyrops > Paramormyrops kingsleyae. Next base: position 4,412,944 of record NC_132805.1, read on the forward strand.
GTTTTGTCAATGAATGAGGAGAAAACCAACGTTCTGCTGATCAGAGAGAAGAGCACAGTCAGTACTGCTGTAATCTTTACACTCCACTCTGAGGGTCTGAACTTCAGCCTCAGCAGCTCAGCTTGTAACCTTGGCACCATCTTAGATCCAAACCTCTTGTTCAAATCTCATGTGGATGCAGTATCAAAGGTGCACTTATTACAGCTATGCATAACTGCCAGGGCCAGTGCCTGTCCATCCCTGTCCTATTTTATTGGTCCCCGTTTGGCCAGCAGGTGTTGCTATCCATCCTGTTCCCATGTCTATCTTAGTTCGAAATCCCTAGTGTGTCTCCCCCTCAATAGGCTAAGTGTGAGGCCTTGACACGGTAAACCCTTTGGTTGTGAGGTTTGTTAGGTTGCCTGGTTCATGCTCTTATTAATTGTAAGTTATTTCACCTGTGTCTTGTTGTTCCATGGCCTTGTTGATTGGTCGTTTTTGATGATGTACACCTGCCCTTTGTTAGTCCTCATTATCAGTGTATTTAAGTGCCTGCCTTTGTTCATTTCTCCAATCAGTCATCGTGTTAAGCGTCTATGTTCACGTCGCCGCGTGTTGTTTATCTAGTTCTGCTTCCTGTATTGCTCTTTTCCTTAGTTGTTACCTTTCGTATTTTTTTTTCGTAGTTTTTGTTGTTTTTTCCGTACTATGGAGCTAAATCAGAGCACATACACATGGTCCCTTTATTTGTAGTGTAGCCTCTGGTGTTCCGTTTCGTTTAATAAACCCCTTTGTCTAGGAGCTGTAAGTGGATCGTCACCCTCATTTCCCCGTCTTCACCATGCCACGCCATGACACATAACATTACCTAACTATGACTTTTTTTTACTACTCAAGACCCTGAGAAACGAATACATGCTTTTGTATATAGTAGGTTAAACTACTGTAACGCTCAATTATCTGGGAGCACACACCATACATTAAACACCTTGCAGCATATTCGAAATGCAGCAGCTTGAATTGTCACCAGGAGCAGGAATTTTGGACACATTACCCCTACAGTGCAGTATTCCCTGCACTGGCCTCCTGTCAGGTTCAGGACTGACTTCAAAATTCTACTGCACCTGCCTACCAAACAAAACTGATCCATGTTTATAAGCCACATCATACACTCAGATAACAGAACATAGGTTCTCTTGTCACCCCAAATATAAATAAAGTAACTGTTTGGTGGTATAAGGCACAGTCGTGGCTCTGAGGCTATTAATTTGTGCCAGTAATTGGAAGGTTGCTGGTTCAAATCCTGTGAATACCATGAGTGATCTTACTCTGTTATACCCTTGAGCATGAACCCTAACCTGCAATTGCTTTTTCCTGGGTATGACATTAATCTACATCCAGCCCTGCAAGGAGGTCCTCTGATTTACAGGGAAAATGTGGCAGGAGTGACACAAAGGTTTGTTTATTGGGGAGATGAATGAATCTAAATTAAATATTGGGGGGGACATGCCCCCCTTCTTCCCCTAGTTCCTATGCCACTGGATGCAGCCTACAATCTGCCGACTGACACTAACGTGTGCAGAGAACTGACTCATTGATGGCTGAGAAAACTCCTCACATTCTCCTGTGATGCCGGTAACTGAATAAAAATCAAAACAAACTTCCAGAGATTAAACCATCAGTCTCACAATTTCAACACCAGCACAGCTGGCCTTTTTTTAAAACAAACAAACAAACAAACAAGCAAACAAACAAACAAAAAGGGAATAGGTCATGAACCCATGACTGCGTGTATTTTGGGTTAGGGTTATGTGCCCCTTGTTCCCCCAGTTCCTATGTATTTTGGGTAATATATTTTTAATGAACTTCAAAACAACATAATTATTCTGTACAAAAATTGTGCACAGATTGACATTTTCGAAATGAAAAAAATAATTTGATGAAAGTATTTGTTATATTATGTATTTGTAATGCTTCATGAAATGAAATATCTTAAAATAAAAATTCTTAATATTAATGAATAATTCTAATTTGGATTACAACTCTAGGAAGTGAAATGAAATTGACACTTCCTTTTCGAGTCATGCCCCTTTCCTGTGGCGCTCATCGAGAAAGGGACTCCTTTTGCTTAGCGCGCTATTTCGAAAGGGCCGCTCATTCTCCGGGACAGTAGCTAGGTGGCAGTATGCATCCTTTACTGTGTATAACGAGCCGTGATGAAATCCGGAAGTAAGGGGCTTCCCAGGATGCAGCGCGTTTTCAGGAACTAAAATGTGTAATCAGCTGACCTGAAAGGTTTGCTTTGCAGTGAGCCGTACGATTGTTTTTCTTTTTAAATATTTTGCCCAAGACTAGAAAATTGTGCGTAAATAACAGAATTATGCTGCGACCGAAAGCTTTGACTCAAGTTCTTAGTCAGGCAAACACAAGCGGAGTACAGAGTACCCTGTAAGTATACAACTATGCAGCTCATTTGACAGATCTAGCATGTTAGTTTACTGTTACGTACTGTAGTGTTGCAGTATAATCATGTTGATAAGTATATTATGTGAAAATGGAAACTTTCGTGATGCAGTTAAGCTTTCCACTGGATAGAAACAAAATGTCCAGTTTCCGTACAGATGTCTACTAGGATCTACATAACCTGAAGCATATTCTTCCTTTTTTCATAAGAAAGAAACTGCATGCTGGATAACAAAATAAATGAATTTAATATTTTCTGCAGTATCGTCGTCTGATTATTATGGCATTGCTGTAAACGTGTTTATTGTTGTTGTCTTGAAAACTACAGGCTGTTAAATAACGAGGGGTCACTCCTGGCCTATTCGGGTTACGGCGACACGGACGCGCGCGTCACGGCGGCCATCGCCAGTAACATCTGGGCCGCCTACGACAAGAACGGACATCAGGCATTCAATGAGGACAAGCTCAAGTTCATCCTCATGGACTGCATGGTGAGACCGAAAGGTCTGCAGATGTGTCAGGCCCACCACAAAGTATTTGATATAATTATTATTATTTAATTAATATCTACATCGAGCAGGCTGGAGTGGGGACTCTGAGCCTTGGGATTTGTGCCAGCAATTGGAAAGTTGCTGGTTCAAATCCTTTTAATTCCTGGAGTGACTCTACTCCATTGGGCCCTTGAGCAAGGCCTTTAACCTGCAATTACTTTGTCCTGGGTATGACATCATCCAGCCCTGTATGGATGGCCTTCAACTTACAGGGAAAAACTTGGGGGTTGGTGGCAGGATTGGCACTCCAGCCACCAGAAAAAAACTCACACTGGTCCATTCGGAATGGTGCTGAGGTATCTCATCCCTGAGGTGGTTTGTCACACTGTAATGTAATCATCATGATGCCACAATATCCAACAGAATGTCTTCTCTGCCTTCTTTTCATGGAATGGGTTATTCCTCCAGATTTCTTGAATTGTTTGATGATTATTCACTGTAGAGGGAGAAATGTGCATATCCCTTCCAATCATTCTTTGAGGAACATTGTTTTTGAACATTTCAATAATTTTCTCACACATTTGTTGACAAACTGGAGATCCTCTGCCTATCTTTGCTCCTCAGACCAAATCATGATTACAGTCACCAGTTGACATCCTCATATTTTTTTTTCACCTCATTACCAGCCCTAAATTGCCCCTGATCCAACCTTTTTTGGAACGTGTTGCAGGCCTGAAATGCAGAAATGATGTATATTAACAAATGAAATGAACTTGACCGGACAAAACATGAAATATCTTGGGTTCGTACCGTCTGTAATGAAATTAAACCTAATTTCAGAATCACTTTTTCTCATATGAGATAGAACTTTAGAATCTTGTTTCTTTCTTTTCCTTACCATCCCAACTTTTTCTGATTTAAGGTTGTATATGTGAAGAATTATCTTTGCATGGGGATATTTGTAATGCACATGCAATGTTACAGAGGATGTTTGTTTCTTTTGCAGGAGGGAAGGGTGGCCATCACACGGGTTGCTAACCTGTTGCTGTGTATGTATGCTAAGGAGACCGTGGGCTTTGGGATGTTGAAGGCCAAGGTGGGTTTGGCTTCATGAGCATCACACACAACGTGCCGCTTTTAAGAAGCTTCTTACCCCATGCAGGGTTTGCTCTCCAGAAACATTTCCATAGTACAATGTAATACAGAAACAACATCACTATGGTCTGTTTTAAAGGAATCAATGACTTGGCTGTTAGTGTTTTATTACGAGTGATATTAATTTTCAGCCTAACTTTGAAGCTTTCGGCGAGTTTTCTGTGCTTTTATATCCTCTTATCATGCACATATTTCACAAACATTTTTTTTATAATGGTAAAAAATGTAACGCCATTGTCCAGATTAAGTACCTTTTCTTACTGGAAAATTTGCATATTGACGTATTTGAACGTTCGGTTATAATTGCTTTTGTAACCACAGTCCTGGATGCTTCTGTGGAAATTTGTCATTTTAGTGTGACAGTAGGTAAAGGAAAATACCATCGACAACACATAAACATCCTGTTAATGATTATTTGTTTATAATTAAGAGAATTGGTTCTTAATGTGCTTCAGAGTAAGCAGTTGTGTAATAGCAGACCTATCTGTTATACGATTTGTACTGATTCATTGTGAAAAGTTTGTATTGAGAATTCATTTCTTTTAGGCTGAAGCACTAGTGGAGTACTTGGAAGACCCCTTGACCCAAGTGGCTGCGTCATAGAAGAGGACCGTGACAAAGTCATTTGGGTTTTCTGTCTGAAAACATCAAAGGAAAAGTGTCAAATAAGGGCCATAAATGGACTATGGATTTCTGTGTGTTGTTGACTCGCAGCATTTATAAAATACAGCAGTCCTGAAGTATTTATCCGCTGAGCATGTTAGTGTTTGCATTGTTTTGTTTGTTTTTTGATTCTGTTTCTGATACTCTAATATTAAGATACATGGGGAACAGGTTGAGGTGTTTATTGAAATTCATCAGAAGTGGTATATTTTAAATATCATTCTTGATTGTAAATGCCATAAAATTGATGAATGGGAAATTAAAACAGTTTTTGCTACAAGTTATTGCGAGCTGTACTCTGTCTTTAGCAGAAAATTAGAATGTTGGTTAATAGAATTTTTTTTTAACTGGTTTTCAGTGCTTAGGGCAGAAATTGAATCAAGCAGTGAGTAAACTGTGCTTTAAACTGGCTTCAGAATATTAACCATGTGTTTCTCTTCACTGAATAATCATTTAAGACTTTACATTAAGCCTATCGGGTTGAATAAATCGCCATGCTTTGTTGAATTAAATAATTGCAGCACTAATGGTGATTTTGAAGTAAAGAGTATTAACATTTTGTGATGTAATATACATGTAGTATGTCTCAGTGGTCAGTCTGGGGAGGCTAGACATTGTGCAGAATTGGTCACCACAATCGTCACTTGGTGTTGGTATGCTGAACAGGTAACATTTGGATACACGGCATCGCTGGCTGTTTATTCATACACTGGTATCTCTTCGTGCATCGTCAGACTGTCAAGAAAGTCTGCGTGTTCACTTTAATCGAGAGACTTGAGTCATTTTGTGGTTGGTGAGATCATTGTGTCCTATTCTAAGTGTATTCCTTACAGTCATTTGGGAAACCTTGACTCCCGCAATGACTAGATTTTCCAAAAGGCGAACATAATGTAAATGGGAAATGTTACGGTTTTCCATCAGTTGTTTAAACTGTTACCCCACTGTCGGACCACATTGTTTCAGGAAATTTTACTGGCTATGACTCATGAAATGAGTGAGAGCTACCGTATAGGAAAAGTTTTACCGTTCAACTGTACTGCATAAAAATACCACCTCATGTTTATACATCAGTACACTGTTCCCTTTTAAGTTCACTAGATCTTTTTTTTTTTTTTTTTTTTGATTATTAGAACTTAATTCTGCTTTGGTTCAAACTACCATCAATTTCTAGATGAATAATGTAAAATATATGGAAAATATAATACAAATGAGAATGAAATTTGCATAAGTATATGTAAAAAAAAATAATAATACAATTAAATACTTATTTTTATTGATAACTAAAAGATCACCACGTATATCGTCTAAGTCTGGTCTAAGTCGTATATCACCTAAGTCTGGTTGTCTACTGTAAGCATGATTTCATGTTACTGATCCAGCCTTTAATTTAGCTTTTTATTTTACCTCATTAGTGACATCATGATTAAAATGAAAAATATCCAGGCTGTATGTATATGAATGTATTTTGCAAAGGATAAATTAAAATATTTATTCTCTGTGATAATACAAGTTCTGGTGCTGTAGAAATTCAATCAGACTTCATGATTTTCTAAATCAGGTTCAATGTCACTGCTAAAATAATTCAACAACACAAATTTTTGCTGGGTTAGTCTACTGTTCCCATGTATAGTTGTAGTCCGTTCCATATTCGAAGTAACTTACATGAACAGTCACCCTGCAGTACAATGTATTTGAATCCATCCATCCATTTTCCAAATCGCTTATCCTTTTTGGGTCGCGGGGTGTATTTGAATCCTTTGCAGAAATCTTTATCCAAAGCAGATTACAAAATCTCAGTTTGATTATTCCAAAAATACTGCCTGACTTTTATCTGAATATTGAGTTTGGTACCCAAAATGAGAAACGTACAGCAGTAAACACACAGACACCTGTATAATGATTTCGTTATTGGGGGACAGTATTGAGCTTGTGTGACTATAAATCATACCAGCCAGGAAACCTTGTGCCCAGCTGACCCTGGAGGTACTGTATGAAGCGACAGCGGTACCCACAAAGCCTAGTCTTGACTAGTATACAAGCTCGCAAATATAATATTATCTAGCCGGTGACATAAAAAAATCATTTTGTGAACGCTTATAATGTTCATAATTTCTTGTACTCTTTACATTTTCCACGTGGCAACCGATTTGTGGTCATTGCGCACTTGATAAAAGTTACAAATATCATGCCATCGCTCCTGGTAACTGCAAGCAATCAGGACGAATGGCGGACAATATTTAAGCAGAAGGTGACAGAAAGGGGCGTTATTGTAGTGATATTTGGCCAGTCAGAGAACTCAGCGGCAGGCCCGTTTTCGCTATTAGTCGATATGAAAGCGAGAGGCGGGGCACTAGATATGACGCACACAGTACGAGGAGAGTCTGCTGGTGACAACTGGAACATCGGGAAGTTTCTCCCCAGTGCATTTGCGTTATACAACGCAGGCGAATCAATTCTTTAAAACAAAGTTCATGAATATGCACAAATACGTTTGTGCGAATGCGTCGGCATAACAGTCAATACATATTCATCTTTTCTAAAGAAAACATCGTAAGTATCAGACCAAATCGCTTTGCTCTCAGTACGTCCCAGGTGGCACAAAAGTAGTCTGTCTGAAGAGGACTAGTTAGTTCTGCCACCTCGGTTCCCTAAAGGACACTTTTGGTGACATAGTGTTTTTTGAAGGGTGTGTTGATAAATGACTTCATCAGGGTAGGTGGGTAGGTCTGTATTCCGTGTAGTTACTTGTCGTTTTAACTTGATACATGTCTAGACTAACTGTTAAAATTGAGCTGGCTAATTTGGATTTTGATTAACCTAAATATTCTCGTGTCTCAAAAACGCTATTTTTTTAGTTAGACGGGAAAATGATATGTTATAAAAGGTTACCTCCTTCTAGTGAAGACTATTTAGAAGACATCAGTCCCTCGTTGATGTCAGTATTATTGAATCATTTATTATTTGTTCACTCTGCTGTCAGTTTTAATCTTTAATTTCGTGGTGAACATCTTATGACTGACTTAGATCCTCATTTGTTTCTCTAACCAACATGCTTCTCACCGTAATACCAAGTGTCACGCACACTGCAAACATTTTGAATTATGGATTCTGTTTGAATAAATTAAAGCATTAAATGGCATATTGTAAACACCGCGATCTTAATTTTAATCATCATGATGCCACGAAATCCCACAGAATGTCTTTTCTGCCTTCTTTTCATGGAATTGACAGGAGTTGAAATTGCACCATATACGTCACTCAGTTGACATTTCAGTTGTATGCAAAATACTGAACTATTTTGCTTGGGCTTATGAATGCCTTTGGGCAGCTGATGTTACTACTGCACTGGCGTTTTATTTTTCATTGCTAGGCAGACTGACTAATGAACAGAAACCCTCATTTAGCCTCATCAAACAGACATCTGTTTATTCCTTTGCTGTACTGGCTTAATGTTTGGCAGACTAGCCCTGCTGATAAACATTCTGCTTGTGCTCTGTTTGTTTAAAGTCAGACGTTTTGTTCTTTTGTTAAACATACCGTGCCTTACCTCATGCTATGCACCCTTACAATATCATGAATTTGTGTTTAAGAAACTGGAACAATGAAAGTTTTGTCTCATTTTTCTGTAATATCCTGGATGGATGGATGGACGGACAGACAGATGGTCGTCTGCCGGTCAGTCTGACGGTGTGTGAAATTACCTGATGAGACCAAAGGGCACTGGCAGGAGACCCTGAAAGTTGTCAATCACAATGCTGGTCAGTGAGTCACCTCTACCTCTCAACATGGAGTGCATGATCAGGTTCACCAAATCCAGCTGAATGTGAAATGATACCAGAACACTTTAAGAATATAATATTCTGTTTCTTGTACAGAAGAATTAAAGATTAATTGAGCTTATTCATTATGGGAGATGGGGGGGCACAAGTGCGTTTGCCAGCCCCTGTGGGTAACACAGTCATAAATACAGTGGCAATCAAGACTTCTTTGTGTGTAATTCTTTTGTCGACTTATATTGTTTCATACTTGTTAAATATCTGAACAATAAAATGCAGTAAAGTTGGTCAAAGGAAACTGCTCAAACCCACCAAGAGATGCTGATATTTAGTAGATGCAGGAGTTATATGAAACTGAATAAGACAAACAAAGAAAAATGGTTAATTTCCCCTTCTATTGATACTGGCAGGAAAACGTAGCTATGTGGTGGAGTTTTAAGTTGTGTTTTTCTGTTCAAGACCAAAATACTATGTTTTGGATATTTGTTATTTTTTAGCAGAAAAAATTCAGATACTGAATGGAAAGAACTTTTAATGACAATCCATTTTGAAGTATTCCCTGCCCAATTAACGCAATTTTATTGCAGGGGACTCAACTGAATGATTCATCATGAAGTATTTTAGCAAAGGTAAGTGCATATTGTCTAATATATTGGATTTATATTTTTGCTTTAATACCTTTAAATGTCCTGTTTTTTTTCCTGTGATAATGTATGATAATTAAATATGAATTTGTTTCAGACTTGTCTTTTTTGCAATTTCATAACTAGGCTATCAGGTTATTTGGAATGAGGCATTGTTGGTAATGCTTTTACATTATTCCTGTTTTTTTAGTTTATGATCCTATTCAGGGTATAGCTGGATTCTTGGCATGCATGTGTATGATGTTGTACTGTATACCTGCAGTTCCCTCAAACTAGTAATTCATAGTTAAACACTAGGTGGCATCAAAGTCCAACTCATTGGTGTTTACATCCATCCATACTACTAATAACTGCGTGTCTAATTCAGGGTTATTGGTGTGGAAGGCTGGAGCCTGTCCCAGGCAGCATAGGGCGCAGAGATGGGGAATATCCTGGATGGCATGCCAGTCCATCACAGGGCACGTACATTGACACCCTCACACACACTGTGGATGGTGTAGAGACACACGCACACACACACAGCAGAAGTCAGAGTTGAACCCCCAGCCCTGAAGGTCCAGTTTAGCAGTGCTGATCGATGAGTCACCCTGCCCACTGGCGTTTCTGTGTTATATTTAATCTTCTGTGAGTTTATAAGTATTATTTATTATACGCAACCTTAAACGGACACTATCTTAATGTCTTGAAGTTTAATCACACCCCCATCTCTTCAAAATAAACTTTTTTTTTTTTGTTAGCAAAAGTTGATACAATATTTTTACGCTAAAATCTTGAATGGGTTGCTGATCCTCCATGATAAGGCATCTCTCTTTGGAAACAGTGAACAGAATGCTGTCAAGAAAGCTCATATAGCATGAGAGCTGTTCTGAAGTGCAGGAACCATGAGAAGGTCTTCAGGCAGCCTTCACGAGCGTGACGGTGTGAAATGCTGAGGTGGGAGATTGACGCACCCCAGGGGATTAGGGTGGAAGGTGTGGAAGTGAAGGTGGTTCAGAGAAGGTCAGGCTATGGACAGATAGGTTTCAAGCCGAAGCCTTATGCAGATACACTATATTGCTGAAAGTTTTGGGACACCTGCCTCTACACACACATGAACTTTAATGACGTCCCATTCTTAATACATAGGCTTTAATATGGAGTTGGCCCACCTTTTGCAGCTATAACAGCTTCAACTCTTCTGGGAAGGCTGTCCACAAGGTTTAGGAGTGTGTTTATGGGAATTTTTGACCATTTTTCCAGGAGAGCATTTGTGAGGTCAGGCAATGATGTTGGAGAAGAAGACCTGGCTTGCAGTCTCCGCTCTAATTCATCCCAAAGATGTTCTGTCAGGTTGAGGTCAGGGCTCTGTGCAGGCCAGTCAAGTTCCTCCACAGCAGACTCACTCATCAATGTCCCTATGGACCTTGCTTTGTACACTGGTGTTCAATCATGTTAGAACAGGAAGGGGCCATCCGTAAACTGTTCCCACAAAGTTGGGAGCATGAGATTGTCCGAAATGGCTTTGAATGCTGCAGCATTAAGAGTTCCTTTCACTGGAACTAAGGGGCCAAGCCCAACCCCTGAAAAACAACCCCAGACAATAAATCCTCCCTTCACCAAACTTTTCACTTCAAACAATGCAGTCAGGCAAGTAACGTTTTCCTGGCATCCTGCAAACACAGACTCATCCATCGGATTGCCAGACAGAGAAGCATGATTCGTCCCTCCAGAGAACACGTCGCCACTGCTCTACAGTCCAGTGGCTTTACACCACTGCATCCAATACTTTGCATTGCACATGGTGATGTAAGGCTTGGATGCAGCTGCTCGGACATGGAAACCCATTCCATGAAGTTCTCTATGCACTGGTCTTTAGCTAATCTGAAGGCCCCATGAAGTTTGGAGGTCTGTAGCTATTGACTCTGTAGACAGTTGGCGACTTCTGCACACTGTGCACCTCAGCATGCCTTGTTTCCGCTCTGTGATGTTACGTGGCCGACCACTTTGTGGCTGAGTTGCTGCTGTTCCCAATTGCTTCCACTTTGTTATAATACCACTAGAAGTCCACAGTGGCATATTTAGTAGCGATGATATTTCACAAATGTACTTATTGCACAGGTGGCATCCTATCACGGTACCACGCTTGAATTCACTGAGCTCCTGAGAGTGACCCATTCTTTCACAAATGTTTGTAGAAGCAGTCTGCATGCCTAGGGGCTTGGGTTTATATACCTGTGGCTATGGAAGTGATTGGAACACCTGGATTCAATGATTTGGAGGGGTGTACCAATACTTTTGGCAATATAATGTATGTAAGAACATCTGAGATATGGAGTGTAAAGCTGACTGGAGAGATTAAATGCAGGCACAGGGCAGAGGACCGTCTGGCTGGAATGCCAGTCCATCACAGGATTTTACAGGATATGTGCTGCACAGATAGATAGATAGATAGATGGATGGATGGATGGATGTGCATCATTATCCCACCACCGTAAAGTTGAAATATCGTAAGCCAAACCATCGTAAAGCGATTGAGTTTTGTGAACCTTAGTAACAGTGGAGAACCAGAGTAAAGCGATTGAGTTTTGTGAACCTTAGTAACAGTGGAGAACCAGAGTCCCAAAGGCAGATGTCTCTCTGACAGCAGAGAGTTGGGCCACATCTCTTTACGAATGACAGCTGCCATTTACTGCACGTCCACATGATGTCACCTGAACATATGGGACTGGAGGTGCAAAATTACAGTTATATTCAGAGAAGAAGAAATATGAAAGAAAGGCAGTCTGGTTCTGAGAAGTAAAGATATTGCTGCAGTTTTTATAAGTCATATTTTATATTAGATGGGCCCCGAATAATGGTTCAGTGTTGGTATTTTAATCTGCCCTTATCTGAACTGAACAATGGTCTAATGAATGCCAGGCCTTGTGATATTATATGCTGTGTGGTAGGGCAGCATGACTGTATTACGATATACCCCAGTATATAGAAATCCTGAAGGTATTTTTAATACTGTCAAAAGTACAGAAACCCCTCTTTCTATTAAATCCATATGGAGATGTATTGAGGCGTCACATTGTAGTGCACAGTGTTAGCGGCAATTGGATCCTCACTTTAGTTAAAAGAAGACAAAGAATAACATGCATGAATACGCTAATGCCACAAAATGTGAATGCGGCATGAGCTGTCGGAGCATGCGCAGCACACGTGCAGCCTAGTGCGCATGCGGCTGCAGATTGGGCAGGTGCTGCAGATAGGGCATTCTGTATACCGGGGTGAAATGTCAAGAACGTAGGACTGTATGAAAAAATAGATGCCAGCCAAGCCTACTACCGGGAAACCTTGGTGTGTTTCTGATGCACTTGTGTCTCGTGCTTCCTTACTTTTCGCTGTAAATCATACCCTGACTGCTAGTGAAGCGAAAGGGTTTGCTGGAGCAAATTAAGTGTGGCTTAGGGTTAGGGCGTTCTCTACTGATTTATGTCTTGCCTTCCATGCAGATGCAGTTGTGTGTTATTTGAGACTTGAGACGACATGCTTTATAAATGGAGGTGCTTCTTGTGTATTCCTCCTTTTGTTTGTTATTCTTTCCCCGGGTCGTAATAAGTTGGCAGCATGGGGGTCCTGTGCGTAACTCAGTAACTACGCCATGTCTGTGGGTGTACAGTTTGTTCCTGCCCCTGGCTTTGTGTTCGTGCGTGTGTGTGTGTGTATGTGTGCGTGCGCTTTTGTAATTTTTAAATAGTGGGGACCAGAATTCCCAACAATATCTTAAAAACCCGTGTCCCACAATGATAACCTAAATTTGATAAATATCTGTGAACGCAATCAAAAAACAAAAAGATCCAAAATTTTGTTTGGTTACTTATGGTTAAAGGTTAGGGCTGGATAGGGGTTACGGTCGTCATAGCTGGGATTAGGATTGCGCCCATAGAAATGAATGAGTCCCCATAAAGAGATGAATACGTGGACTGTGCTGCCCGTATATGTGTCCGTCTCCATGTGTGTATATGTGTGTGTATGTGTGTGTTTGTGCATTTGACTGATTACTCCATTTTCCTTACAAAGTCCAAAAATGAGCTTCAGTTGAACTAATGTCTCCAAATCATCCTTAATGTGAATGTCAATGCATTGCCCCTTTTTAACATTTAGGACCCGTCATTGGAAAATACTTTCATTAGGCTATTGAATCTAACCTAGTTTTCATTAGGTACCTGTCTTGATTGTGTCACACTAATTTAAACTGATTTATAGCTGTTTGTCTATTTCTGTTTACAGCCTTCTGCCAGCATATTTCTTCCTAACATCAGTGCTGTCAGAGCATCACCAAACTTGTTTCTTTTCAAATAATAATCTTTCCTGTGATACTTTAGTCATTGATCTCACTGCCTTTTCTCTCAGCCACGAAAAACACTTGAAAACAGACTTATTTGCTGAAAACTGTTGAAATCGCCCTGAAACACCGTAACATTCTTTGGATTGGCTTAAAAGGCACAGCTGCTGTATCGATTTTTCTCCTAACAGATGATATGATGTGGAAGTGTGTGGATTTGATTATGAAACTTTTCAAATCTACCGTGCAGTGTGTACAGCATGAAGGGTAGAGAACAGGTGTGTAGACAACAGACTATGCAGAATTTTTCCTGTGTCTGAACAGTAGATCATATTAGTCTTGTGGGGTCTGAACATGTGTCTGAACAGAATATGAATTTCCTACTCTTGCTGCTGCAGGTGATGAAACCACACCGTTGGTTCATTCATCTCCGCGGCGCTGCCTCTGCATTGCCTTGGTGGCCGTGTCTCTCAGCATGTGAAGTTTCCTCCATGTTAATGCCACCATGTGTACCTCCCCAGTAGTCCCGCCCACAATCCTCGCTCCGTATTTGAGGGGGGGGGGGTTGGGGTTAGGGTTAGGGTTAGGGTTGGGGGGGGGGTATTTTTTTATTTCAAATATTTATCAAACATCTGTGTTTTGTGCATTGGCATCAAAAGCAAAAAAGCAAATAGCAAATATACAAATGTATAACAATTTTTTTCTGATTTTCGATTTATTAGAAACATCTACAGTACATTTGAAACAAATTCGGGGGAATGAAACTTGTACAGAATTATTGTTTTTTAAGCTGCATTATGTATTTGTCTTTTTTCTTTTGAAAATGAAAAATTCAGAGTACACGTGCTAGTACATAAGTACAACGTTGTGTGCCTTATTGCCATGGCAACACAAGCAGCGTTAGAAGACAACACGAGTCACGGCCGATCATGCTTTGAACAGGCTGATGTCCCGTCATGTTCCAGACTGAAATCAGGAACTGGGACCGTTTGGCCCAAACCAATGTTTGTATGTAAAAGAAAAAATTAAAAATTAAAACAGGAATAACCCTTTGTGCAGATTATAGTAACGCTGTTCGAGTCCCAAATATCATGAACCCCATCCTATTATTTAATAATTCCTCTTTTTCCAGAGATAAGTGTGTACGTATGGAAAGTTTAATTCATGTTATGCTTCTGCCATAGAATTTATCCATTCAGTTTAAACCCAAGGAATTGCAAGGAGACTGAAAAAACTAGCCTATTGGTTGCTCTGTATCAGAAATCATAAATTCTGACAAAGGGGCACAGACTATGGATGTCTGTACTTGACAAACAGACGGCAGTGACCCCTGTCTTTCACCTGTCCCAGCATGTTGGCACAGTCCTACCGTTCAGCCTATGTGGTGACCTAAAAACACCTCGCAGGCCTGTATTCGCAGGCCTGTATTGCTGTGTATTGTACACACTTCTGTTTGACTACCTTAGGCTTAACACATTATTTCTCGTGTCTTTTGGCTTAGTAACGTTAAAGCATAATGCCCACCTGGAAAGTCATTTTGACCTTAATTTGCCTTAACTGATCATGTCATTATTGTTGTTATTTTTGTTTTATTTATTTTGATCAAATTCTGATCTTGTGACGTTTTAACTGCCTGCGGTAAACAAATGGAATCGGCAGGGACTCCTTTGCACGTTACTTTTGATTTTAGTTGCAACAGATGCCACAGTGTGCAGGACACTTCGATTAAATTAAACTTTTCTTTTTCGTAATTAAGATGCGCATTAAGGTGTCAATTTTTTTTTCATAATGGATGATGAAATATTCTTAATCTGACTCTCAAACAACTTCTGAGTTTAAGGTATAATTTGAACAGGATATATTTTAGAAGTTCTCAAATGCTTGTTGAGTAATAGTCATGAAATTTGGATGTATGAATTTGTTTGAGGTAAATTTGGCATCTCTGTAGTAATGTTTATGTGGTTTGAGAACTGCAGTGCGCTTGACTGATATTAAGTGGGGTACAAACTAAACTATATAAAGAGGAAACTATATATAACAATGAATTACTACATGGGGAAAAAATCTTAACCTTAGTAAAATTTCTTTTCACTGTTTTACTATAAACCAATATCCTCTATTTAAAAATATATCAACACTTGTACTTGTGATTAAAAAATGCCCTGGCTACTCATAAATATGCTTGGTTAATTGTAAAACTTTTTATAAATAACATCCAGGTAGCAACTTTATATGAAATAATGTTAGCAAAATAGAATTTACAAAATTTATTTCTTTTCAAGGTGATTTTTTTTGCACATTTGTAATGGAAGAGCCCAAAGGTATCTTGCAGTTTTTTTCTTTCAGTGTGTAACAAATCACTGTCATAAAACCAGAAATTAATGTTCCTCTTATGAGGGAATATGTAAGTATTTTTGGGTGGACATTTTTTTTTCTCTTTAAACATTCAAATGCAGTGCTACCTTCTGTTACCGAGACGTACAAGTACACTACATAAGCATTTCCCATCACTTTTTTTTAATCACAGTTTTGTAGTTATAATGAAGATGGTACATAGTGCTCATAGATAGGAAAAGCCTGTTTTTGCAACAGCATAAAATAAATATCACAATACATCACATGGTGCGAACTGACAGGAGAGAGCTGGAGCGAAGCTGTAAGAAAATCGCATACTGAAGTAATTGTAGCACATCATGAAGCATCTGAAGGGAATCCTCATTTCCCATAAGAGACAGTCAAATTTCACTTCAATTCCTTAAAGCTTTTGAGAGTCAACCTTTAAACGCTTAGACGAGTCCATGTATCTGCTGGCTTTTGAATACCACAATTTTATGGTTGATTTAGTTTTAATTAATGTATACAATCATAATATCCATGCTCCCTACACAGAGAGCTTTAAAATCCCAGACTAGACCATAAGTGGCGATTCTATAGGAATTACAATACAAGCAGACAGATATATATCCCATCCTATGGAGCCAAAAAAGGCTTTGTTCAAAAACTGAGAAGGAAAAAAATCCCCTTAAGACCTTTAGTCCAAAATACAAATTGACAATAATACAAATTCTAATAAAATAATAAGTAAATGTACACAAGTCTCAGGATACAACTCATCACCCCTGTTTTGATTGGTCGGAAGCAAAATACTCCACAGTTGATCTGAGATGGCAGAATTGGAAAGTGACTGCTTGGAGTGGTCTTCATGGCAAATTTCCATGACTGACGGAAAGCCTGGACAAACCACATTAATCCAATCAATTACAATAAAGAATTACAGCGCCGTACTTTGGATAAAGTACATTAGTAGGAAAGACTAAAATTATACTTAAAAAATCTCTAGCATTTCAATCTTTGGCTACCATTATTAACATTTAATCTAGGTATGCAACCAAGGGCGTTTTATATAAACTTATAAGAATAATGTAAAGGAATCATAAAACACTGTAATAAATCAGCTACAAAAAATATTTTAAATTGAGTTTAAAACACTGAAATATAATTCTTATAATATGCTTATGGTAACTTTTCCAATAAATCTTTTACCCTAAATACAAGTAAATGCAGCATGCTTAATATTTGATAAATGCTACGTTTGTCTCAATACTTTAATAATATAAACACCACTGGCCACAATAAGGTGAAAGTCTTTGATAAATTCAGAGGGGGAGAAATCTTTCAGTAACCGCCAGCTGTGGCATTAAAATCTACATCACACTTTCTGTGTTCCACCTGCTTTGCAAACATTCTTCTCTACAGGAGCGATTCCGCGTCTTACAGGCCATTTACAAACCTGCCTGGTCTCACATCACAATTAGATGCTGTATTTTACAGTGCAATAATGATCAACGGATGTGGCAACAGAGTTGTATGCTATGTAATGTACAGACGTTCTTTACTATGGATGTTTTAGTACCTTAAAAACCACTCATTTAATAGCCTTATTTAAAAGCTATACATTGTAATATTGAATATATCAGGCTCTTTTTGTATAATTCCTAATCTGAAGTAGCATTGCAATAATGTAAAAATGGAAAGGAGTATTCTACTATATATATATATTTCCAGTAAAACAATAGTGTATGTATGTAAAATCAGACTTTATTTTTATTTGTTAAAAATAGTACTTAGGGTAAATAGAGTACCATAAAGTACCAAACTGTATTTTGTAGAGATTGGTTGGTTCAGTTTTACAGACATTTTGCTTACTTATTCATTGTTACTTCGTGATCTTGTATTTTTAATAGCCATTTCTTAAATGGTTCTAATATATACAATGTATGTGTGTGTGTGTATATATATATATATATATATATATATATATATGTATATATATATATATATATATATGTATATATATATACGACCCACAACCTTAACATTTAGACGAGTCTAAATGTTAAGGTTGTGGTGCAAATTTAGGAGTAATGCATATAAATCTGTAAAAGGTCCCCCCAACCAGTCATTCGCAAAATGAGGTTTGGTAATTGTCATTACTTATTCTGCTTTAAAGTAGTTATATTGTTTAAGAGGTAATAATTGCCTTGATGCAATCCTGATCTATGCATCAAAGTAATCTTTAGTCCCACTATACAAACTTAAACTTGAATGCCTCGCCCTGTGCTTAATAAAACACATTTGAATTTGTTTATTGCTTTTTGATATAAAGAACCTAAATAAATTAAAGCAGTAATTTTAATGGGATTTCATAAATATATAAAAATAACATTTTATTTAATATTTTTCTAAACATGGGTCAAAATATAATACGGAAACACGATTCTTAAATATCTTAACTGGCGATTTCGTTTTATTCAGAAGTGCGAGCAAACCAAGCAGTGTTGTCCCAATGACTTTCATCGCCCAATCACAGAACTGTTTCCTGCTAGGCCTTTGGCTTCAGGTGATGCTGTGTGTTTAATCAGTCAGATTAGCTGTTCACTCTGCCAGTGGTCTGAAGGTAATTAGAAGGTTACCTGTGACTGTGCAAAAATTAAAAGTATGTATGAAAAACACGCAGACACCTTTCATGCATATATTGGCAGAAATGAGAATGAGTCTAGTACATTTACCCTAATCCAGAAGAACAAAGTTACCGCCCCTGTAGGGGACTTTTCTCGTACCATGTACTCGAGAGCCTGCATATTATGGTGTGTCTGCAAAGCCTAATGAAGTCGCTATTTCATTAGCTTGCTAATCAGTCTCGACTCCAACCCAGTTCAGCGTATGTCTCCTCACGTGGAATAACGCAGAGTGAATTCTAGAACTTCTGTAACGGCGTCAACCGCGAACTCGTAGGTTCCTATTCACTGTCAGCGGTTGGTTCCTAAAATAATAAGGTGCATTTTAGATTTCTTGTTCAGTCAGAAAGTCAAAATTAAATCTCAGATTCTGCCCCTCCTAGCTGTTCGCAGATTTCATTTCCTTCATTTATATGAGTCAGCGGCACTCAACTTTGGCTGTCGTTCACTAATCGGTTTGTAGTTTTAATGTGTTTTATTTTTTTAATCCAGCAGTGATTACAAATATGTAAGAGTGATTTAGCATTTGTTTTAGCAGAATCAGCCTTAAAGTACTGCAGCAAAAAGAAAAACTTGAATTTGTTATTGAAATGCAGTGCCAGATTTACTCTTAAATCCTGCTGATGACTAAAGTTCAAAGAAAAATGCAGTTTTGTGCCTGATGTGTTCAATGTACTTGATACCACTCTTCTGTATGAAAAAAAAATGGGAATATTTTAAAACAGACATTTACCTATGGTAGATGTGTGTCTTTTTTTCAGAAGTGCAGAATTGATATAATTAATTATTTAGAGAATGAGCAGGATATTTGTTTTTCAGTCTTCCTTCCTACTGGCCTGTTTCAGCCGGGTCACCACGAGCGTATTTTGGTTGACGATGCGATTGTGTTACAGTGTCATGCACCAGCTCACAGAATCTCCAAAGGGTCTGCATGAGCCCTTCAACAAAAACAAAATCCGTTTGGCTCACCCCCCCCCACCTCTTTTTTTTTTTTTTAATTCCTGCAAGCGACTGTCGCTAAGAAAAATATGCTCGTTTCTGAATCGACAGCAGCCTGAATGCCCCCCTTCCCCATATCTCCCAGCTGGCTAGCAGGCGAGCAGAGGGTGTGTAATTTGATTCAACATGAATGGTGGCTGAACAGGGCGTCTCCGGGGCGTCTCCAAGGCGTCCCTGTCAATTAGAATCGTCCGATTCATGTCAGAGCTCACGGCTAGACTGCCATTGGCTCAGGCCGCTTGCATCACAGCAGTGGCTTTGAGAGCCGGCTGCACAAGGCTGACACGGTACACCGGGAGACCAAACGGAAACTTCTGTCCACACTTGTTCTATCCTTTTGTCCGAACTTCCAGGAAAGTCAGAATTTAGATTGTTTTGTTACCTAATTATAGCTAATTGGGTTATTTTTCCCCCCTTTGTATTTCATCAGTTATTACTTCATTTAAAGGAAATAGTTTTGGGAATGTTCAAAAAGTTGCATCCGTAGAAAAAAAAGACTTTAAGAAGACTTTCAAAAGGGCGAGATTTCCCTGATTTCCCCCCCTTAGCTGTGAACAGTTGTTTTCTTTCTCTGAATCGTCTGCATCATGGGACAAAGGAGGCCTTACTACCCCTTTGGGATCAGCCCTGAGCAACAACAGAGGGAGGGGTCCTGCTTGCCCCCAGCCCCCCCACCCGCCAGCCTCCTGTGCCTGTGCAAGAGGGGGGAGAGGGGTGGCTACCATTGACCTACTGTGGAATACATTTGCACCCCCAGGACGGACCCCTCTCCCATTTCCCGTTCCCCTTGACGGCATCAGGTCCCCCCACCCCCCCCGCCGCCAACCCCCCTGCAGTCTGCACCTGGACTCGGTCGTTTCGCCGCTCATCAATTATTCATGGAGTGGACCGTGTCCAGACCCTGCTGGGCTCCGGATCGCAGACAATATGGGCTCTGCTAGCGGTAACGCATTGTTGCCATTGTGGCATTCAGTATAAACTGTGCAGCGTGTGATCGAGCACTAGGTGAAAGAGATTCTCCAAAAAATACGGGGGGGGGGGGGGAGGGGGGCGTCCATTTGAACTTGGGGGTCGCATGTTGAACTTGCAATGCGACACCTGCTGTATAAGGACCGTAGCAGAAATCTCCAATCGTCAGCAGGTGTTTTGGTCCTGGGGAGTTCTGCTGCATCACTGGGGATTCAGGAAAGAGTTCTGGGAGGTGTGTTTGGATAATGTTTCTGCTCTGGGACGGAAAGCTCGTTTAAGCAGACCCTCTGAAGACCCTACGAAGGCTGACTGTCAATGGCTGTTTCCCCAATTCCACTAATTAATGCTCATTTTCTATCGGCAGATTGTATACTTTTACTGTGTGTGTTTTTCCGGGTGTTTTTGTTGGGGGGGGGGATATAATATTTAGTGTCAGTTGTGTAAAAAAAAAAACACATGGGAGAGGTCACTGAAGAACACCCCCTGGACCCTCATGGACGTTCTTTGTCATAAACCAAATGGCTACTCAACACCAGGGAAACGCACATCATCGTGTTAACGAGCCTCGGTAAGCCTAGAGCTCGTGATTTCCTCTAATTGCAAACTGACAAGGCTGTCAGCCATTTGCCCCTGACAGTTGCCGTTCTCCGTAGAACAAAACCCGCCAACCCGCCAGATCGCCGGGGCGGGTCGTATCACCCAAGACGCTGCCACTCACTCTGCACCTGCGGCCTCCACTGCGCCTTTTAGAGCCACTTCATAATAAAACAAAAGCAAACAAAAAAAAGTTACGAATTTCACATTCTCTTCCCCAATAATGTTTCAACAAAAATCAGCAGCACCAAAAAAAATAACAAAAAACAAACGAAAGATAAAAAACCTACAAGAAATGCTAAGTACTATTGTTTTGTTATAAACAAAATTTTATAAAATATATATTTAAAAAATGTATTTCATATACTTTTTGTAAACCAAGCAGTGCCTTGCTAAAATATCTGCTTGCTCAATTTTATATTTTCTGGAATAAAATCATACTTAATTATAATAACCATAGAAAAACACATCGATAAAAAGGATGATTAAAAAGCAGGATGCAGAAAAGACGCGCTTTAGGAAAATATCCGGATGGCCTGCGTGACCAGGGTGTGGCAGACAGGGCACTCCGGGTGGCTGAGCTCGCAGATGCGGATGGCGCATTCCATGCAGAAGAGGTTGTGGCCGCAGGGCACCAGCGCAGCCGTCACCTTGCTCTCGAAGCAGGTCATGCAGTCCCGGGCGGCGGCGGGCGGCGAGTCTGGCACGGGCAGGCGGCCGGAGAAGGCGGGGCTCGCCGAGATGGGCTCGCTGTGGGCGCGGCGCGCCTGGGCGTGGGACAGCCCCCCACAGGACTCGGGGAGGCTTGGCGAGAGCCTGGTTAAGGGCAGAGGCAGGCCGCCAAAGCTTTTGGAACGCTGTTGGGCGTAATATGCCACCTGCTTAGGGTAGTCGGGGTCTCCCCAACACTGGGCTTCCTCCGAGGCAAAAAACGGGCACGGCTTCTCGCCGGGGTTGGCAAAGTCGCTTTTGCCATACATGCCTCCACCTCCCCCATTCCCGAGTGCGTCCGGAAAGTTCTGGCGGTAGCTGCTGGTGAGAGGCTTGCGCTGCCCCCCCCCGGGGCCCCACACCTGCTGCAGCCGGCTCTCGAGGCCGCCGTTACCGCCGCTGCCGTCGGGTCCCAGGCAGTCGTTCTCGTTGTTGAGGTCGTGCAGGCCGCCCGTGCGGAAGGCGATGTGAGCCTCGATCTCCTCGCGGGCCCGCTCAGCGTTACCGGGCGAGCCGGTGATCTCGAAGACGGGGTCACGGTCGCGGCTCGGCGTGACGATGTAGGTGCAGGTCTGCTGCTGGATGCGCTTGATGGTGGAGCCCTTGGGTCCCACAACCAGCCCCACCACGCGGTACGGCACCCGGACCTGGATGGTGGTCTGGCCGGGCAGGGGTGTGGGCGGGGAAGCGCTGAAGGACACGCCCAGCTTGTTGCGCGAGGCCCGGAGCATGGAGAAGTGCTCAGCAGCGGAGATGATCTCGCGTCGGGCCAATGCCACGTCTTCTTTACGGCCCGTGATGAGGAAGACGGGCTCTTCCCCGCGCACCGGGGTCTTGATGTAGGTGTTGGTCTTGGCACGCAGGGCTTTGATCTTGCAACCTGCGAAAGAGAGAGACAAGAGATGTTGTAATGGAATCCGGCTCAAGATCTTTGCGTTTTTTTGGAAGCGGGAGCCTTGAGAGATACTAGGCAGGAACATCATTCGGTAACAGGATCAGAGGACCTGGCGGAGATTCTGTCCTAAATCTGTCCATCATCTCATCATATATAAAATTTTTCATAACCCCCTGACACAATTTAGCACCCTCATCAAAATTTCGGTTCATTATAACCTTAATTTTCAGATAAGGTAGGAGACACTTAATATGTGAAAACTGGGTGTTAATGAAAATAATATTTTATTACACAAATAACAGTCAAACCCAATATTTCATAATCTACTGACAGTAATAATGACATTTTAAAGATCACACTAATAATGATATGTGGTTTATTTTGTTCTGTATTTACAGTGTCATTTTGGAATACTGTGACTTACTATTCAAGTCTATTCAAATTTAAAGTTTTGATGGTCTGTTTTAGGCTTCATCAGCTGTGAAATCCACTGATTGTTATTACATTACCTAATAACTACAGCCCCTTGGACATTTTTTGTAAGGTTGCTTTGTTACATTGTCTCTTTCACACCCACAGTCAGAATGCCTTTCCATGTACCTTCATAATCTGTTATTATATAAGTGTTCGAAGAAGAATATGTTATGATACTCAGTTTGGAGTAATTTGGGAGAAGCTGACTGAAATGCTGCTTGGCCGAAAGGTGTAAAACATCAGCACACCATTAGTAACAACAGAGCACCAGCATTGAGAGAAATGTAACCAGTAATCAAGGGAGTAACATTTTTTTACTTCGTGCCTATAGAGTGGAGATTCAAAGTAACATTGTTTCCCATTGTGGGGCGTCACAGTGCCGGTCTGCATGTGCTTAAGCAGAAAAGCTATAATGATCATCACAAAGACCTGAATAACTGCCCTGCCGTCCCAGTTTGTCCTGCAACCAGCCTGACAAGCATGCTGGGCTTAAACTTTCTGTCGAGCAAACGTAGGCAGGTAGCTGGCTTCACATGAATTACACATCATATATCTTGGGTCACGATGTAAACAAAACGCTGGTGTGTATCTGTTTTGGCAGTCGACTCTGTGTCCTCTTCTAGCCTTGACCCTACATTTCGGTCAAAATGTCCATGAAGAAAGTGATAATTATTGCTCACAATGGGGATACAGCCCATGACACTCAGTGTATCTCCTTTCATACCCCCCCCCCCCCCACCAAAAACTGCATGATAATGAGGGCAAAGAAACAAGCCCAATTCATGTAGATTACTGCTACAGGATGAAATACTGCTTTGGTTTACTGATATACAGATTGGTGTTCCGTTTTATGTGTGTATTTTCACAGTATGGGCTACTGTGTGCTTACTCTGTACCTATACAGTACATAATGCA
Organism: Paramormyrops kingsleyae; assembly: GCF_048594095.1. Classification (NCBI taxonomy): domain Eukaryota; kingdom Metazoa; phylum Chordata; class Actinopteri; order Osteoglossiformes; family Mormyridae; genus Paramormyrops; species Paramormyrops kingsleyae. The sequence goes on from NC_132805.1 coordinate 4,436,999, forward strand.
AAAACTATTAGCCAAAGACTGCAGCTTTACTTTTTAGAAATAGCTGTTTAAACATGATTATAGTGTCACATGTCACTATATTCATATGCTGTTTTGACAACAGAAAAAAAAACTTTTTTTTTTAGTCATTGAATCATTTTTGGCTATTCGTGGTAACACCCTTAGAAAAATTGGACAGGACTCCAGTTAATTTATTCTAAGGCACTGTCATGGACAGCCCCAGTCATGTTTAAAAGTATTGTGTGTGTTCATTGAAAAAAATACAAGTATTTGCATTTGTTTGACTCTGTAATTATTTTTCCAGAAAATGTACTACCAGGAGCATCACTAGGGGGGGGGGGGTCTGATTTTAATGAAAATGAATGAGAACAGACTATTTAAACTAATCAGTGTATATTTATTTGAAGAGGGATGAAACAGCCCTAGTAACGGTCCTGTGTGCAAGTCATACAAAGTGGGTACCTGTGCAGTGATTTAAAAATTCTTTGGATCAATTGATCAATATATATATATATATATATATATATATATATATATATATATATATATATATATATATATATATATATATATATATATATATATATATATGCTATTTCAATTACTGTGTATTATATAAACCGAACAATAGTTTCAGTTTAATTGTTATCTTAAAAAAATACATTGATTTGCTTGCCTTGTTGGGAGTAAACATGCAGTTTGCGCACATATTCCTTCAACACATTTCTACTGTTCAAACCAGCTGGATTCTAAGGTAAACGCCTTGTATAGTGTGACAGAGAGAGTCCTCAAGGAAACAATAAGACACAAGCCATCTTTCGCAGTAACGCCACGGCCAAAGCGCGCTTAACTCGATGACAACCGCGGCATTTAGGGAGCCGAATGTGAGAAAGGCGCTAAAAGGCACGGCGATACGGAGCTCCCCCGGAATCCCGCAAATCAGCACTTCTCCGTCGCCGCGGTTTGTGGTTCCACCCCACGGCCGTCTGCTGTTACTCCATTAAAATTCAAGCTTACACTTCGGAGGAACCTGACAATAAGTGCTGCGCAGGGAGGTGTGACAAAAAGCGACAAAAAGAGGGGAAGTCTTCAACAGTCGGTGTTTTATTTTCGAGCCAGTTAATGAACAGATCCATTCTCCTGTGAAAGAACCCATAGCTGGTTGACAGTTGGGTAGTGGGAGGCAGGGGGGCATGCCGTCGCATTGAATGACTGGGTGTGACACCCTTTGAATATAGCAACCGTCAGCCCCCACCCCTTCATTACCTCTCTTTTCTCCATAAGGCCACGGTAAAAACCTGTCAACAATGGTCATCCATCCGAACTCAACTACAAAGCAGTGTTTGCCCCACTTTACTTTTTAGGGGTCAGTCTCAAAAATATTACCAATAATCCTGCTTTGTGCCTGTGAAATGAACCTTCTGGCAGGCTTAAGGCATTTCTGCGGTCTAAGTTGTGTAGGAGTGCCATACAAGTTCAGTTTAAGTGGGCAAAGGAGTGTTAAGCAAAATAATGCGATCGCTAGGCATTCACTTCACCAGCAGAGTAGTCTGAGAAGTCATACGTCCAGTTAACAGACATATCGGAGGAGCATCAGCTGACAAGCGCCCCCGACACACCACCCCCAGCCCTTTGTCAGACAGTGGCTGACAGTTGCTATCAAATACACTTTGATCAAACACGTCGATTTTGATCACTTGCAACCACCAATGCACTTAAACACGAGTTGCGGACTCGTTGAGCGGCAGCACATGCACGCTATTGTCCGAAAGTCACTGAGGCAAGGTGAACACAATGAAAGCTCCGCAGAGGCACAGCGACGAACAAGTTTCCAACGCCGATAGTTTTCGAAAAGTGTTAAAAAGCCGCCGCCGGTGACAGCGCCGTGCGGGACCGTGGTCACTGATAACGTTTCACGGTCGCATCTTTTGGGTCGGCGGCGGCACTCGGAGCGCTCGCGAAGTGTCGCGCGCAGGCATGACAAAAGGACGCGTGGAGCGCTGGAAGCCGCGCGCGCTGAGACAGCAGCGCACCGCTTCCACACCAAGGGCTGGTAAAAAGCACGGCGAGCTTTAATCTGCACGCAAATGCCAGACATTCTCTTTAATTCCTTTAGCGATGTTTGTTTGTGCACAACTAAATCACTACGGCTCCGGTAAGAGTGCGTCTCAGAGGAATTGAACAAACGAAACAAAAAAACCACTCCCTTTTCTGTAATAAATAGCATCAGACAAGTCAAGACTCACGAGTGATGTAAAGAAAACTATCAGAACATCTAAATACGAGATTTACGTGAAGTTTAAATTGAAATTTCAACGTTGTCATTACCTTGTCTCCCCACTATTTCGGCCACATGTTCAGAACTGGGGACAGGGACGCATTCGGTTATATTACTGCCGCGTCCTTTAGTTTCAGCAGTAGAGCCGTCATACAAGGCACACAACTTGTTTTTTCCTTGCAGAAGCCCATTGTCACCGCCACCTCCTCCAACGCTGTTGATGTGGTTGTTGTGGTGGTTATTGTTGTTGTTACTCCGGTCTTGTGTTCCTGATGCAGGAGCCCCACCGCCGTCCTCGGTCTCCCCTAGACCCAGCAGAGACAACTGGCCCAGCGCGACTCTCAAAGCACGGGAGTCATCTTCGTCGTCGTCGGGCGGCACAAGAAGCCCTTCACTTCCGAAGCCGGAGCCGGCTAGATCAGCGCCGTAGCCCCCATTTTTCTCCATGATCCCTGCTAGAACCAGCAGGCTAGGCATGGCTAACAAAAGAGTATGAGACAAAGACAGGGAAAGAGACTGGAGCAACAGCACCAGTGCCGCCTCCCCGGCCCCTCCTTCCTCCGATTCCCCCTTTCCAGTAGTCCCTCCCATGAACCAGCCCCTTCTTTCCACCCGCTACCCTTCTCTTTCTCTATCCGTTCAGGGCAATCGGGACGTAAGACTGTCTGCACGACGAGGGGCTAAGGCAATGTTTTGCTCCACCCCGTCTGGTTCCTATCGTCCCCTCCTCGCTTAGACATGTGAGCCGCCTTCTTCAGCACCACAGACTGTAATGTTCCCAAAACACTAGGTAACGGCAAAATTTTGCGCTTCATTTTTCATGCTTCGGTTTTTCCAATTTAAAAAAAGATTGCGTTTTGCGTTGCAGATTTTGCTCATTTGGAATTTCATAAAATACAGTCATCTAAAAATGTAAAAAAAATAATTTGGTAAACATGAAGGGGGTGGCAAGTGTTTTTCTCCGTGTGGACTTGGATGTGGATGCGGAAGTGCGCTGGATTTGGAAACCAAGTTTTCTTCGTTGTAGATGCCTGCCACGCTAACACCGACTCCATAACGATCCCGGCTGACTGTTCGACTAAACATTAATGGACTTGGGTCGTTCTGATGATCCACGTGAATTGTTTTTAATTTTCTCTGTTTACTTTAGATTATTATATTCGGCAAGCATTTGATCCTGATTGGTAAAAGGCATCCAAATAATTAACACACGCTTGCAGATATTTTAATGGGCCGTGTTAGTGGTGCTGGAAACGTGTCTGGGGGTAATAGCGCCGGGTCCCGCCCACCTCGGTAGCCGTGCGGAGGTTGCGGCGGGTCGCCGTTATGCGGAGATGCGAGCGGGACCGCAAAGACGGGAAGGGAGGAGGGGGGTGCGGTACCATTGCAGCAGTAGGCTACTTATTTATTCTTAAAATAATGTTAATAAGCACACGTAATATTCACGTCGTGACCGATCAGCCTCCAGCCTGGTATGAAGAAGTGTTTCTAGTTTCTATAGTAAACGTGGATACCAGCGTTTTTGGAAGAACACGAACATTTCATACAAACCGATAAACGTTTCGTAATGTAGCACGCTCCCAAGAATCTTAATGTGTTGCATATCATATTCCAATTTCAGCTAACGATATATCCAGCAAAGTGCAACGTAAGCAACACAACATGCAAAAAGGTAATAATAATTTATCATTCTTTTCAGAGCATGAGTAACTACATAAGTTATTTTTGAGCAGTGTATTATTTGGTAGATCAAATAAAAAAGAACAGTATTGTTGCGCACCAGCAGAAAGTAATTTGTAAGATGTACAGTAACAGGCTATGCATACCATGTGGGTGCGCGGTGGGGGGGGGGGGGGGGGGGGGGGGCATCAGTACTGTAAATGAGCACTGTGCCCGTTTTTTTTCTTTTGGAAAGAGGCTGCCGTTCGTTTAATCAACAACCAGCCACGTTTTGAGAAGACTTCTTTCGATGAGTCCGGCAGAGTGGGTAAGGATTGGATTTGGTGATTTAGTGGAATTTTCTCGTACTGAACGATTCTGTAATGGTTCTTTTACCGCCTGTACCGATTTCAGATATACATGTATTTTTCTTACTGAAGGAGCTTTGAATAATTGGGTTACAGCAACATCCTACCCACTATTTCCCATGATCAAGTTGATCATTTTAAGCATTTCTCTAGTCCAATGACAGCTGAACTCTGGCCTGTTCTGTTCTACTTCGGTTAAAGGTCCAGACTATAAAAGGTAATTAAATATATTTAAAGCTGAACTTGCTTGCCAATATACATATTTTCTCCTCTGAAGATGTTGGAGAAAGTGAAAATTATATATTTTTTTCTTCTGGGAAACACCCAGAGACATAAATATATAATTTGCGAATGTGTGTAATGTAAATACAAATGCAGAAAGTCAATTAACACATTAATCAGACGAGCCATATTATTCTATGGACCAAATACCCCCTCTTTTTTTAAATATATGATTTCTTTTTACCGCTCTCGGGTTTAAAACAAAGAAACTAAGGCTATGGCTAGCATCCCCAATGTTGTCCCATAACTCTGGGGTTGAGGGGTTGATACTTGCCGCCGCTGTGTGAGAGGCCCTGCAGGTGCTTGGGTTTCCCGCCACAGTCCATAGACATGCACCTTGGCCGTAACGTACGAGCTCGCTGTGCCCTGTGATGGACTGGCAGCCAGTGCTGGGTGTTTCCCCGTCTCGTGCCCTACGCCGCCTGGGATGTGCTCCAGGCCTCCGCTGTGACGCTGGACCGGCTTAGTGGTTTGAAGATGGATGGACGGGCAGCATTCCTATTTACACCGGGTTCGAAATGAAGAAAAGCAGACGCCACGGAAAAGAGCATCAGGCCGACTGTTGTTATCGTTAAACCCATTAGGATGTTTACATGATAACGGACAGGTGGCTTTTCGTCGCATTTAAGCACGTCTCATGCAATGGGGCAAATAGCTTCATTGCATTTCAGTACTTCAGAGTCTCAGTAGCCTGAGCATCATAACGGTTTTTTTGTGCGTCGGATCTGTTATGAAATTCTATTAAAAAAGAAATAAAAATTTATGAAATGGTTGGTTTCACTTTAAATGCATAACAAACAATTGAAATGCATCTATATTTGGCCTGACTTCAAAATTGTGGTTGAACAGTCAGGACTTTTTTTTTTTTTTTTTTACATAAATTTGGGTTCATGACTAGCAGAGTGGTGTATGTGTGCTCTTAGCTGAAATTGGTTTTGCAAAGCTCTTTAGCTTTCACATTATCACATAAAACTGCTGAAGGAAAGGCGAATTAGCATGAGCAGTTCTAACAGCATGCCTCCATACCTTGTTACGCCATTGCCTCATAACTGTACTCTATAACATTGCTTTTTGCCTCGTAACTGTACTCTATAACATTGCTTTTTGAAGGTTATTTGTGTTAAAACTGATGTGCTGAAGTGCAGGGAAAAATGTCCTCTTCAAAGTACCAGAAATCCATTTTTCTCTTAATGATGAAGTTAGCTATTGCTGAATCACGTTGCATTTGTGGAGTTCTTGTAGATTGACCATCTACTTAATCTTTTTAGTAGCGTCTTTTTGAGCATTTATATGTTTTATTCCAAAATTTTGTGTATAACATGCAGCCTTGTTTGGCTGCTGAGTCCAGCATAACATTTTTAAATCTGTAATGTTTACTCGTTAAAATATATTTCATTCACACCGATTGGTGGGTATCGGTTGGCGGATGACGTCACAGAGTGGCCAGTTCAGGTGTACATGATCATTGTCTAGACTCATTCCCTGGGCATTAATTAGGGTGGGGTTCCCCTGCATGTAGCTGGCGTGTACCAGGGAATCGGAGCTGGGTACGGCAGAGTTAACCCTTTCTGCATCCACCAGCCATGATGACTGAGGGATGAGGTTGGGAGCCTTAAGGATGATGGAGGTGGCCCCAGGGCAGGCTCTGGAACAGAGCCAGGTTCATAGCCACAGACTGCCCAAGAGGTCATGTCCCTCTGCTAATGGTATCAGCAAAGAGCCTCGCACCAATCAATGAAGAGTATAGATAATGGATAATGTTACCTCCTCCACCCCAATTCGTTTGTGTGTTTCAGGCCTATTTATGAATGTCCTTTTATCTTTCCTTGTCTTTTTTCCCCCCTTTTTCTAGCTTTCCATTAATCTGACCATCTGTTTGTGAGGGGGTACATCCTGTTAGCATACATCTGTCGTGGATGTTTGACTGACGACACCCAGTGCAGATCCGTCACTCGCCTGCCTGTTTTGCATTGTTGCCTTTGCACGGTTGGTATGTAGAAGAGCGTCATCCTAGTTTTCATACATAGAGTCACTAGGTTAGCGATGGTCCCACAGTGACAATAATGATAAAAATGTGTATGTTCATGGGTTCCTTAAGTTCAGAGGGATGACTTAAGCCTCCTAGTACAATTACTCGAATAATGTCTCCTAATATCTTGCTGGCATGGACATGATATTTCTGCTTCCCCAAAATCGTGGAGGCTGCTTGGTGAAGGAGGTGTTAGCAGAGAGGGTGCAATGCAGTCACTACTCCTAGGACACCATCCATGTCTCAACCGTCCCACATTTTTACTTCTTTCTTACTTCATCAAATAATCTTTTTTTTTTTCTTTTTCTTAAACGTGCTTTTTATACATTAATTTCAATGACTGTAGAAATTGGGTCGGTGCTATATGACCAAAATTTCATATCCCGATAAGATATATATGTCATGACTACACCTCATATTTGTGTGGTTTTTTTTTTACTTCAGATCAGCTGCTGTACGAATTGGACGAAAATCGCAAATAAAAAGGTCACAAAAAGTCCCATGATCCACAGAAAGATAAGTGAGCCACAAATACGCAACCCCCATTTCAGGTGTACAAATCGCCATGTATTTTTGGGGATATTATTTTATGCAATACAAACAAAACAGACATATTTGTGGATAGTGATATATTTGTGATTTTTTTTCTACAGATCAGTCTCGGTAAGCAAATACTTTCCCGCTACTAATAATTGTTCTGTGTCCATTTAAAGTACAAAAGATAGAATTAGTGGACTAATAAGTATGAAGCTAAACGATAGACATGTCCAGTTAAGTGTGCTTTAAGCATTAAACTATGGGGGACAATGCACTCCATCTAACTTTTCTATACGTTTTTATTAATTGTGTCCATTCACCACCAGTTCCAGTAAACAAGAAAGCTAGGCTATTGCACGAACAAACATTGAAATATTAATTAAAATTAACTGAATGTTCAGTTAACTTTACCGCGGTGTCATAGTGAAGGTTTAAAGCTGAAACCACTTTCGGATATAGGCCTCCCTAGTATTCCCACTTGATGATGTAGGCTATGTATGGAAACGACAATCTATACCGAAATACTCCAGTAAGCGGGTTCGAGTTTAAACCTTAACTCCAACACCGCCTTAAAGTTAGCTTTATTTGCAGTTGTTTGACTGTAGTATTGTTTTAATCTTTGTGATATATTTCAATGTTTGTGTGTGTGCACTTTACGTTCAATAGCCCAGCTGCAATGTGCAAAACACGTTTCATTTACACAAATCTTTCCGCCTTTTGTGGATATGATTTTACACGACACAGGTTTAAAAAAACATATCGTCGTGGACATTTGTGGATCATGGTACATATTTGTGGATTGTCTTCTGTGGGTTAATTCCATTAATATAATCCAATAAAAACGTCCATACAAGTGCCACACTGCAACACATTGAAGATCATGCAAATAAGATTTGTTTTGCCCTAAACAGTGTATTTAGCAACACCACGAAATAAACGACGAAACGATAGACGTTTTTATTTCGCCATCCGATATATATCGTAATATCGCGCACTCCTAGTACAAATTAATATAGGCCTATCTAGAAAACATTGGGATGATAACGATGATTCTTATTGTTGTTGTTGATATACCATGTTCTCTGGCGGGAGAACATTTTAAAACAAATTTGAGGAAGCACTTCTTTACACAGCGTGTAGTCAGAGTATGGAATAGTCTTCCTGCTAGTGTAGTGGAAGCTAAAACCCTGGGTTCCTTTAAATCAGAGCTAGATAATATTTTAACAACTCTGAGCTATTAGTTCTCCCCAAACGAGCTTGATGGGCCGAATGGCCCCCTCTCGTTTGTAAATTTCTTAAGTCCTGAACAGTTTCAGTCACCAACTGAATCATTTCCCTGTTGCCCAAGCATGAGACAGAGGATGGAACTCCTGGATTTCTCTTGGAATATGGTTACTTGTCCACTTTTTTTAATGCTTATGCTGCTCATTGCCTGTTCCTGTTTATATTATGTTCTGGTATATCTGGTGTCTGAAATATAACAGTATTTTATCCACAATATATGGTTTCTCGTCCCCAGGGGATGTTGTGGAATTTACTGTAAGGCTTTTTCCTTTGTGAATAAGAACAGCTTTGTATCCTGAAATACCTTAGCCAATGCAGATTTCATAAAATCTTCTACTATTTTTCTGTGCACCTAAACACCGAAGGAAGGGTGTATAAAGGATTTCCAGCTTTTACCAGAAGTCAGGCATAAATGGCTTCAAAGAAAAAACTATGTTCTGTTCATTTCCTTGTTGTTGTTGATATTGTTATTTTTGTTTCCCTAAATAGCAAAACAAACTTAAATAATAGTCTTTGTGCCTGATGTTTCGGTAATGGAAGCTGTGTGAGTGAGTGAACTGGAGCTGTACACAAATACGGCCGCTAGTATTTAAGGAAGGGACAGACACTAATTGAAGCCATTGCCCCACCCTAATTGAAAGGTAGTCGAGAAAAAGAAACTGGAGAAGCCCCTGCCTGCCATGGTTTTTTCCCCCCCTTTTATTCAGCAGATGTGATTCGACGCACATCCACACAGTCACGCACAAACAAGTGCTCGGAAGCAACGAGGAGTGCGACTGCCCGCTGGGAATTGGAGTCAGGTGCTTATGACTTCATGGCTTTTCTTAGCTATTAGGTCATTCCTCACCCTCCCTCTACAGCACTGAGAGTTGCTAATAACCCATCCGTCACAGATGAGGCGGTAAACACCCAGCCGCACACCTTGCGGGTGAGTCACAGTCTCAGCTTACGGCTCTACCTGGCTATCTGTTCCTCACAAAGGCATTCTGATTGGTTAAAAACCAGATTCAACCAAGAGGCAACTGAGTAAATGTTTTTTTTAATGCTCATTGTGAAATGTTGTTAATTTACTTAATTGATGGATAATTGATGTTGCGTTTGTCACCGAGAGGGAAACTGTTGATTTACTCCTCTGCAGTGACTAACGTACTATTATGTAAACATCAAAGATAATGGTTCATAGGCAGGACATCACCAAGAAAATATCAAATGCCTAAGTTAGACACTGGAGCTAAAAGACCCTCAGTGGCCATCTTACAGAATTACATTGTTGAAAAAAAACACGTCGATTTAAACTACTAAAAAATATCAGGCGTTCTTGATATTTAAAAAAAAACAGCATTATCAGTTAAATTGGATAGCTGTAATGAAGATTGTTGAATGTGTGCCAGAAATGATACTTCAGCAATGATTCTTGATGAGGGGGAGGGTGTTTGTGTTGGATGGATGATTTTTTCCTCTCTTTGGAGTGTTCTCGCCTGTCAAATAATGAAGTACTTATAAGTATTGAGTGTCAGTGCCGGATCATGCAAGTATGTTTTTGTGTTCTGAAGAATAGACATATGTAAAGTGGGGGTTTAAAAAAGAATTTATTTTTATTTTTGAAAATTTATTTAAATTACCTTATTTGCTGCATCGACCATATCTATATTCATTGCATTTGAATTAATTATCAAAAGATTAAAAAGTGTGATTTTTTTTTTTACATACAGAAATGTATTCATGTTAATTATTGACATTTTAACTAATCCGATAATCAAATTAAAATTACACTTGAATTGTTTGTACTTGAATAGTTTTGCTGCTGCCGTGTACTGCATTTCCGATTCAAGATGAACAACAATGCGAGGCCGTGTGCAGCTTCTTCCACGAGGTGTCGCTGTTGGCACATTCGTTAGAGTATTGTAAAGAATTCCGTGAACTTAGTTCCCCTGGCACGTTTTATCTACAGGCTTCACAATGCCCGCACTATGACAATATTATTCGTTTTTTTATTATTTGTTTCGGGTATATACATTATGCCTTTCAGTATGGCAAGGTTAACTTTAATGCAATTAAAGCATGTAATCTGACATGTAATATTTCTTACTATAATCACTTTGCTGTCATCATTATTATAAACGTTTTATTTTCTTAAACTAAAATAGAATCATTCTAGGAGTAAAAATGTACATGCTGTATCTGTGATTGTGTTGATGAGCTGTGTTGCTTTAGTTATGTTTTTCTCTTAAGCCCTCTATCGAACTTCTTTAGTCTTCAGAAAAAGACATGTTTTATATGTAATATACTTTTCCTGTGTATGATATGTCATATTTTTAATGTGCCACATGATGGCGATGTTGAACTTCCATAAAATGACCATACACTAACCCCCAGACAATGCCAAACTGTAAGCTGTCAAAAGCATACTTAAAATATGCATTAAATATATCACATTTTATCTGCTAATTGTCCAGTTAGTTAAACGTCCGGGTAACAAACATACTCAGAAGAAGGATTGTGTAGTTTGAACTGAACACTTGAGCATCTAACAAGATGGCTGCTGTACTTTTTTTTTTTCTTTTTTAATAATGCTAGAAATCCAGAAAGTATTTAATTTCAGTGACAATGGATCAATGGGACGTTCTCATAACAGAAAACTGCAGTTTATTTAGCTAAATCTGAAGATATCCACGGATTAAACTAGCTACTGGAGTAAAGTTTAAAACACTGTTTTATTGTGTGGATTCTGCCACAGGGTTATTAAGAGAAGTGCCTGCCAAGCACATTCAACAGGAAAAAAATTGGAAAAGCCTTGTACAGTCAACAGAAAAAACCTTTGGTCTGTCATTTTGGTTTATGGTTTTCTTCTGACTTTCAAGATATGCTGTCCGTAGACCCTTCTCGGCTGTGCACCATTTCTGTTGATCTGTTGTAATACATTATGCATCAAAGTCTGAGTAGTGTTGGCAGTCTTCATTTCTCTAGCTCTTATCTGCAGAAGCTTTACAACAAATCTCAAGGAATTCAAAGAAATGTAATGCGAGCCATTCACAAATCGGCATCAAGTCCTTTTCTAAATTTTTCACACTTCATAGGCTATTTAACCTAAAATTTATACTTTAAGCAAATGAGTGTCTTTGACTCGCATTGGAAGGTAATGCAGTTGAACATTTTGTCGATTCCTGAATGAATGCATTAGATAAACTGAGTTCTGTTATTCCTTTGAATGCAGTATAATTTAAAAGTAAATATATAGTATCATTTTTCCACTCAATGTCTCCCCCCTCTCTCAGGGAAAGATTGAATGTTCAGAAGTATATAGAACAAGACCATTTTTTAAATAGTATTTTAAATGATAGACTGGCCGTGTCTCGCCAGAATCCATTATGATGGCACCATAATGAAATGGATAGAAAATGACTCATGACTGAGGATATGGATTACTTGAAAAGGCACGGAGTAACACACGCAAACGCGATACCTTCCTCTCTTGCACCCTCTTACGGCAGTATTACAGGAGTTAGTCATCTCTCCGGCTGCCCAGCCCCTTGGCAGTCATCCACTGTGGGGGGGAGGGGGGATTTTAACCGACTAAAGACCTGTAGCTTGGAAAGATGGAAAGGAAAGAATGTAGCTGGAAAGGGGGAATATATTATAGTGGACAGATGAGAGTGAGAGATGGAGCTGATTTGTCCCAGTAGTTACTGGTATTTTTACTCTGGATAAAGAGACCCACTGAGAAAATTATACTTTTGCCCTAAAAGTAAGAGTAATATATGTTTAATTGTTTGCTTCACAAAATCATATAGATGAGTATTAGTGCAAGTAGAAGCTACTGGCATATTCTTGGCAAATAGTGTTTTTAATATCTGTACAGTGCCCTTCTATGTAGGGGTGTGGTGTGTAGCTCAGCAGGTTAGGTCACTGTGCCTATGATCAGAAGGTCCCTGGTTCAAATCCCATGTTCAGCATGGTAATGTCACCATGGAGCCCCCAGTTAGGTCACTGTGCCTATGATCAGAAGGTCCCTGGTTCAAATCCCATGTTCAGCATGGTAATGTCACCATGGAGCCCCCAGTTAGGTCACTGTGCCTATGATCAGAAGGTCCCTGGTTCAAATCCCATGTTCAGCATGGTAATGTCACCATGGAGCCCCCAGTTAGGTCACTGTGATTATGATCAGAAGGTCCCTGGTTCAAATCCCATGTTCAGCATCGTAATGTCACCATGGAGCCCCCAGTTAGGTCACTGTGCCTATGATCAGAAGGTCCCTGGTTCGAATCCCATGTTCAGCATCGTAATGTCACCATGGAGCCCCCAGTTAGGTCATTGTAATGTCACCATGGAGCCCCCAGTTAGGTCACTGTGCCTATGATCAGAAGGTCCCTGGTTCGAATCCCATGTTCACCATCCTAATGTCACCATGGAGCCCTTGAACAAGGCTTCCAATCCCGTTTGTATGGCGCTTTGGTTAAGGGTATCTGCTACATAAGGGTAAAGGTAAAGGTATCTGCTACATAAGTAAAATTTGTCCCAAATAGGGTCTTTGGGAGGCCTTGGAGGCTAGCATAGGTAACAAGGCAGGGATGTTAGTGCATTGCAGGGCAAATATATGCACATTTGTATAGATAACTTTGAGAGACAATAAGCCCCAGCAGGGAAATTCATCAAACTCCATGCCTTTGGTTTGCAGGTGGAGTATTGAGAGTCCCATGTGACACTACAAGAACGAACTCCACACAGAAGAAAAGGGGCAGAGCTGAGATGAACAGAAAGGCTGCTACCTGCTGCATAACCATGTCTCTCTCGTACCATATTCCATGTTATCGGGACCGCAGGGAAGTGCCTGATTGGGCAGCTTGTATTTATTCATTAAATAACTGTGCAAATAATGATATGTGAACTTCTATGCTTGGTCATGTGATAATATCAGTAACCAATTGATTATGAAATTTATTTTCATTTTATAGCTGGGAAAATGTAATCAATCTATAACAACATTACATACAAAAAATTCCATATGGATTTAAACATAATACTGTATGACTCATTCACTCACTCGAGTACTGGAGTACTGATGAAGGTTAGAACTAACTGTGGGTTGAAGAAGACCTGAAGTCTAACCTATTTTTGGAAGGAAGGAGCTGTATGTTTCACTTTCAGGTTTTGTTTTCAGTTTTGTTTTCGGAATTTGTGATTATATGTCTTGTCTTTTTTTACTTATATGAAATCAGCACATTACTCTCTTATGTCTGCAGTTTTTCTCAAAATGAATATAAAACAAATGCCCCAAAACTGAACTGAATAAATAAATATTATACATCTAAGAAATCCATGGCAACGTGTTCCCAAGGTATTTGCTTCATTGATACATAAAGACTGGTTACAATGATTTGGCAGATTTTATATTTTACTTCATAAGCATTCCATTTTTTTCCACCAGAATTAAAATGATTTAAAAAATATTGTAAGATTAAAAAATGTAATTAACTTGTCTGTGCACAGATATTGATGATTGGATGTTAGCATAAAAATGTACAAAGATTTCGTTAATATTTTAATTTAAAATTGTTTCCACTGTGCACTCACAGTAGATTAATAAAATTCAGCAGAGGAGCAAGCCTTCCAAAAAACTTCATAATCTTTTTAATATTACAAGTAAACGATTACTTTAAAATATGTATTTATTAATGCGGTTTAGAAGTTAGTGTATATTGTAAAGCGTTTACTGAACTTATCTGTTATGTTAGTATTTACAGCTGGGGCATTTCTGGATATAAGGTTGTACTGGGGCACAAAGAATTAAGGAGATTACAGCCTCTGCTCGCCAGTCATACGGGACAGATTATGTATATGGCAAACAACCTGATTAACGTAAAAATTTATCAGTTTTATGTGCATATTTTACCGAAGAAGCAGAGCTGAATTTCCCATAATACATATACAGACTGGCGCGCACCGACGGACAAACCCCCCTGCTAATTGTATTGAACTTAAATCGGTGGAATCATATTGTGGTGTTCATGGTGGTTTACTGGAGGTGGTGTAGTCGTGGCCGAGTGGTTAAGGCGATGGACTAGAAATCCATTGGGGTCTCCCCGCGCAGGTTCGAATCCTGCCGACTACGTTGCTAAATTTTTGCGTGCCAGTAGTGAGTGGGTCTCTCTAGCAGCCCATGCCTTTTAAAAGAATTTCACAACATATATAAGACAACACGCCTTTGTTTGTGAACCTTATACTGAAGTAGGCCCAATGTGACAAATTGAACTTGAAACTTGGTTGTTTTGCTGCTTGTGCATTTACCCTACAGACGCATAACCCGTCCGGTGTGTAAAAAAAATTCTGCGTGGCCTGTGGCTCAGAAGAACAATGATTTTTCGGACGTTTTTTTCCTGGATAAAACCCCATTACCTTCCCATCCGCCTGTTACGTTGTTCCGTCTGGAGCAGACACTGCTTCACACACCGTTATGCGCTTCTCGGGACAAATTCATGCTTTTGTCTGTGAAGACTGTTCTTACTTGAGGCTCCTTGATTGTATTGTATAGCCTCGTTTGTGTTAATGACATGAAAGTGTCAGCAGTGATACAAACTCACAATGAACAGCAGATTTATCTCCTCGGAGCAGGTGTGTCCTTTTCAAATATATGAACAATCTTTGCAGTGTATTTGCAGTGTGAGTAATCCTGATTAGCTTCAATGAAAAGAACTTCATTCAAGTATTTTTTTTTTCTTCCTTCCATACAAATGTTTCGTAACTGGAAAATTGAGAAAAGGGAAATGCAAAATATACAAAACTGTTCAAAGGCTTAATGATTTAATGCTAATTGAATAACTACAGTATTTGAGCTATTCTAATGTCTTGTAACAGTATATCCAGCCCATCTGTTGTCTAAATAACTGTAAATATATGCTTGCAAAGTTATCCACCACCTACACGAGTAGGGTCTATATTCAAAGAAGATTCTTTTTTTTCCCCTGTTGCCTTGCATACTTAAAATACTTATCTGAGAGGTTGGAACTAACAGCCGAGTTAAACAGTACAGCAAGTCGGAAAGCGATTGAGCAATACCAGGGACCTGATTCAAAAAGCAAGATTTCATGCTTAGCTGGATAACTTGTCGGATTTAATTTACTCCAATTTAATTGGCCTTTATCTTTGTTCACTTTCGTTTAGCCTAGACTACCTTAAATCCGTCAAGCAAGAAATACTGCTTTCTGAAACAGGCCCCAGTTCTACCCAGGTTAATTGTTAGCTATTGTTAGCAATATCAGTTGATAACAACACATTACAACGTGTTTTGCATATAAAAACACTATAGTAACACATCCGCTGATAAAGGGCACAGCCATCTTGAAAGTTGGGGTTCAAGGTTGCATAGATTCCTAAGACTTCCCGAGTAGGAAGATTAATCTCAATGCCAAGAATACAAAGACCACACATGTGGTCTTGGCAAGACTGATCTTGCTAACTTGCTTTCCAAGAACAAACTTGGAGCGCAATGAATCATGGGATTGGTCTTGTTCGGCGAGGACGCAACCGATGTATCCTTGACATTTGGGGTGGAGCAAGACCAACATCCCGGGATTTTTACCATCCTTTGTGCTTGTGTTCTTAGTATTGGAACTGGTCTTTGGCAGTGGAAGACTAGGAACTCTGAATTTCCAAGTTATGAATTGAAATGGAACACAGCATAAGCTGCTAATGTTTTGCACACGGCTCTTTGAAAGACCTTCAGGGGACTTTGCCGCAGCCTTTTTCACTGTCCTCGCCCCGTTCCTCACGTCACACTTCACACGCCTTTGAACATGCTTCCCAAAACACTCCAGTACCCAAAAACGTCCCTCCTCTTCAGATATGTGCTAACAATCCCCCTCACATGCCTTCGTGTTCCTCCTTCCTCATATAAACGTGGCTGAACTTTCCTTGAAGCATAACTGCACTGAATGTGCCTCTGTCTTGATGACCAGCCATATTTTACAGGCCTCTGACTCTCAGTTTCCATAGTTTAATTTAATTAGTCTCCACTCACAGGCATAGTTCCACTACAATTCAAATCAGCTCTAGTAACCCTATTACTTTGAAATCCTACGCTAAACCCTCTACACATCTGCAGTTTATCATTCAGTATCTCTCATAAAAACCTGTGCACTGTTGGCTCTAATCTCTAGTACAGCATAACCAGCTGGGCTATTAATATTGTTTCTTTTATTCAGTCACTTCTTTCATGTATTGATTCAGAACTTGTTTTTCTGTCTTTCATACTGTTACAATTCACTGCCCTCCTTCAGACTGGTAATATCCCAGTTCTCCTCCACGCCCTCACAGAACGCCACTCCTGTGTAAACTCACCTGCCAACTCGCATCAAATCTGTTATGGTAGCAGATTCTCTGCTCCTCCTGGCCCCTCCTGAACCACCTCCAAGGATCAGTCCTTGGACCTCTGCCTGCCTTCTCACTATATACTTGCTTCCTCAACTGCTGCTGCCCTCTATTAGCATTTCTTGCTGCATCTAAGCTATAGAAATGTCTGCATTTAAGGTCCTTCACATAATTCTCGCATGTCCAGATATGTTGTTGCTCATATCTGCTCAGGTCCTTAATCCTACAGTATTTACAAAAGCAGCCCCTGCCTCTGCAGTAGTTCTACTGAACCATTTGTCCAAACCCTGATCCCGTGCAGACCTGACTATTCTGCCTGTTATCCACATCTCCTTCCACCTACTATATGCCCCCACACTTAACATTCTGCCTTACACCGGATCTCCATTACAGGGTGAGTTTAGTTCAAGTCTTTACCAGCCATTCATCGCACCTTTATCTGACCCTTGCTTTCACTGCGTGACCTTCGCTTGCATTCCTCTATGAACTCTTTCCCCCTTACTTGGTAGAGCTCTCATGATACCCTAACCCTACTCCTGCTACCTGCCCACATGCCTATGATCCCCCCCCCCCCCACCTCTTAGCCTGAGTTACCCGCAGAGAGCATAACTATAGCCTCAGTTATCCATAGGTGAAAACTTAATGCCACCCTTAAAATATCAGACTAAAACTGTAGGATAAGCATGATCTGATTCCAGTTCAGCCTGGAAGAAATGCTGCAGAACAATAGGAGGTCTGTGTTCTGGAATGCCTGACATAGCAGGAGACAGACTCAGAGTGACAGCCTTTCGGTGACACTCCTGACACAGAACCCAGAGGTATGTCATCCACAGCCTGACACGATTCATGCTCCCTGACCACAGCTGACCTCAGCCATAAGATACCTAATTCTGCGCATGATTCTAACCTACTGGAACTGATGGAAACTAACCTGAGGAAAGGCTGCATCCCTTCTGCCAATCCGCTATAGTCCCGAGTAAAATTACATTTGTCTTGATTGTAAATAAGAATGGAAAACAGAACATAGGTGAAGGATAAGGGCAGTTTTTTTGTTCTTTACTCAGTTTTTTTGGTAGGAGGGAAGGTTTTGAAATTTTTTTATTACATTTTGATGTGACTATATGTAATGTTTCTGCAAGGACAAAAACAAAAAGGGAAAGTTTTTTCACCTGGTGTCTACTACCTTGTGAAGAAATGCTGGGTTTTAGCCAGTGTTCCCTTCTGCTTATGATAATCATAGTGACTGACACTGTAACTGGGAACGGTGGTCTCTGGTTTTTACTTTTGACAGAGAAAAAAGAGAAAAAGAAAGTCAGCCACAGCAAAATTTTTATCCCTCAATAACTGGCACTTACTGTCTTTCCAGGCAAATCTGACTCCTCCCTTTCCCCCCTCCCTCCCTCGCTCACTCACTCTCTCTCTCCTCTCTCTCTCTCTCTCTCTCGCTCCCTCTCCTCTCGATCTCTCCAGAAATACATGGGAAAGACTGAACGGCAGCCAGTGTGGAACCGGAGCCAAAGACGGAGGGAGTCCTCGCTGAGCACAGCAGCCTGCGAAATCCTATGACTGCACAGAGGCAGTGAAATTCCCCAGAGCCTATCTTCTCCAAGAAAGTCTGTCTCATCTCTGCAGGGGACCTTCACTCCAGGGCACAAGCAAGGTAAACCGACACCTGCTCTTTAAATCTGATCTCCGTTAACCTCCTTCCCAAGTTGTTAAAAATAATTCTCCTCATCCCTAGCGGATCTGTGAGTTGAACTGTCGAAGTGGCAGCTGAAGTCGACCTGGGTATAATGAGTAATGTATGTTACTGGGGCAAAATATATGAGTGTTATGATTCTGAATCATATTTTATTACACAATTCATGATAATTTTGCATAGTCATTAACAAGAACAGCTGGAGTGACATGCATGATGTCACATGCTTCACAGCGGCACAGATTCCCCTGTTTTTGGCTTGTGGACTTTAAGGAACGTCTGTCAGTCTGGGAAATGTTGTTAAATTTGCCCTTAGGTAGCTTATAGCACTGATGCCCGAGAGTTTCGGCTAGCGTAGTTATCTTTTCCATCGACGTGGAAAGTCTCCCGTCAGGCTGCCTTGCATGAACCTTTCAGCACGGTATCATTACGCTGCTGCGCCCTGTTTGCCCTGCCTGTGAGTCAGTGCTGCAGAATGGGACGGCTGCCTTTCCTCAGGCAGCTCCAAGGACAGCTCAGAGGCAGCCCGTGAGAGAGAGAGAGAGGGTGGGCCGCACGAGACAGGCCGAGAAAAGCCAGGGGGATAATACTGTAGAGGAAGCTAACCCAGCCGGGCCTTTTCTGGGACACTTTGCCAGTATCTGACAGAGCGGCAGCATGTTCTGTAGCCCTGATTCGAAATATCTGGCTAAAATGATCAGTAATAATCTGGCCAATTGTTAGCTTTTTGTGGGCGTTTTACACCAAGGGTGGGCAATCTAATCCAGAAAGGGCCGGTGTGTATGCGGGTTTTTGTGCAACTCCCTAATTAGATTACTGATTAGATTAGACTGATTGACCCTCACACCTGAGTTTGAACAGCTGACTGAATCCCAAAAACCTGCACACACACTGGCCCTTGATGGATAAGATTGCCTACTACTGTTGTGTACAGATGAACATAAACCTACTGAGAAGAAGCACGTTATCTTTGCAGATTAGACCTTTGTTGTAATCTACAGCTGTATCTGATTCAATCATCGACCTGCTAAGGTAATGTTAGCTTGGTAGGCCAAACCTCCAGATACACAGCTTCTGAGGACATTCAGTCAAGGCCATCTCTTCCGGAAGTTCTGCGAGTCTCCTGCAGATTGACAGCAGCTGCCAAGACACCTGCGGATGATGCCCAATGTCCCGGAAATAGTTGTCCCGCTGAAAAATTAGCCGCAACCCCAGCAAGCTTAGGCAGAATCTTATTTTTAAAACCATAATACCATTCAGTCATTATACCAGGGTATATGGTATTTTGATGGTGTTTTAAAAAGAACTGCTGCTCTGGCATTCCCCAATAAAACTTGTTGAGTGGGGGAGGTATAATCATAGTACCGGCCAAGCATAGCCAGCAGCCACCCCCACACCCCCGGTTGTCCCTCATCTCTCTCCCTGAAATCATTATGTCTAAGGTGGGATGTCTGTAAAGGTTAATCTACACGTGGTGCGTAATGCATATATTAACTTTTTACCTGTAATCTTCCAGTCCTGCAACAGCAAATCCAGAATTATTTTCGGGACCCCATGGAGACACCTGGTCAGAAGCGAGGGACCCGCAGCGGCACGGCGGCCATGTCCCCAAACCGCATCACGCGTCTGCAGGAGAAGGAGGACCTGAGCAACCTCAACGACCGGCTGGCCGTCTACATCGACAAGGTGCGCTCGCTGGAGCTGGAGAACGCCGGGCTGCGCATGCGCATCACCGAGTCGGAGACGGAGGTCAGCCGCGAGCTGTCCGGCATGAAGGCCGCCTACGAGACCGAGCTGGCCGACGCCCGCAAGACGCTGGACTCGGTGGCCAAAGAGCGGGCGCGGCTGCAGCTGGAGCTGGGCAAGGTGCGCGAGGAGTACAAGGAGCTCAAGGCCAGGTAGGACGTCAAAGGGCACGTGACCCTGTATGGCTTCTTCACACAGCACGAATCTCACTATGATGTTTTCATTCATCTTCCTTCATTCGTTCTTTTGTTCTTCCATGGTGGCATGTTTTCAAAGAGGGCTCTATTCTGCACCCCATTCATTGTTATTCCTGGCATTTCTTATTCATCCTTCTTTATAAAGCCATCGTTCTCTATAGAACAGTGCTTCTCAACCCAGTCCATGGTGACCTCCAGACAGCCCACATTTTTGTTCCCTTCCAGTCCCCAGCCAATCAAGAACACAGAATACCCAGTACAGGTGTGTTGGGAGCTGAGAGAGAGCAAAAGTATGGACTGGTAGAGGTCTCCACGGACTGGATTGGGAAACACAGCATCCTTTCTTTGGATGTCTCTCTCTCTGTCTCTGTCTCTGTCCCTCAGTCCTGTTCTCCCAAACCTAATGGAGGTGTGTCAGATGTTCCATTTACCCTCAACACCTCAGCCCAAATGCCAACAATAATATTTACACATCCTTCCTGTCTCTCAGTTATGAGAGATGTATATACATACTAAAGGCCTTCAGTGTGAGCGCTAGCCAGATGCTTCGCTGTATGTGTCTTACACAGAGGATCTGATAGAAGCCAACAGTTGTTTTGCTTGGTTGCTCAAAAACATTTCATTGACTTTTTATTGTCAGTAATAAAGTATTGGGGTTTACTGTCTTATTAGATGGAATTTAACACCATTGGAAAAAAACTTAATCAGTATGATCACAATTACCATTAAGCTGTGGGTTTGTCGCTACGGATGTTTATTCATCCTTTTGAACAGGGTCTTGTGCTTTGTGTATCATGAAATCGCTGTTGGAATGTCATCTTACAGAGATGTGTTGAACAAGAGCCTCTCCCATTCTGAAACCTTAAAAGGGCTTAAAAGTGGTTTTTAGTCTTCGTTCTGCTTTGAACAGCAGCTGACCTGGAGAACTCGCTAAACTGCAGTCATGGCTGCATATGCTGCCAATGCTGAATGAAGGACTGAAGGGAGTTATTGCTGTTTCAGAGTGAGACACATTAAATAGCTGGAGTGTTATGGTAACAATCACAGGAAATGACACGTTTGAACACACAGACGGACATGCTTTCGCAGTCACATGCTGCTGTCTAATAACTTGGAGCTACGCTATAAATAAAATAATTGAATATCATAACTATCAAATGTATATAGTTTACATGATTTATAAATGTATATCACCACATGACCCGAACCGGGAGAAGTGGTTGGAGGATGGATGGATGAATGGATGGATGTATGGATGGATGAATGGATGGATGTATGGACGTACAGATGGATGGACAAATGTATATCATTTCATAAAGTACTCATCAAAACACTCTATATTGTACAATCACATAAGCTATTTGGACATTCTATTGACTAGAACTAGGCTATTCACTATGTAGCTCTGTTTGTATCTGTTATTTTATATTTTTCTTCCCAGAAGTCCAGTTCTTGTGCTTATATTGTTAATACTATATAACAAATTTTCTTATATTGCAAATATTAAACAAGGAAATGTATGTATCACAAATGAAAATTATGTAACCTGAACAGACACGGTATGACCGTGGCGTGCAAAGGGCAAAGGGCATGCATATGTGCAAAGGGCATGCATGTGTGCAAAGGGCATGCATGTGTGCAAAGGGCATGCATGTGTGCAAAATATTATTTGCAATAGATGACAGTCTATCTGTGTTTTAAAAAACCCTGATTTTTCCCTGGTTTGGTTAGTAGTCAACTTTCATAATGCAGTAAACTACGTGCCACATGACCTTTAACAAAAATGTTGAAAATGTTGGACTAAAACGGAGAGTGACTGACAGGACTGAATAGTGATTCACAGTGAAATGCTCATTATGCAACTCGAACCTCTGCATGCCAGCTGGGCACATAGAGTACCAGAGTGAGGACCTGCGGGGCGTGGTGGCGTGCATGCCTTAGTCAGGCTGACAGAGTGCTGCGCAGGCCTGCAGCCGGTACTCAAATGTTTTGTGGCCTGCTATAGGAAATAATGCAACTGCAGGCATTGATTACGTGGTGACAATGTGATTAGCACCTTGTCTGTGTGCAAATTTTGCGTAAGCCCAAACTGTGAGATGCATTTTGTATTGCGGAAACATAAATACCTTCTGATATCTATTTTGGATGCGTTGCTCCGCAGTGGAGAATGTGAAGGGGAGCCACGCCCAGTCTGCCACCACAGACATGCAGAAATGCTTTGCTGCGTTCCCTGTCTCCCACGTGGCCGGCTTTGTGTTCCTCAGTGTTTGGTTGCTATGGGGGTTTTCGCAGTTCCGGCTGGACTGTGCGAAGAGGCCTAGCGCAGCTCTGACTCAGACGGAGCCTGGCTGGCATGCAGTGCTGTTTAATCGTGGCTGGTCATCATGTCATTGTTTTGCATTTTGAGTTTTGTTTCCTGCCAGCTTTTGTTGATGCCGCACTTCGTGAGTGTCAGACTGGCCAGTGGCTGTACACAGTCTGAGTCACATTTCCTTCTGAGGGAAAGATCCAGAGCTGCAGTCCGGTCTGTTCGATCAGCCCTGTACTTTAGCCCACACAGCCTCAGCACGCAGATATGCCCTGATAAGTTTTTGCTAAGCACAAAAACCCCAAAATTCCCAGTATGCCTTATCAATCTCGCATGCTATGTGATGCCATCCTCTTGTTGTGTTACTCATAGGAAAAGTCAAACATCTCTTTAGCAGACTATGAATCTGCATATTTTTAATCAGACCCCAAATACCAATGACAATATCAGGAAGCTATTTACTTTTTTCATGCTAAACGTTTAGATGAAAAAGTTGTTACAGATACCAAACTGTATGCAGTGTCCAGCTTATTAGAATTAATAACATCTAATAATAAAACCCGAGACAATTAAGCATGTGAGAGAGTAATAATCTTTACTATCTGGTCATTTACATTTCTTTATTTATTGGATATATTTATCCAAAGTGACATAGAATTGAGAGAGCAGAGTCAGACAGTCCTTGCAGTACAGAATCAGACAGTCCTTGCAGTACAGAGTCAGACAGTCCTTGCAGTACTTTTAGTTGAGTGCCTTGCTATAGGGCCCAGCGGTGAAATTACTCTTCCGACCACGACCACGACCACAACCACGACCACACCGTCCCAAAATAAAGAGGCTCTTGTCATATTTGAACTCTCAACCTTCCAATTAAATAACTGGTATCTGCCTCAACAAGTCAGGCTAATGATATTTAAAGTTTTCGAATGATCCAAAAGTGTTATTTGTCCTTGCTGCTGGGGTAAGGATATCCGTATAATTTAAAAATCATTCTTTAACTGTTTGTCTCACATTTGAACTATTTACTTAAGTCAGTCAATAGGGGCTGTGGTTGCATATTCTAACCCTTTCAACACGTTTTCTTCAGGAGCGTAGATAAAATAGACCATTTGAATGAAACGCATTCCAGAAGGCTGCCAAGCATTGTTTGCCTTGACTTCGGATTTCGCTATCAAATAGGCATGAATAATACCGAAGTTAATTTCCCTCCAAGGCAAATGAGGGAAAGCAGAGATCCAGTGCTGATGCACCGAACCTGTTTGTGGCACAGATTTCTGATAGATGGGTGTGTCTGCAGCAGCTGCGCAGACCAAATGGCACCGTGGGCCCAGAATGCAGGCTTTGTGTGGTGCAGGCGGCTGTGTGCAAATGTGCCTCCCCTAGGGTGTTGGATCCACATGTCCCGACACGACCACTTTTCATGACACTTGCCAGTTGGCACGGATGCCTTGCATGATGGTGGAAGGACCTTCATTCCCAGGCATCTGCCAGGATCTTCCTGGGTCAGACACGGTCCTGCCTGTAATATGACACCAGCAACAGGCATCGCGGCGGCAGTGAAATCAGTCTGGGTTTGCTTTGCAGCAGCAACATAAAGTGGAATAATCAAGCAGAGAAGGCATTGAGATTCAGACAGCAATGTGGTAGTTTGGCTAGTTAATCGATTTCAAGATCTTTTTGATTTTTTAAAATCCTCAAACAGTAATATTTTAAAATTGCATAATTAATGTAACACCTTCACCTTTAGTTTTGCTCACATCTCACCGTATTTAAATGATTTGTTTATGCAATCTGTTATTCATAGTATCTGAACTGAACGGCGTTGCACGGACTGACTTCACAAAAAACTGATTTGACGTAACATGCATTTAGTTTTAGAATGTTAAATATGTGAAACGGAATATGTGTCTTGCATAAAGAAATTAATACATAATTGCTGTATCAATAATAGCCTTACCTGCTTTGTAAAAATTTTTTGCAATTCATTCCTCTTACGAATGCTTTTTTTTTTTGGTTTTTAATGTTTATGACCTTGTGTAAGACTTGTGCTTTGTTCAGGCAATGAAGTGTACACAACAAGCCTTGCATTGTGCTCCAGCACCATGGAGGAACCTCACAGCATCACAAGTCCAGCGATCACAAGATGAAGTTACCGTGGTTTTTTGCACACGGAGTCTAGAGCGATTCATTCGTTTTTATTAATCAGACAACTTAGTTAAATCATGCTGTGTAGAATAATAGTGACCTTACAGCATCACAGCACCATTACAGTAAAATGACTTTTGGTTAGTGTGCCATGAATTGGGCATGGATGTCTAACGACAAAGGGAACATAGTGAGGATTCTGCGGTTATAGCCATTTCCTTGTTTTAATGGAATGTTTTTTTTTTTTTGTGTAACCATCCATGGAAGCTCCCATGTCAATGCCAAATTCGGTTTTATTTGTCTTTTTAAAAATGACGGGCTTTGAAAAACGAGAAGCTTTAGACGCTTGTAAGTCTGTTGCATCTGCAGGCCCCGCCCTGTTCCACCTTCCCTGCAGTGTGACCAGTGGAGCCCTCTGTCCTGCTTGGTGTCGTATTGCTTTGCTCTCTTCACCAGGGCTGCTCGTTACACTAAACCCTGCAGGGAAGAGGGAATGAGAAGCAGAGGCTGTAAATCTGTCCCAGGTCCGGCCTACAGAAACCTCTTTGTTGATTATGGTGTTGTGAGCATTTCTATTGAGGGAGAAATGGTTTCGGGCCATAGCTGAACCAGGGTGGTTGGATAGGCAGGCAGGGGAGGAGTCTGTGTGGAGAAATAGGCTGGGATCAGAGTTTCCATGGTGTTTGATTCCTTCCCGGAACAGTCCGAGGTCCATGACTCATAGTCTTGCTCACCAGGCTAATTGCTTTAAGATGTGGGTGTTCTGTTCTAAGGGAGGCTTCTTTTGAGGCGGGTTGTGGAGGAGATTGACCATGAGAGGAGTCTTGAGTTTAATTTGAATTTGTTACCCACTTATGAAAAAGAAGCAGTTCAGATATACATCTGATTTACAATTATATTGAAGCAATGAGGGATTTCCTCTCTTTGTGGATAGCACAAAGGCTGATAGTTTGGGGCTTTCTTTGGTTGCTTTGAATGAGAAGCTGTTGGGATCATATCTTTTGATAGCATCCCTCTAATCCTGCAAGTGCTAAGGTGGACAAGCAAACCTGTAAATCTAACTCGACCGTATACATACACAAATGTGCCTGGGGTTTCCATAGAAGAATTCAGTCTCACGTGGCAACGCCATGTGGCAGAGCCGGCCGTGAGAAGTCGATTCTCTGAGTACGTCCCCAGTTGCAACCACAGGGTTTGGTGTCCGTCCAGAGCGCTAATGCAGCACTGCCCGTAAACATAGCTCTAGCCTGGCTCCATGTAACAGGAGGCAGCTGGAAAGACACCAAACACAAGGAACCATTTCTAAGACTTTGCCACAGATGTAGCTAATTAGGTCTGGTACTGAGTAAACAAATCTAGAACCTGCAGAGATTTTTATGTGCAGTAATGTAAGCAAAAATGGCATGTTGTAAATACCTATATTCAGCATTGAGAGCTTTGAATGCATAGTTATGCATAAACAGTTGCAATTCTGAAAGTTAACTTCTCATGCTTTGCAAATTCATTTAGCGACGTCCCGCATCCTGCAGCCACTTCCCAGCATCTCTTGGGCATAGTAATCACCATTTAGGTCAGTTTTAAATGCCCCTAATGTACAAGGCTTTTCCCATTAGAGCCTAAGTGAAAGCAAGCTGTCGTGTCACATGTGGAAGAATCACGTCGTAAATGTAAACATTAGACTCCCAGCAGTTGTCAGTGTTACTGATACCAAACTTGAAATACTTTTGAAAAATCTTACCAGCAAGAGTAGATGCACCAACACAGAATGTTAGTTCTTATGTGAAGCATTCATAAGTAAACATTTGTTATGAAAAGACTTTTGTATAGATGGTCACTTAAATGCATATTGCTTTAGCTAAAAGCCCTAAGTAATGTCAGTTAGTTATATCAGGACCAGCAGTGGGTTGGTATCAAACACATTATTAGCCCCTTATGGATGGATGATACCCTGGACTGTGTCAATCGCGAGAAGGTAAATGAAAAATGTTTGCGTGACTGCTATTCCAAGTCTGCTGTTGTTTCAAATTTAAAAAGAAAACTGTCTGACTTATTTAAAGAACAATTTATATTTTAAATCATTTAAAAGCCCTTTTGAGTATTACACCTTTATATTCATGTCCAAAAGGCAGTTGACTGTAGCAGAGTAGCGAGACCTGCTCACAGAGAAAAACAGAACTTAGGAGCAGAACTGGAAACATTCAGAAAAAAAAAACATGTTCCATTTCAGAATATGAGTCACACACGTGCATACAGTCCTTGGTTTGTTAAGAAAACACATCGAATCAGGTTAGTTGGGCCAAATAGGTTCTGACAGCCTTTTGACGTACCTGACCGGTTATCTTATAATGGACTGGCCAGTCTTGTCCGCCATTACTATTGCTTTATGCTCTGGGATTTTTAGGGTTAGGCTGTGGATCACCATCCTTAATTGGATAACCAGTGATGGCTAATGAAAGGGTGATGGACACCTCAATTATCGGAGAATGTCTGTATGCAATTGTATCTAAGCAGAGGGTTTGAAAGTCACGCTACAAACGACGTACTCAGTCACTTTGGCATTCAGCGCTTCTGGTGCTATTTTTGGCTTCTTTTTCCATGGATCGTCGTCCATTCAGCCACTCGTTTTTTTCCCCCTATTTAAGACTTTAAAGTCTTGCCTTTCCCGAAGGGAAACTTTTCTTAAAAGTAATGATGAGAACCGGAAGGACAAAATCAACATAGAAATAAAGGAAGCTGATGGTCATTTCATTAGCAGACTTAGGAATTTCTGATTCATGGATTTTAGCTCTAGGCATTCACTCGCATGGCCGTAATGGCTGCTAATTCTCTTTTTATGAGAAGCAAATCTTTTCGCTGCACCAATCTGTATGTGGGAGAGAGGAAGAGAAATAAGAAGTATTGTAATAATTCACTATTAGTAATCCTCAGTTACTGGTCTACTGGTTCTATATGATGCCGCCTACCATAATTGTTAGGCCAGTGATTTTTCAGTCATTTTTGCAAAACATAGTTCAAATATTATGATTAATGATACATTTTCTACAGGGATATTTGTATTATATGTATGTAACAAGATTTTTGTGTTGTGTATATTTTGGGTTGTATGTTATCAGAAAGTAAATAGCCCTTGGCTGCATTTGCATATTAGGCATTTAATCTAATGTAGGGTTTATTTGGGTCCTTAAGCAAATATCAGCATGATGTACAGGTCTTACAGCTCCAGCTTCCAACTAATGTAAATTCATATAAGATTACATGATCGGTGGTGGAGACTCCAATCTCTGTCTGTACAGTTTGGGAAATTTAAAAATATTTACGATGAGAACCGGGAGATCCATTTTTGGTCCAGAAGGCAAAAGGAATGCCATTTCTGTACACAATTCAAAGACGCAGAAATGTTGCCATGGCAACGTGCCGGACAAAACACCCAGCAGAAGCTGCTTGGGCGGGGATGACTATGAGTCACCGACAGAGACACTCCTGTAAAGGTTTCCACTCTGTTCTCACTGCCCCACCCTTTCCTAAGTAGGGGTATTTTGTAATCTACTCCTTTTGTCTGTCGTTTATAAGTAGGATACAAAAGACTTTTCAGATTTCATCTGTATTTACCTTTCCATCTATTCTTTAGTTATTAGGTAGAATTATGTGTACTTATATCTGAGATGACATTTATAATATACTGGTCTGGAGACATCAAATCGTTTGGGTTAAACAATGGCATTGATTTGGAAATGTGTATGAAAATTTTTACAAATTCAGATTTAGTGATATAATTTGAAATGCATTTGCAGTATTTGGTATAAATACCCAGAAACTCTTCACAACAGCAAATTTGATTCCAACTCAAGAGTTCCAATTTGTATTTTAATTGACTTTACCACATAGCAAATTAAGCTTTAATGAAAATCAGTAAATACAAATTCAGAGTACATTTGTTTTATCTTTTAAACATTTATATGAAGGTATTCACCTCTAAACAATAGTTTTGCAAATGACACAGTAGAATACATTGACCACCAATGGTGTTTCTCTAAACACTTAACCATTGATTTAGCCAATAGTTTAAGTTTTTTTGGACTCTGATCTTACTGTGGGAAGATACTTTGAGGTTAGGCAATATGTTTAATCAAATCCATGGTCACATATTTACAGAGAAGTCAACATGCAGTGAAAAGAGAAAAGTAAGTCCCAAACTCTCCCAGAAGATAATACATTTTACTGACATTGATGATAAAATTGCAGTACAAGGATATTGGATCCTAGTGCAGTTTTTGTGAATTTTCTAACTTTTCCCAAGCTTCCTACAGTAATATCTAGAGCTTTAGTCTCTCGGTGAATGTAAATAATGATCCCTTTGTTAACAAACATTCTTTGCTGACTCCTGAGGGGTTTGAGTGAGAGACGTTACCCTCATAGTGGCACTATTGAAAGACAAGAAGAACCAATATTTCAGACATTTTTACGGAAGGCTCATGTTTACTTTCTTGTACCTCACAGAAACACTAAGAAGGAGTCGGACCTGGAGGCCGCTCTGTCTCGCCTGAAGGACCTGGAAGCCCTTCTTAACTCTAAGGATGCTTCTTTGACCACAGCCCTGGGAGAGAAGCGAACCTTGGAGGTTGAAGTGAGGGACTTAAAGGCCCAGCTGGCCAAGGTGAGACCCTGCATGTCAAGCATATGAGGATAAATGTGGCCAATTGGCATATATTTTCATATTGTTTGATGGTTAGTAACCAATGCGCTGTTTTTAACTGTCATTTTTAAAATAATACATGGGCTTCTGTTATTTTGAAATTATTATATGATAACATTATGATATATCTTCATAATGCCTTTGTAGTGCATTTGTAGAACATTCGGTGTTCACCTTCATAATGCATTCATAAAGTATTTATAAGCAGCATGTAAGTGCATCTTAACATCCTAACATACTTTAACAGTTATAGTATACATTAACAAACATTATAATCACACAATCATATAATGTTTGTTATTAATGTATTTTTAAGCTGTTAAGGCATGTTAGGATGTTTAGGTATATTTACCTGCTGCTTTTGTATGTTCTATGAAAGTATTATGAAAGTGCACTGAATTTGCTATGAATGCATAATGAATGCATTATGAAGGTGCACTGAATGTGCTATGAATGCATAATGAATGCATTATGAAGGTGTGGTTAATATAAAGTGTTACTGATTATACACTGCATCTACATAGTTATGCCTACATAGTTCTTTTAATAATTGCTTTGTGCAGATGTCTATTCCTGAAATCATGGGGTAACGTACAGTTAGAAGGAATAAAACCAAAACAAATTCACACCAGTACACCCCTAAGCTTTAAAGGGCCGTTCACCCCAATAGCACTGCACAGAAGATAGCACTGGGCTGCTCGTGCTCGTATCTTCTGCGCAATGATACGACTAGTGTGTGAAGTTCTGTAGAAGAAAACAGTTCCTAGGTTAAACTGCTTACTACGAAGCCTGTGGATTATCTTCAATAACCAGGTCATGATTTCTGGTAAGAGACACTGCTATTGATTTTTTTAAATGTATTTTTTCTGGCACTTTAATCACCACAGATAGAATGCCACTCACTCCCATTGTATTCGAGAGAAGCCCGACATTTCTACGGCTGATGTCATCAAAATTAGGGAACTCCCAGCCGAACAACCTAGATGGATAGATAGCACTCAAGCCCCTCTAAAACACATCTTTTTCAATTTCTACATCTAAATTGAGATATAATCCATTTTGGCCAACTTCTATCAATAACAAATACACAAGTTTATTTATGTCAATTATGAAAATATTTTGAAAACCCTTAGTCAATTGATTATTTGTGTAAAAATGTGCAACTTGGGAAGGTTAGCAGTATAACTGTAATACAGCGTGTTGTTCACTGCACATTGCTGTGTTAGAGAATGCTAAATAGCCCCACCCAGTGGTCATCTGGAGCATTACTTATATTCTTTCACCCTCTGGCCTTTTTCGATGTCATGGCAGATGGAGGGGACCCTGAGCGATGCCAAGAAGCAGCTACAGGACGAGATGCTGAGGAGGGTGGATGCAGAAAACCGCATCCAGACACTGAAGGAGGAGCTGGACTTCCAGAAGAACATCTACTCTGAGGTGAGAGCTACAGCTCCAGGTCCCAGATGCTGTTTAACATCTGCTGTCTAGTTACCCTCGTGGGAGTTATGAAATGCAGAGGCATGATGCTGCAGCAGCCAAGCAGGGAGTAAAGGTTAAAATCCTAAACATAAAACATAGTTATTTTACACTTTTTTTGTAACAGAGCATTTACAGCCTAATTGACATGTATGTACATTTAAATGCATCAAACGCAGTTTATCCAATACAGGGTCACCAAGGTCCGGGTGCTGGAGGTGCGTTAATTCATGGACGTACCCCCCTCCCTGATTCTTTCAAGTTTTACCATTGCCAACCTTCCCCTCCCCTCCCCCCCAGGTCAACTTTTATTGCCTGCAACCTCCACTAGTACCATGTGTGCCTGGACACCCTGGGTGGGGTGGCCGGGGGGGGGGTCACAGACACACACTCACACATTGACAATTTAGAAACTGTGAGAACAAAACTGAGATTTGGGAAAAAACTGCACAGCACAGGGAAAAGCATGCAAACTCTGCACAGCACAGGGAAAAGCTCTGCACAGCACAGGGAAAAGCTCTGCACAGCACAGGGAAAAGCATGCAAGCTCTGCACAGCACAGGGAAAAGCATGCAAGCTCTGCACAGCACAGGGAAAAGCTCTGCACAGCACAGGGAAAAGCCCTGCACAGCACAGGGAAAAGCATGCAAGCTCTGCACAGCACAGGGAAAAGCTCTGCACAGCACAGGGAAAAGCATGCAAGCTCTGCACAGCACAGGGAAAAGCATGCAAGCTCTGCACAGCACAGGCAAAAGCCCTGCACAGCACAGGGAAAAGCATGCAAGCTCTGCACAGCACAGAGAAAAGCATGCAAGCTCTGCACACAGAGCAGGCGTGGAAGTCAAGACGCCGACCTTGCCAGTGTCAGCGGTAACATTTTACTTAACAGGGTACAAAACCTTAGTAATAACTCAGTTTCTGCTGAAGCACAAATCATGAACAGATATAGTTGCTACTTGAGAAAAGATACGTCACGATCCATTAATGATGAACAAACATGACATCAGTATTTCTCATGTTATTCATGACTTGTTCCTTCAGTAGCGCACAAAGGTTTGCAGAATTAACAGATACAGCAACAAATATAGTGACTGCTTGGGATAAAAGTTGAATCATGATCAGGGCGGTATTCCGGATTTTTTAAATTCCGAGGTCAAAAGTGCTACCTTCCCCTAGGTGTGCCCCCATACTCAATCATGGTTATTGGAGTTGCAGAAAACATACTGAGGCCTTGACCTTGGTGTCCTCAGTGGTAGGAACGGCCATCATCATGATTCATTAACGATGGTCAAACATTAGACCAGTATTTGACTTGTGTTATTCATTACTTGCTCCTTCAGTAGTTCACAAAGGTGTAGAGAATTAACAGATAATGTAACAAATATAGTTTGAAATAAAACATGCATACATTAATGATGAAGTAACATGAGATCAGTATGTAACTAAGACTTAGTTTGTGATTGATTAATAAATAAGTAACAGCATAATACTATATTATTTGTGCCCTGTCAAGTAAAGAATGACAGTGTTAGGCAGTAATGCTGCCTCCTGGGGATGTAACACATAATTCATGTTTCGGTACAAACCTTGGTTTAGGGTTAACAATATGATGCAGTTTTGGTACAGCAAGGAAAACATAATTAACATTATTTATTATTTATTATTAAAACTGCAAGCACAATTTGGGCCGGTTGTAAGCCAAAGGCGATGTATCTGAATAACAAAAAGCTAAGAGACACTTATTTGAATGAATGTTTTATATAAATACATGCATTATATATATAGTGCTTTTTCAAAAACCCAAAGTGCTTTCCAGGAGCAAAGGGGCACCTCCACCTGGATGATGCAGCAGCAGCCATTCTGCCAGTACACTCACCACATGGTATCTAAGGTGGCAGAGGGGCAGGAGATAATCTACTCATTAGATACAGGGGATGGTTAGGAGGCCAGATCTGATAGGGCCACAGTGGGCACTTTCAGCCAGGACATCAGGGTGCCACCTCTGTGCTTTCGAAAGATGCCCATGGATCGTCACTGACCTCACAGAGTCAGGACTGCAGTTTTTACATCTCATCCAAAGGACAGCACCTACACTAGGGCATTGGGACCCACACTGACCACAGGATGGGCTAACCTGTTGGCCACACCAGCAGCAACCCAGCTTGTCTCCCATCCAAGTACTGGCCAGGCCCAAACCTGCTTAGCTTCCAGTGGATTATCTAGTCTGAACTGCAGATGGTATTTGCACATTATAAGAATAAACAGGCTACGTAAAATAAAAATATTTATTATTTATTGCTATCATTTACTGTTATATTACTGTAACATCATTGCAGTAATAAAGAACTACCATGGTCCCATATTTGTAGCATTAAACACCTCTGTAGCCGAAGTGATTTTTTAGCCCGGCCTGAATTTCCTGGCAAAAGTGCCTTAAATGCCACGGGGAGACAGAGGCTGTTTCGGCTTCGCTCCGGTCATACACTCGGATGCCGTTGTCTCAAACGAGTTAGCATGTTGGATGTGTTCCCAGCAACATACCGAGTTCTGTATAACTGTAAGCAGCATTAGCCGTAACCAACTCACAGTCACAATTAGCATAAGGTTTTTGGTGTTGATCATCTACTTGTGAATTTAGGTTCCGCCAGTGTCAGTGATTATTCTAATGATTGTTCTATTGTGCAAACCGAACTGAGAGAGACACAGTACATGACTAATACATGTATCTTTACAGCCCTACTACCTCTTTTAGCTGCACATTATCCTTAAACTTTGACTATGTGGGATAAAAGTAATTCAAGAGTAGAAGGTCTGTTATGCGTCCTTTTACCCTGTTGCATTTCTGTGTGATCATAGGTGTGCTATGCTTAAATAACACACCCACTCATACGCGTCACCTTCTGGCACCCGGCATGACCTCGTGGTGGTGAACTCATCCTGATGCTCGCTTCCCCTCCAGGAGCTGCGAGAGTCAAAGCGTCGCCACGAGTCCCGCATGGTGGAGATCGACACGGGGCGGCAGCAGGAGTTCGAGAGCAAGCTGGCGGAGGCCCTGGCCGAGCTCCGCATCCAGCACGAGACTCAGCTCAAGCTCTACAAGGATGACATTGAGAAGACTTACAGCTCCAAGGTACAACCCAATGAATATCAATATATATTCAAGAAGTACAGATTTCAAAAGGTCTTGGTAGGTCTTGTCTTTGTTCCTCATGCATCATTCAGAGGCGCCGTTGCCATACGGCGGGCAAGCTGTCCTCGTAAATTAGGTGTGAAGAGATTCGGCTGCGCTGATGATCTGGGCCACTGGGCTACTCCACGGGGGCACTGGGCTACTCCACGGGGCCACTGGGCTACTCCACGGGGGCACTGGGTTGGATGAGAAGCTGTGTCATTAGAGAGAGTCTGCAGGAGGGATCGGAATGGAGCTTCCTGGTCGCCTGCGTGGGGTTCGCTGGGGATTCCGCTCGGCGTAAGACTCCCACTTGGTATCTGTCTGGGGTTCAGGGAGGAGCAGGTGGAGGTCGGCACGGAACCTCCTCACTCTCCATGGCTGAATTTAAACCACAGACGGTTCTACACCCTATTTATGAGGCTTAGTGTCCCTTCTTTTTGTTTCAGCCCCCATAAAAATAATTCCTATTACTCTGTTTAGTAATTTGTCCAATATTTTCATTGATATTTACCTCCGCATGACTATGGGGACGGTGTCCTATATTTCTTCAGGGGGCCGAAATCATAGAATGGCCCTGATTTAAACCCAAAAGGAAAATAAAAACAATCTGAATAACCTGAACAGTCTCTATTAACTGACATATGTGCTTCAGCATTGTAATGTTAATCTTCTCTAGAATTTGATTATTCTTCTAGTTACTAAGTATGGGTAAATTCAGTAGGTGGCTTTTTTTAAATCAGTTTGTCTGTATTAGATCTAGCATGATTTTTACACGATCAAGTGTACAATGCATAATTGGTATTATTAGCTGTGGAATTGGTCGCTACTTAAACAAGCCTCCATAGTCAATTATTACTGAATTATTCAAATGAGAAAAGTAGCACTGGTTAATGTGATTTCAGAATATCACTTTGCAGGTAGATCATGTTCAGAGTCCAGTCCCATGGTTGCTTCCTCATAGACGTCTGCCGTGTATCGAAGGCTATGCTGCTTCCTCTCTCTCCGCAGGCATGCCTTACGGTGGCCTTGTCAGTAGGGATGTTCCTCACACTGTCTGATGCTTGATAAACCACCTGTGCAACATGAGATGCAAGAATCGCTGCGTCATTAGCACAAGTGCGGATCAGAGAGCAGTGTCAGGCCGCAGCTCTGGAGACATTGGGGTTATGGGTCTTGCTCACGGGTCCAGTAGTGATGCAGTCACTCAGCCAGCCATGGGAGTTGAACTCACAACCTTTGCATAGATTCCTAACCCGCAGAGCTGCACACTGAGGGATGTTTTTCAGCCCCGTCATAGTGCAGTCCCACTGGATGCATGGCTCTGTGGGCCGACGCCCAGCTTTTTGTGACATTTGTGAATATTTTATCAAGAGCAACATTGATGTCAGGTTTGTTGTGACTGGAAAAATGCGGGTGAGTTTTATGGAAAACCCAGGGCAAAAGAAAAGCTTATTCAGTCAGAACGGGAATGTGAGTCATTCAGCCTTGGTGACATCATCGCAAACCCAGGATCTGCTGTGCTGTGATATGAGGTAGCAATGGAAAATTCACTATTTTCTGTGGTGTTGTATTAATGACTTTCTTCAGTATTGGCAATATTGACAATAGAGGATTGGTACTTTGTAATCCATGATCCAATATGATTTTGATTAATACTGTAAATTGTAATATATTCTTATGACATTAGATATATTTCATTGCTATATTTTGTTATATATCAACTTTTCTTGCTTCTTGTTTTTTCTTACCTGTTTATTGGAAAAAAAAATGTAAACTACAGTCCATTAGTTTTATATTATATTATTTATGCCATATTATTACATTTTATTATATATCAGCTCACCTTCCTTGTTCCTTTTTGTCATTTTTTGGAAGATAATTTTTAAGCTGCTACCCAATCAAGTATAGAGATTATTAAGAAAATAAAATAAATTCCGTTTTACTGTGATGAAAGTATGGTTTGGTTGGTTACCAAGCAAGGTCCAGCCTATGGGTCCCCTGATTCGCCGCTGTATGTCTGTGTTCGCCAGCTCGACAATGCCCGCCAATCGGCCGACCGGAACGGCCAACTGGTAGCAGCAGCGCACGAGGAGCTCCAGCAGACCCGCGTGCGGCTGGAGTCCCTGTCCTCCCAGCTCAGTCAGCTGCAGAAGCAGGTGAGCCGCGCCGTGAGGAAACGGCGCCCCCTGCTGGTGGGCACCACAAACACCGTCAGACTTTTCATAGAAGATGGCCTCTTATCATTTGACCGCCGATTGCTTGCTGCCATTAAAAATTAACGTTGTTCCTCAGAAAGTGAGTTTTCTCCGGTGTGCTGACAGTCCGTCAGGCAAATCGCCTGGAAAGCTGGCGATGACGGATCCAGCAAAATCACGCTGACAGAGAATCAGTTATGTCACCCTGTGGAAGCACTGGGATTCAGAGGGAGCTGACATGCGCGGTTGTCTGCCACGATCACCAGAGAGTGCGATACCCGTAGGGAGTGAGTGAGTGAGTGCTGAGATAGATGAGAAGCTAGTGCCCTCTCCCGGTGCCAGTTGGCGGCGCGGGATGCCAGGGTGCGGGAGCTGGAGGAGACCCTGTCCAGGGAGAAGGACACCATGAGGCGCCTCCTGACCGACAAGGAGAGGGAGATGGCGGAGATGAGGCAGCGCATGCAGCAGCAGCTGGACGAGTACCAGGAGCTGCTGGACATCAAGCTGGCCCTGGACATGGAGATCTGCGCCTACAGGAAGCTGCTGGAGGGCGAGGAGGAGAGGTCAGCTCAGGGGTCGAGGGTCGATGGCTGCTTATTATGTCAGAGAGCATCTTTATACTGTTCTATAATCTTCGGTAGTCAAAGAAAATGATCCTCATGTACTTTTAGTGTGACACCCTCTCATATACACTTGCAAAATGTGAGCTTAAAGCACGTAAAACTTTGTATAGAGGCATTTCTATACTTACACATCCATCATCTAATTATGCAGATATAAGAAAATTAACCTTTTCAGCCATTTTTCAGCCATTATGGGGCTACATTTTAATATTCTTTTTTATTAGGTTGATGATCTTTCTCATAATTAAAGTTCCTTTTGCCCTCTCTGTTCCTTTCCTCTCAGGTTGCGCCTGTCCCCCAGCCCACCCCCCGCTCGATCAGCTACGTCCCGCACCTCGGGGTCTGCCACTCACTCCCGCGTTGTCCAGTCCAGCAGCCAGAGCTCCTCTGCAAAGAAGCGCCGTATGAACGACACAGATAGTGAGACCTCCAGCATGGTAGGGGGCGCTGTGGCACGCACCCGTATCTCACAACAGGCCTCTGCCAGCGGCCGTGTGACCGTCGATGAGGTTGACCTTGATGGGAAGTTTGTGCGGCTCGGCAACAAGTCTGATCAGGTGAGGAGAGGAAGGATAATGTGCAAATAATGAGCTATATTCCCTTTTAGTAAAAATATATGTTTTTGTTACTTTGATAATACCTGAAAACTGAAATATTTTTATCCAATATTTATTGTAGTACAATATTAGCATTAAGCTGTATGTCCAACATGTTCTAGTATTATACAATTATATTATTGCCGGCTGTTTTTCTCATTGTTAGCATATTACATGTAATATTTCAATACAATGTCTGTAATTTATATAGGACCAGCCCATGGGCCACTGGCAGGTGAAGAGGCAGGTTGGCTCACAGACCCCGATTGTGTACAAGTTTCCCCCAAAATTCATCCTGAAGGCCGGCCAGTCCGTCACGGTATGTGCTGATGTGCTTTCACTATAGTATCCGATCACTGGGCACATCTCAAAGTATAAATTATTCATTCTTTATATGTCAGGTTTACTTGTGAAACTAGAGTCTCTGTGTATTTTATACATGTACAGAAGCTACAACTGTTCACCCTTTTCAGTTTGACTGGAAGTTTTATTGGAGTTTTAGGAGCAAAAATGTAGACTGGCAGGGAGCAAAAACCTGGACTGTTTGTGGGTCCCCAAGGATCAAGTTGGGAAAAACTGGTCTAGATCAGTGTTGTGACAGCAGTGAGATGAAGCCTTGCAGAAGTCAGTGAAGAGGTGAAGTTACCTTCTTTGCTGACTTCCCTTCTTTTGGTTGCCCAGATTTGGGCCTCAGGAGCAGGTGGCACGCATAGTCCTCCTTCTGACCTGGTGTGGAAGACCCAGAGCTCGTGGGGAACTGGAGACCAATTTAAAACCACTCTGATCAACACCAGTGGGGAGGTTGGTACAGCTGGATTAAATATAAACTTTCTTCCTGCATTCAGCTGTTAAAGTCTCTTATTTTTCCTGATCTGACCAGGAGATGGCAGCGAGGAAGGTCACACGCACACTATTCCATGACGTAGATGACGATGATGATATGGTATGTGCTCCAAGAAGCTGGAAATGTCCTTCAACAGTATATACATTTAATCAGGGGGTAATTCTAGGATTTGACCCTTGGGGGGAGGTTCAGCACTCAAGAGATATGGGATAATATCACTAAATGGGTTTAGAATAATAATTTTTCAGGAGGGTAGAGACAAAAAATAGGGCGCTTAAGCTCCCCTAAATATGATCTAGAATAATCTATGCATTTAACCATAAACTGTTGATGAAGGCGATTGATCATAGTATCAATGCTGCGATTAGTGTTGCTTTTTTTGTAACCAAAGGATTCATGTTGCAGCATTTTGCTGAATCTTTTCCTCTTTAACATACTTTTGCACGTATAAAAAAGCTCCCGAAATCTGGGAAACCTATTTCCCCAAGTCACGTAGTGTTTGTGTGTCTCCCCCTACAGGCAGCACACAGCACCTGCACCGACGGCGAGTACAACCTGCGCAGTCGCACCGTGGTCTGCGGCTCCTGCGGCCAGCCGTCTGAGAAGGCTTCCGGCAGCTCGGTGACGGCCTGCTCCTTCCGTAGCAGCGGCAGCAGCGGAGGGGGGCTCCCGGAGAGCTTTATCTCCCACTCCTATGTGGTGGGCAGCAACATGCCCCGGCAGGTGAGGGCAGGCCATCTGACGGCTTCTCGGTAAGGAGGATAAGCCTTCATCCGGCATGGGAACGTCCACCTCCCAGGCCCCCTCCATCCTCCCTATTGGCTGAGAGGCCCCACCCTGGGCCTTTTCAGGACAGCCAGGTGTGCCCAGTACCACGGGCATGAAGTGGCACAAAATGCCACCCGGCTTCTCTAGCGAA
This sequence comes from Paramormyrops kingsleyae, assembly GCF_048594095.1. NCBI lineage: Eukaryota > Metazoa > Chordata > Actinopteri > Osteoglossiformes > Mormyridae > Paramormyrops > Paramormyrops kingsleyae. The sequence continues at coordinate 4,476,413 of NC_132805.1, forward strand.
CAGAACATGAACTCTAGAACCCGGCCAAACTCGTTAGCTGTGATACGTGATTTATATACGAATTACAGTTGCAGTTTGCTGACTGCCCGAAGCCTGCACATCGCTACCCCCTGACCTGCCCACTTCCCATTCTGTCTGCCCACAGGTCGGTCCCAGGGCTGAGAGCTGCGCTGTCATGTAACACCAAAGACATCCCTGCTACGTTGGTGACAACAGGAAAACAGCCATTTTCTATCCATCAAAGATGTTTTTCTATTTCTTTTATATATGTTAGGAGAACTGATCTTATTTTTTCATATATATATATAACCTGCAGGTATTTTTATATATGGTTAGCATAGACTTGCTTTTGAATGATATTAAGCGGTGGTATTTTATCTCAGAAAAATGATTTTTTTACCCAGTTAAATTTTTGAAGCATTTACCAAGAGACAGCAGCGTAGCTCAATTTTCTGGAACCTCTGGCAAATGGTAGATTTAACAGATTGGAGAGAAAGGGTCCCCTCAGTAGATTATGAGTCTCGACGGCACATTTTGGGGACCTGCCAGTGGTTCCATGCCCCTCCCATGACCCTGCCAAGAGGACGCAGATCAGAGAGCGCCGTCGTACAGAAGTTCGATCCGTACCTGGGTTTCCTGATGAATGTGTTGGCTGTCACGATGTAACACGCACAGCAGTGTTTATGCATTAATGAGTTATGCCCTCCTACTCACCCTCTGCACTCGGAGTTGGAGAGTTCCTCTACGGTGTTTTATGTAAGACAGGAGGTGTAAGTTTTCATTGCACAGAGTGAAATGTGCTTTTCCATTGCCTTCCACATTCTTGGGTTGAACCTCTGGCCTTTAGACTTCCTTGAAGTTTATGGGTGCCTTCATCATAAGTTTTTTGCCAATCGACTTCTGCATCACAAAAGAATGCCGCAAGGTATACCTTAGCTGTTTGGAAGTATATTTATGAATACAAATTTATATTTGTAGAAAGTGACCTGGATTGATTTTTTTAAAAAAAAAACAGGGAATGTTTGCATCTATTCTGTTTCCATTGTTAGTATATAAAACTTGTTCAGATTATTTCATGAAAGACTGAGGCAGGCCTACATGTTTTAAAACGCACTATCAACTATGTAATGAAGATAAATTTTGTGACATTTGCACACACGTACCTTTATAGAGGTAAATAAATGGGAAGTATTATTTTTGTGTGCTGAAACTGGCAGCTTAAATGTTTTTGAATTTATTTTTCATTTCACTTTAGAAAAACCATCATAGTTTTGCGAGAATTTTTTTTAGTCCTTGTCTCCTTATTGAGTAAGATTGACTGTATATTTATTTCCATGTGCTCTATACAAAAAGCACCATTGATAAAACTATGTGAAAATGGATGTCTTACATGTTTCGTTTTGTTGGAGTTAATGGACAAGCTCTGTATTTGCAGATTCAATAAGAACAACTAACAAAAATTAGGACTTTTGGAAATATTCACTGTTTAAATGCCCCTTTGTTCTAGTGAAAAAATCAGACTTTATTAACACCCACATGGAATGAATACCCTTTTTTCTTTTGTGATTGTTCAGACTGAAGCTAAATACTATGTCTTACGGTTTTGTTGCTTTTTGTAGTGTGAATTAATTTACCAGTCTAGACTTTGCTGTCTGCACTGGTCACCTGTTAGCTTAGTCTGCTTGCAAAACACGGCTGTGGCTCCTGGCTTGCTTTGATGTATACGAAGGCAGGAAAATGTAGGGTTAGGGTTGGCCGACAGGCTGCAGTATTGTATGTTACCCCTTTCGTTTAGTTTTATACAGTTGTATTTTTTAGTTATAAAGCATTATCTGACATATGCCGGTGGCTCTTGAAAAAGTGTGGGGTTCCCCATACAACCAGACAAGAAATGTTTGATTTATCGCTTCGATTTCAGTGGCTGTGCTGTTGCCTCACACCTCCAGGGCTTAACCCCCTGAATCCCACCTGGTTGAATCCCACCTGGTTGTCTGGGGTTTGCCCCATATCATGCGGGCGTCTTCCCACAATTCAGAAGACGTCCAATTAGGGTAACTGGTGTCTTTAAAATGTCTAAACCTTATGATGTTTTTTGGGGGTGTATGTGCCCTGCGATGGACTGGCATCCTGCCCAGGGTGTACCCGGCCTAATGCCCTGCGATGGACTGGCATCCTGCCCAGGGTGTACCCGGCCTGATGCCCTGCGATGGACTGGCATCCTGCCCAGGGTGTACCCGGCCTAATGCCCTGCGATGGACTGGCATCCTGCCCAGGGTGTACCCGGCCTGATGCCCTGCGATGGACTGGCATCCTGTCCAGGGTGTCCCCAGCCTTATGTGCTGTGTTACGTGGGACAGGCTCCCGGTGATGCAGCCCACGATAAGCATTTAGAGGATGGATTGTATTTCAGATGATGTTCAAAAAGAGGTGATGTTTTTTCCTGTCAAAGATGTTGCTATTTTAAAGTTATTTCAACTAGTGATAAAACTGCTTGGCTACTTTTAGTCAGTGTTTTTTACTCCACTAATTAGCTTTAACACTAATAGGCTTGAAAAGATGTTAGAATGATTAAACAGAAAAACGACTCTGCACTCCATGCCTTACTTTTTTATTGTTATTTATCAAAAACGCCCGCCTCTTCTGGAAATCCATTGTCATTGTCTGACATACTGCTCACTTCGCATACTGCATTTTGCCTACTACATCGTAAATAAGTATGCAATTTCAGACAAACCCAATGTCAGCCATTGTCTGTGGAATCTGTTTTGTTGTTCGTTACAATAGTAACTAGAAGGAAAATACCCCCATATTTTCTACAGTATTTAAAAAAGAACAACTGTATATGCATTTTTAAAGCTGTAGTGATATTTATGGCTGAAAATCATTGTACTTCTATTTTCAAGTTTTATCTGCTTTGCAGGTTTGCATGGTGATATGAAACACTACCAATCATTAAAACCAAAGAAATGTATAACCAAAAAAAGACTGATATTTTTTCTATTTAAAGGTAAACACTATGTCTTTTCTACTATAGGACACAATGCTCAGAATAAAGGTCGCCCCCAAAATGGAAAACTGTGCTTTTTTCTTATAAACTTTATGTAACTACAAAGGTCTTTCCCTTTCATACATATTTTCCTCATCATTTATAATGTTCATTTCATTCCAAATAAATCAATAGTTATTATAAAGCTGGTTAATTTTTTTGAGTCTATGAATAAATCCACTGTACATTACATAGAAGGCTAGTTACATTCAAAATAAGTAACACTGGTACAATCAAATTTTCTCTTTCCCAAAACTAAAACAATGAACCCACTAGAAATATAGCACAGCTGCCTCTGGGAATACTACAGACTGTCTATAAAGGAAATTTGCCAGGTTTTACTGAAAAATGTTGTATTTTCCAAGAACCATAGATACCCAGTTATACAAAATCATAGCTATAGCGTAGTACCTCTGAAGAGTCCACCAAAAGCAAGAGGTCGCTGAACATTATTAATGTAACATAAGTATAATTTCTGCTTGGACATTTTAATTCTGACCTGAAAATCATATTTTTGGCATCATGAAAATATGCATTTGCAAATTTGCTATCCAATCCCAAGAATAAAATCTTGCAGTTTTGCATTCCACAGTGTTGTGCAAAAGAGCTGAAATATACCGCAAACACTCCCGGGAACCCCTGTCAGCATGCAATGCCAAGTCAATCCAGCATGTGGCAGCATTTCCAAGTTTAAGGCTTCTAAAGAAAAAAAACAGGTGGTCAGTGGGGTAGTTTCCGTAGTGTGGGGGAGGGCGGTCGGCGAACTGGGGGGAGATCATAGTGCCCTGGGATGTGGCTGTTGACTGGGAGGTCATAGTGATGCTGGGACTCTGGGACACTGTAGGGGGAGCACTGGTCTGAGAGACGGGAGAAAAAGACAGGGCAGCATTCAGGCAGGAGCAGATTTTGTCAGTTTGAATTATTAACGGGAGCCCATTGTACATGGAACACAATTTTTAGGCATTATGTGACTCATCGAAATTCATTTTGACATCCATGCTTCAACTCAACTGATAGACTGATAGGAGTTAACGATCACTATTGCTTTCAACGTGATGGTAAATGTCCTTATATTTACAGTGCGGAGCTCACACACCCCAATTCACTAGGCAGCTAATAACTTTTTCCCTCTCTGAACGTTGCATATTTGATTTGCTTTTATGGGAAAGTGCGGAGCACCTAAGCGGACGGAAAAATATAACAAGTCCGTCTGTGAGATCTCACAATACTTTTGCGTCACTATTAACAACTGCACTGTGTTCGTGTGAAGTGCAAAGGGTAGAATTATATGGAGTTATGAGTATAAAACTCAATGTCAAACACTGCCAATAAAGTGTGCTTTAAGCATTGGGGGGGGGGGGCAATGCTCACAATTTAATCAGATTATGTATTTTTCTACATATTCATTAATAATTGCATTGCGACTCAATCATTCATCATCAGTGACTGTGAGACAGTTATTGAACATGAAGTGTAACTGATGTAAACACGTCAATATTAATAAAAATTCACCTGTAGAATATGGAACGCTAAGGGTTGTTGTTGCTTAATTTGATGAAAGATATTACAGACAGAAAACTAAATATACAGCTAACTTCACGGCAGTGTCATAGTTAAGGTTTAAACTCAAACCTGCTTTCTGGAACAACTCCCTGGTATTCTCGCTTGGAGATGTATTTAGGAACATGCGGATCGATACTGAAATGTTCCAGGAACTGGAATATAAAACTTCAACAGCGCGGTAAAGTCAGCTTCATATTCAGTGTACTGGCTGTAATATATTTTTAAGTAACAGCAAGTAACAGCCTTCGGTTTTTCAGATTACTTTACAAGTAAATATGAATTAATATTTCATTGTTTTTAGACCACTTAAAATTAATAAATTGTTTTACATGGCCGCCCGCCTCAATTTTTTGATGCCGCCTCGATTTTTTTTATTTTTCAAAAAATCCATTTTTTTCACCTCAAAAACTGTCAGAGATCGTCAATACGCACGCGCGCCATCTACCGTTAGTTTAACAACTAACGGTGGTCGTTTGAAATCATCTTCTTGTGTTTCTCTCAAAACGGCCACCGTGGGTGAAAAATCTTGAATGTCAGCCTCGGATTTTTCAATTTGACGCTTCTCGGACAATGGTTTTTATCGTTTGTCAGATTGTGTGTGGGCCCACGGTATTAAAATCTTGGCAGGGCATCAATATACCGAGTAATATTACCCTTCGCGAGCTGTTTGAGAACTTTTCTAGTTTTAGTATATCTCTGTTGCCGTTCGTCTTTTCGCAAAAAATATAAAATACAAAATCCCCTACTCACCAATATTTTAGAAGTTTGAGTCATGTAAAACAATTTATTAATTTTAAGTGTGTGCACTTCACGTTCAATAGCTGTCTCGCTTGCAGTCACTGGCACTGAAATGGACACAGTGAAATTGTTATACAGTATGCATTGTCTCCCATAGTTTAAAGCTTAAAGCACACTTTACTGGGCATGTTTGTGCTATTCAGTCAATTACCGTAATTATATCGTACTTTTAACAGAGGCAGTGCAGTTATTAATAGTAACAGAAAAAATATTGCGAGTTCTAGTTATTCTTTTCTCGTCCCATGTCCCCCTGGGGGCTCTGTAAGCAAAGAAATGTCAGAAGTGCTTCTGCTTTGACTTTCTCTGTATTACAATTCAGCCACCCCCACCCCAAAAAAAACCCCATAAAGATACAATTAAATTCGAGGAAAAAAACGTGCAAGAATGCTAACATTTTTCATGGCAGGATGGATCGTAGCTTATTGTATCGCCCCATCAGGCTGGCCAGAAGGTGCCGGATATTACTGTCTCCAAACTGTTGCAATCCTCATGCTGTATTTGCTCACATTTTACATCTGTTTCCTCAAACAGCCCTTTGACCGCCAAAGACCGCTGCGTACCTCTGTGCAGTTCCTGAGTCACTGTGCAGGGCTTCTCACTGCAGATGGGCGACTTCATCTCCACGTAGCTGCTCTCCACCGGGCGGAACGGGGACGCGGGCAGGTCCTTGATGGTGGCATATGGGTTCTCGCTGTTCAGAGACGTGCTGCTCACAGCCACAGATGAGTTTTTCGACAACTCTGTTTGGACAACAAATAGAGCAGCATTATATTAGCCAATCACAGCAAGGCTATGGAAGGCGATTAAGCTATGGAAATGTTCAAAGAAGGCACTGCGAGAACGTTCCCTGTTAGCTGGAATTTTACCGTTTTACTTTTAATGTTTTACTGCATTGTCCCGTATTGAAAAATACCAGACCAGACTGAAAAACTATTTAATTCAGACTGCACAACCAACACCTCACCCTAACTAACTTTTTTTTTTAAATTTTATTGTCGGGGGAAAGATTTATTGTTGGGTATAGGGGGGGGGGTGTTGAAATACGAGAACATAATGAGAGAACAATGTTTAAAACACATGGTGTACCTGGTCCTGTGAAAGAATTTCCTTTGCTGTTATATGACCATGCACAGCAATTGTCAGCCCTAATGACTCCCAAGATGGCTGCCCATAGCAAGAGGAAATGCAGACCGAAGGCACCCTTTAGCTTTCTCCAAACATTAGGCCATCGGGTTTTTCTAATAAATAGTGAAAGATGGCAAACCAGAACGTTATTATTAGCTCCGCCTTAAATTCCAGCTCTGTGAAGCTCATTATATGCAGTTTTTGCTGAGAGAGGTCAGCTGAGGTGCTGAGTGGCTCCTGGAAACCTTCGTGTTGTTTTGTGGTGTTTAGCAGCTATCCCCAGACCTCCAGACTAACTTTTTCCACTAGTAGCACTGGTTCTCCTTACTGGAAATATTAAGAGCACCAGCGCAAAATTACATCTGCATGCAACGCAACATGTGCATCTTATTTATTTTAACTGTATTACTAGTAACAAAAAAACAACAAACAAATGTATTTTTGTATAGCGCATTATCACAACGTTACATTGTCTCAAAGCTCTTTACAGCACCCCCACCCAGGTAATAAACATACATTTTATAGAAATAACAATGTAATGTTTTACTTTAAAGGAAAAAGTGTGAAGTAGTGCTTTAAGAGAAAAACATTGTAAACTACCTGTTCAATTAGAAGCTCTACCTCAAATACAAGTAGTTATTGGGCTACGTAAGAAATCCTGCTTCGGCCCCTGGTTACTCTCCTTTATTTTCAGGAGTCTGATTGACAGAGCTATAGAGCAATAAAAGTTGAGACCCTCCTTCCTAGTTCTGGGTAAACAGCGCCATGTTTGTAGTCCCCTAGCAGCTTCTCTGAGGCCAAAATGTCAGCATGAGCTGAATAGTTGCAGAACAGGACTCCTCTGACAAAAACACTTATATCTCGCAAATGGAATATCATTGAAAGAAAATTTATTTCAGAAAGACTACAGAATCCAACGATCCCTGATTGGGCGGGTCCTACGTATCCCCAGGTAACCAGCCCTGCGTAACTAAATTGTTAAACAAGTTAATTAGAATTTAAGCTCTCTAGGTATGTTTTAAGTGGTTCTGAGCCCAAAACCAAGCTGAAGCTAAATTCATATTATAAAAGTTAGAGGTTAGTCGTTATCGTTAGCATATCGTTAACGTTTTGGTTAGCTGTGCCCACCACTGCCATTTCGCATATATAGTTTGCTATATAATTCCTCATTAAGTATCAATAAATCACTGTAGGAAAACTTTAAAGGTTAATCTATACAGCAGATTGTGTATACCTTTGTTGTATAATTTGCCAAAGCTGTGACTGCGGTCAATCCCAGTAGCTCCTGATAATGGAAACAGTACAACAATATGATAGCCACCATTAGCACACAAGTAATACATCATTAAACATTTAGTTAACACTAATGACCAAACGGAGCACAGGTTGATGGTGAATTTCTGCAAGTGTCACATGAATCTTACTCTTGTAAAACAAAGGGATGATATTCACTAATTGTATATAATACCACAAGAAGGGATGCATAAATGCATAAGAACAAAAAAATAATAATTCATTTACAAAAATGCAGGTCTCCTGTTTAAGTCTCATATTCTCAATCTGATACTCGTATGTCAACAACACAATACAGTACAAGCCTTTGTGGGAGATTAGCCAGGATGAAATCTTTATGCTGCAAGTCATATGCTGCAGAGAGTCAACTGGATGACCTTGGAGATATTTGAAAGCATAATCTGTACCAATTAGTCTATCTGTTCTGGGTGACCACACACAAATACACCACATGATGACAACCCGTCAGTGCAAAAATCCCTGTTCTGGGTGACCACACACAGATACACCACATGATGACAACCCGTCAGTGCAAAAATCCCTGTTCTGGGTGACCACACACAGATACACCACATGATGACAACCCATCAGTGCAAAAATCCCTTATACAAGCTGACAAGAACAGTGGGGAGAATATTTGTCTATAGACCAGAATGAGTCATCATCACTGACAAATTCCAGGAAATTTGTTTGCACTGAGAGGTAGAGATCTTGTTTTTTGAAATCAAATGGCGCTTTTCCACTGGCACCAAGAACCAAGCTGTGCCCAAGCTGAACCAAGAAGAGATGGTTTCCATTGAAAATTATGCGAGCTGTACCTGATGCGTAACCGGACTGAAATGGCCCTGCTTCCTAGCAAGGCCAAAAGCATGACTAAACTGAGCTGGTTGTGCTACCATCATCAGACTGGTTGAAATGCATGGAGATACCAATGATCTATGGTCATATGCATGGATTACCTGAAGGAAAAAGGGCATATTCTATATATTATTCATTATTAGTAGTACTGCGATATATTGATGCATTCCCGATAACTTGGAACATGAAAATTTCCATCCTCCTACTAAGTACTAACAGCTGAACAGAATGGATTCATAAGGCAAATTTATGCAAGCTAATGCTAATTCTGCTAAAACACAGTGATTCTCACAGACATGCTACTGGAAATCAGCACATAATCATGATGTACACCATGTAAACAGTAAATATGCATCTTTTTGGCTTTACATTATTGTCGCTCTCGAAACCCAGCAACGCCTTTACGGAGCCGACCCTTCTGCAATGGAAAATCAAAGCGAGCTGGAACAGCGCAGTAACTAGTCTCCGCGGTACAGGTCGGGTGCGGCCTGGTTCCTGTACGTCAGTGGAAACGCGCCAAAAGTGAGCTGTTCTTTCAAATCTGGAGCTGCTCCACTAGCCTTTAAAGTGAATGTCCTCAAGGGAAAGATGAAAGACACAATCGGTCAGGAAATGCCTGCTCATTCTCACAGCTGTTATTGAATGGACCACAGCTTCACCTTACCCCTGTCTTTAAAGCAAGTCAAGTATTAACAGGTTCACACAACACCTCTTTGAAGGACATGATTTGGTTTATTGACTGAATGTGACGGAACCCACCCTTTTCACTGTGGACAGGGTCCTGGGGGTGTTTCCAGTCGGCAGGCAGTGTGGAGTTGCATTCCACCCCAAACAGCCCCAGCCGCTCCCTCTCCATGTTCTTCACATTGCAGAACACTCGATTATTGGTGTTCTGCTTTGGAGACATACTGGCCAATCAGATACACCTGCTCAGATACACCACCTGGTTGTGGTACTGTTCAGATTTGATCAGTCATCAACATGATCCCTCAGGCACCCCGCTGTGCAACTGCTGTTGTCTAAGCAAAACTAACTCCTGTACATCCATCGGATTTCACCACAAATATGTATCGTAAGGTAATTCGACCAGATGACACCTAAGGTGGCCCTTCTTAACATCTCCAATTTGGCTTCTGTTAGAAGTGCTATAATTAAGTTTACCACTTCAGAGTCCTGCCATGAGTGTAATCAAATTTCGCTTCAACTGATGCATAACATACCTGACCATGTCACATTGCCACATCTGTGATAAAATGTTTCAAGTAGTAATGAGAGAAACAAACTGTGGATCTTACAGGTGGTGGAATTATCACTGAAAATCACAGCCTTAGCTGCCGCCTCATTGGCTAGAATTGGCTTAACTCAGGTGCTGAATGACAATACAAATTAAGTCCCACCTACCACAGGTATAAACCCCTCTTTTTCCCATCACTAGTTGTACAGTACTTGTGAGCTGCTAGTTTCTTGAATCTTAGGAATGATCTGCATGTAAACACTGAGATGAATGTATAAACTATTATAGCTCTTTCAAACACAAAACAGATGTCACCCCCAGCTCCATTCTTTCATGCAGTTAAAAAAAGATCATGAGCCTTGCAGACACATGTGGGCTCAGTGATGACAGTGAGAGCGGGAGACACCTGCCTTGATGGACATGAGGGAGCGGTCCTGGTTGTTGGGGACCTGGGGCAGGGGTGGCCTGTTCTGGGACAGTGTATGGTAACTGGGGTTGGAGTAGAAGTGATGGTAGCCATGTGGGACGTCTAAGGAATAACAGGAGGAATACAGTTAGGGATCATTCCCCCCCCTGTTGTTTGTGACCGGCATTTGTGATCAGTTTCTCCGCAGCTGTTTGGGAATGCTGTTAGTGCAGGGTGCAGGGTGACCGATGAGACGATTCATCTCAGGGAGAACACTTTGAGGTAGGATGGGATTTGTAAACCACCTGTTCAATTAAAAGCCCCTAGATTTCACAAGCATTCAGTTCCTGTTGTGTCCCGATAAGTCAGTCTCCCATAATCATGCATGAATCAATAATGTTAATGTGAAACAGCTGGATGAGTCTTTCTATCAAGGAACGAACAAGTCAAACCACAAGAAGAACTGAACTATTTAGCTGAGCACAGAAGCCTTTCAGTTTTAAAGCAGTTTGTAAAACCTGAAGTAGCTCAAAGTGTCCTCCCTGACATGGATTATCTGGTCACCCTAGTTGGTGACCAGTTTCTCCCCAGCTGTTTGTGAACACCATTAGCTACCAGATTCTCTCCAGCCACTTGCGCTAACATATAGCCTGTGGCCTGTTCACCCAGCAGGAACACACCTGGCATGGTGCACTCCAGGCTGGCTGCATGGCTGGAGGAGAAGACCACGGCGGGCACGGTGCTCTGCTTGTCCTTGCGGCGGCGCCGGTAGAGCAGGAGAAGGGCGAGCAGCAAGGCGGCGAAGACCACCAGCGTGGCGATTCCGGCCACGGCACCCCACGAGTCCCGCTCCACCGGAGACATCACGCTCACTACCTGCCCTGCCGGGGGGGGCTTGCTGTTTGGGACTGACCGCCAGTCCTGTTACTTCTTGTGATTGTTTTACCAGCTTCAGAATGCACTGCTGTCAGGTGACTAAATGTGACTAAGTGTGATACCAAATCATATTCATGTAAACAACATTCAGATTAAATTTTGTGTAATCCTAGAAGACACCCATGCAGATACGGGATGAAATTCTCACTTCTGCGTGTGAGTAGGTCAACTGATGTCTCTAAATGGCCCATGGTGTGTGAGTTTGTAAGTGTCTGCCCTGTGTTGAACTGGCATCCCATTTAATGAGTCCACTGCCCTGTGTTGAACTGGCATTACATTTAATGAGTCCTCTGCCCGGTGCCTTAGGGGTCCTGGAAGAGGTTCCAGGCTCACTGTCACCTTCCACTGCATTGTCTCTCAATCCAGTTCTTGTAGACCGACAGTTGGTTCTCATTTTAGCTCCCTCCGAGCTCCCTGCCAGACAGTCCACACTTTTGCTCCCTCCTTGCTCTCAGTAGGGGAGCAAAAACGTGAACCATCTGTGGTCTCCGAGGACTTGATTGTGAAACACTGCACTACCAGATAAGCTATATTGAAGATGGATGGATGAATGGATGGATTCATTCTTACAAAAAAGAGCAGTGTTACAGTACTTACCCTCTTTGCAGTTGGCTTCCAGCCCTGAGTCACACACACACACCCCGGTGCGGTGATCGCAGCTCACGTTGGGCGGACATGAACAGGCGTGGGCACAGTTTGGACCAAACGTTCCTGGGGCGCACTCTGCAAGCAAACGAGTGCCCAGAGATGGCGTGATAAGAGATAAGATACCAAAAGTTAGCATTCTTTACTGTCACGGTACATACAGCAACAAAATTTCGTTTAGCGGCAGTCTTGCCAGTAATACAGCATAAACAATATACATAGAAATTAAAGAACGACAATATAGATAAACACAATTCAGAAAAAAGTATGAAACCAGAAATATGTATAGAAATTTAAGCGCAGTATCTGTATCACATGCCTGTGCACCAACCGAGAGAATTTGGGATCGCTTTGCAAAAGAAAAAAAAACTCAGGAGACAAAGTTCAGCACCTGGATACTTACTGGACTGGCAGTATGGACCCGTGTAACCTACGGGGCACAGGCATGCGCCAGTCACATGACTGCAGGACCCTTCACATAGGCAGCGCAGGCTACAGCCCGAGCCGTAAGTCCCCTGGATGCAGCCTACAGATGCAGAGAAGAACCAGCCAGACTGCCTGTGACATCACAGTGTCATAGACACAAAGTAATCAGCCCCGTGAGCCTATTTCACAATGGCATGTTGTACGTGACGTTTGCTAGCAGTCTACTGAGGGTGTGGTTCACGGTCTCACTCTGTGGTACCCATGGGCATAACACTGTTTCGGTAAGACTAGGCCTGTCTCACTGTGGTCTAAACATATGAGTGTGGATGTGAGAGGGACAGTGACAGGACCCATCCTGATGGTGGCGCAATGGCACACTTCCATGCAGTGGTTTCAATAGCGCAAACCAGTGGAAACAATTTTATTTCGTTCCATGAATCTTTCCATGCAGTTAGCTAGGGGCTGATTACATTTTCATTGCGTTCATTTAACGGACTCTTTTATCCAAAGCGACTTCCAACTGAGAAGGCAGTGTGTTCTGTTCCTGTTCCTGGTGACGGCATGCTATCCTTTGTTTTGGCTACCCCTGCTGGTGGCTTGTGTAATTGTTGTCTTCTCATATTTTCCAGATTGGTTTCATCTGTGTAGATTCCTCACCTGAAGCCTGTCTGTGTTTTGTTATAAAAGGAGTTCAGCCCGGTTTGAACAGGACGGGACGCGTGAGAGCAGCTCTGACTCCAGAGGTCTTTCTTATGAGTCCTGGCTACGCTAATTTAAGTGGTTTTAGTGCTTGACTGTGTAATAATGGATAGTGCGGCAATTTTTTCTGTGTCTCCTTTATGTTGTGGTTGGCTCTTGACTGTCCCTGGGGCAATTAGGAGTCAAGGTCGCTCCAGAGGCCCAAGAGAGTGACATCACTCTGCTGACCACATCATCTGAATCAGCAAGCTTCCGATTACTAGCACGTAATTCTAACCTGCAGAGCCACACGGTATCCCATGATGCCTCACTTTAGCCATAAGCTATAAACTGACCACATGGGTGCAGGATCTGTTTTGCTTAAGGCAATTAAAGGAAATTTTTACTAAAATAGAATTTTCCCAAAGTCAACAGTGACATTCAGGTCACCAATGTCACACTTCCAGGCCTGAGCTAATGTGTGATGGAAGGGTTACCTTGGTTACACAGGGGCCCGGTGTAGCCTGGGTCGCACTGGCACCGCCCGGTGACGTGGTGGCACGGGGTGGAGGAGTGGACACACAGGGGACACGCTGCACTGCACCGTGAGCCGTAAAGACCTGCGCTGCAAGCTGGGGGGAGGCAGGAAGCCAAGGAGAGGCACAGAGGCTGGGATCTTCACTAATTAATGCCCATAAAATTGTCAAAGCAATGGATTAGCCACGATATGAAAGAAAAAGGCCACACAGTAATGCTGAAGAAATGGATTTATGACAGGAAATCCTGGGAAGAGAAAATCTTAGGAATTTCCTTGAGCAGCAATCTGCCAATAACCAGTTATTATTATTATTATTTCATAACTATTATTATAAAAGAGAAGTGACAAATTTGAGAGAGCGCAGATTCTGCACTTACTTTGACTACAGTGTGGACCCTGGTACCCGGGATTACACATGCAGCTCCCACTGTGTGGCAGACAGGTGGCGCTGTTTTGGCAGGAGCAGCTCTGGTTGCAGTGGCGCCCCCAGGATCCCGCTGGGCAGGGCTGGGCGCAGTGTTTTCCTGAAGGGGCAGGGTGAACAGTCAGCAGGGCCAGTGGGCTTAATGAGTCACAGCAAACGTCTGCAGCAGCCGTAAGGTAACCGGGCTTAGAGGAGAGGAGCTCAGAGGACCTGCCCAGCCGGGGAGACACTGGCACTGGCCGGTGGACTGGTGGCAGCCGTCGGCATGCAGGCAATCACACTGCAGCAAACACCCGGGACCGTAGGCGCCTCTCTGCGTACACGGGCACAAAGGGAGACTGACATCATCACCATGCAAAACACACCATAGGTGTGTTCAGTCTCTGAGGCAGCTTTGTATGAAGTAAAAATTATGATTAAAAATTAGCGCCAGGTTTGATTACATTTTTAATTCCTAAAAGTAATACTTCTCAGCAATGCATTACAGATGGGTATTAATTATATAGTACTGTACAATTGCATGATGAGAAAATGAAATTTAAGTGCCTAAAATGTAAATTAATGGCAAGTATCCTGCTTTGTAAGAAATAGGATTTAAAGAGAGTATGTAAGCTTTGAGAAATTTCAGTTGAGTGATATTAAGGGCTTATGATGATAGATACCGGACATGGTTGGTCACACAGCGCCCCCTGCCACCCAGCAGTGCATGTGCAAGTGCCATTTATGGGATTGCATGATGCCCCATTTGCACACTGGCACGTTCCATTGCAGTTTGGACCCCAAGTCCCGCCCGAGCACAGGATGGTACAGTCCAAGCCTTTCCATCCTAGAAAGAAAATCGTGGTCAATCCATTTGAAAACTTACGGTATTTTTGATCTGTTGACAGTAAAGTTTAAAGCTGGCTGCGACTGAAACTGCAACAGAGCAGGTGCCAGATGGGGGCGCCAAAGCGCAGGGAATGTGGGGCCTCACCCTCTCTGCAGAGGCAGGTGCCGTCGATGGGGGAGCAGGCCAGGGCGTTTGCACAGGCACAGCTGAGGGAACAGTTCGTCCCGTAGGCGCCCGAAGCACACAGACTCTCGCAGTGGTCCCCCTGCGGCACACATGGCAGACTGGCTCACTCTCTGCACACCACGTCTCAGCACGACAACAAAAGGCACAGCTTTCATCACTGAAATCCAGCATATCACTCCAGATGTTTCTCATGTGTGGTTCCCTGATGGCGGCATGACATCACATCCGGTCATCAAACTCCCTCTCCGCCTTCTAGAAACACCAACACCCATCTGTTCCAAGAATAACTAGCCTGATGTCACTCCGCGTTCACTGGATGTCCTTAATGCTGCACTGCCTGCTCATTGTAGAGTCCTATTGGGTTCTTGCTTTATTTGGAAGGTAGTGTGCAGCTCTGGCTCCAATACTGCTTACGCTTGTGCCTGGAAGCTCAGCCAAGCTGCACTTATGCTGACTTGACAGCTGTATGTTTGTATGTTTTCCTCACTCCTATGTCGCTCTGGACAAAAGCAGTGGCTAAATAAAAATGAATGTAAATGTAAAAATATCCCGGCCAAAGTCCATTGCTGAATTCCAGTTTCTCTTCCACAGAAGGGTCACGGTCATTGTCACGGTCATTGTCACGGTCATTGTCACGGTCATTGTCACGGTCATTGTCACGGCGAGAGTCACTTACAGTGTAGCCTGGCGCACACCAGCAGCGCCCGCTGACGCTGTCGCAGGTACCCCCGTTCAGGCACAGGCAGGTTTCCTGGCAACCGTGGCCGTAGTAACCGTGCGGGCACGTCTCGTTGCAGAAGAGCCCGGCCCAGCCGGGGTAGCATGTGCACTCGCCCTTCATGGGGTGACAGCTGCCAACGAGAGATGGGGGAACCACAGCTTTTGGACCAAAGGCGGCATATTCCAATCATCACCCCTTGTGTGACTGATTAGTTAGGCCCCCAGGGGTCTGAGAAAGGGGCCCCTTCGACAACCTTTGCTGTTGCCACCCAAGCTCCCTTAACTCCCCCTCGACAACTTCTACAGCCCCCAGCTGACAAAAATTCCTCTGCAGAACACCAGTAGGGGGGGCAACTGAGAGCTGAAATAGCCCAAAGGCCTCTGACCATGTCAATGCGCCTCTGCATAAATCCAGGCAATTTTAATAAATATTAAAACAGCATTTCCCAATCAGCTCCTTCCCGCAGCTGAGGGGGAGCGAAAATGTGGGCAGTCTGTGGGTCCCTGAGGAGTGGGATGGAAAACATTATAAAAGATGAGTAATGAAACAAAACCCGCTGACATCAGCCACGCCGGGGCTGCCCACCTGAGCGTGTTTCCGTGGTGACACTGGCAGCGGTGCTCGCAGTGCAGGCCGTACATCCCCTCCGCACACATCCTGTCCTGACACCGTGGACCCCGGAAGCCCGGCTCACACAGGCAGCCCCCGTCCACGTGGTAGCAGCGTGCCCCGTTGGCACAGTCGCAGGTGCCCTGGCAGCCTGGGCCGTACGTGCCCACCGGGCATTCCTCGTGGCATCTGAGGGCGGGCAAATTTCACCGTTACCCCGTGACACCACAGGCAGGGGTCACTCAGTGAGACTTTCATGCAGAACAGCCGACTTGAACTGGCTGAAATTACCTGGCGAATAATTAAAATACAGAAACATATATTAGCTGGTTATATCAAAACAGGAAGGAGTTCCTGTCCAAGAATCTGTCTGATGCCACACCCACTGCAGCCAGCAGGGGTCAGTACCTGTCTCCAGTGAAGCCGGGGGTGCATTGACAGTGTCCGCTCTCGGGGTCACAATGCCCTGTGTTGTGACACACACACTCATGGATGCAGTTGACCCCAAATCTGCCCTGGGGACAGCGCTCGGTGCACATGGGCCCCTGGGGGGTCAGAATTAGACAGAGAGAGGAAAGGAATGAGGCAGGATAGTCACTGTGGGCCCTTCAGTTCGGAGGCCCTTAGTGCTTTATGTGTCACTCAAGGTTGTAACTTTGGATTGAACATTGGGGGGGGGGGGGGGTTGAGGTCCCCACACACTGATCATAACAATATAATTTTTTTTTGGGGGGGGCGAGGGGTAGTATTGGCTGGTTCTGATTATTGAGGTGGTTACAACCCCCCTAACCCCCCCATAATTTACACCCATGGAAACTGGGAGGTTTTATGTAATAAAGACAATACAAAACAATTCATTTATCTGACAGCTTCCTCCAAAGCAAGTCACAGCTTACATTGGTTACCAGGGATTAGACCCACAAGCTTTGCATTGCAAGCACAACGCTGTATCTTTTAAGCTATAGGAATGACAGACTACCCTCTGTTTCTAATGGGTGTGGTCAGCAGGTGAATGAAATGATTCAAACACGCTGTACTAGTAGCTGTTTGACAACCAAGGAAAAATTGACTAGCACTGCAAAATGTTCCCCCTCCCTGGATGGGCATACCGTCCAGCCTGGAAGGCAGGCACAGATCCCTGCCCCCTGGCAATAGCCCCCATTCTGGCAGGGGCATCGTTGATGGCAATTCTCACAGGACTTCTCACACCTGAGGAAGGGGGACAGTTCAGATAAATCATTAAATAGCACAAAGTCTGATATAAAATAGGGATCCTCCCACCCCGGTTGGTGAAATCTATCTAGGTTAGTCTTCGGTGACCCACAGACAGTCCACATTTTTGCTCCCTCCCAGCTCCCGGTGTGTCTAGGGAGCAAAAACGTGGACTGTCTGTAGGTCCCTGTGGACCGAGTTGTGAAACACTGCCCTTAGGGGGGGCCTGTCAGTAAGGTTGGGGGGCCCCACTGAAATTCATTTCTGGCTATGGGCCTGTTCATAGAAACTGATATGGCGACTCACTAATGTAACGTGAACGGCATTTAGCATACCGTGTTTAGCCAAAACATTTATTTTATATGGCAGCAACTTTCAGTTGCAATCAGTGTTTGAACTTGGATGTTAGAGATGCTGCCGGTTCCATATCAGTGTTACTGGCTTTGGCATATAAATCCATAAACATGGGCTCGCATTTCTGCAGCTTGATGTAACGTGAAGTTTTTGGGAGAATACACTGTGAAATGTGGTTTAAATCTCAAGCCACAGTTCTTTTTTTTATTTTCTTAAGTGACTCTAGAGATCCAACAATGTCGTAAGCTTTAAAACTTTGTATGGGCTTACATTTCTAATAAGGGCGGAAAAGTGCAACAAATGCTAGCAATCTAAATTTCTACAATCCTCTAAAAAGAGAAACACAGCAGAATAATTGCACAAAGATTTCCTGGCTATTTCATTGTGGTACATTCAAGAAGGGCAAACACATGGATTAACAATTGCTGTGTTTTATGTCTTGGCAATTATGCGGCGCATTTTAAAATGCAGAGGTGCAGTACACACAAGCATGCAGCATTCATCTCATTATTTAAACAGTCAGTCCAGATTCATTGCATTTAAATGATAAGCAACATTCTAGAAAACCAAATAAACAGACTTACAGGGTCCCAGTGAAACCCTCCTTGCAATTGCACCCCCCCGTCTCTTTGTCACATGACCCTCCAATTCCGCACAGGCACTTCTGCAGACAGTCTTTTCCAAATTTCCCCGGAGGACAGGGGTCCTCACAGAGTCGGCCAGTGTATCCGTGGCGACACTGGCAGGAGCCGGAGAGGGGATCACACTGTCCCCCATTCTCACACGCGCAGAAATGGCTGCAGTCATCACCCCAGTGTTTCTCATCACAGTCTAGAAGAGAAACAGACCATCACACACATGACTTTGGATTAATTTGAAGAGAAGCGTGGAGGATCCGGGGCGGATGCCTGCAGCTGCATAACAAGGCCTGTTGTTGAAGACGAGCTTTGATTACTTCATAGCGCCTCACTGAAGCCCCCGATACTGATGAACATACAGAAACACATGGCATTTGACATCGATGATGACATAACCGCAATGCACTATGTCTAATTTGGCATTAACTTTTACATATAGTGTTACACAGTGAGATACATTTGTGACATGCAGATTTGCATGGAGCTGAGAAAGATAAATGGGGTTGAAATCAGGAATTCTACTGATGTAATGCTCAGGGAGTGCGATTCACATGCAGGGATTAGATTTCGTTCGCGTCGGTGTGAAGGGAACCATCTGATGAGGCTTTGATGTCGTGCGAGGCGAGCTATGTCTCCCGCCAAATCTCACGCCATTCATATGTTTGTCAGATGAAATGAAAGCTGTAATATGAAATACAAATGCGAAACACCCAAAATTAACAAAAAAAAATTAAATAGTGAGCTCTATAACCAACATGTAAAGCAACTAAAATTTCGGAAGAAATCCGTAGCAGCTGTTTTCACTTTTTGTCCATGAGACCTCTTTGGCTTTTGTCCCAGATATGCAAAGAGTGGGAGTTTGATTAAATCCTAACCGGAACCTTTTTTTTCATCACCTGGTTAATTGTGTCGGATTATGTCCAACACGTCAATTATAACAAATATTTCCCTACCAATGAGAAACATAAGCGTTTGCATTAGATTTACCAAGGAAACTAAAGATATATTATCTTAGTTACAAATTTATTGCTTTGCAAGTCAACATAGAGGATTTATTTTGAATTCACTTATTGTTTTCTATGCCTGCCAATTCTCAGGCTTTTTTTTCTATACATGTGTACTTCGTCAGGATCACGCAGCCAGTAATCCAATCAAGTGTAAGTTTCTTGGTGTATGCTGTCACGTTACTTCTGTCGTCCTTGATTGCATGTCATTGCTTTGTGATTAGTTTACTGAACTCGCTCCAATGCATGCTTTTATTGTTAAGTTAATCATGAAAATCGGCATATAGGGAAATGTTCAAGAACGTGGGAAAATTCCATGCATTCTCCCAGTGCACCATGGAGCTGGGTGCAGTGCCCCCCCCCTCCTTTTGTCACCTCAGCCCCTCCCTAGCACACAGCTTAATGCCCTTTCACTTATACCCTTCTGCCGACTGCTAAAAGCAGCTCGACACGCAAATATTCAGGAAAATATCACATCTCAAAGGACACAGATCCATAAAGAGGGTTTTTAAGGCCAAAAGCTGCAAAGAAAGACCCCTTCTGTGCTCCTTTCACAGGATCCCTCAAACGGCATCGTATCGTACCCATTCCCTCACCGAATTACAAGCAGTGCACTTCGCCTTCCATTCCCTCACAGAATTACAAGCTGTGCACTTCGCCTTCCATTCCCTCACAGAATTACAAGCTGTGCACTTCGCCTTCCATTCCCTCACAGAATTACAAGCTGTGCACTTCGCCTTCCATTCCCTCACAGAATTACAAGCAGTGCACTTCGCCTTCCATTCCCTCACAGAATTACAAGCAGTGCACTTCACCTTCCATTCCCTCACAGAATTACAAGCAGTGCACTTCGCCTTCCATTCCCTCACAGAATTATAAGCAGTGCACTTCGCCTTCCTGAATTTTTGTTTTCTAGCCAACGGGAAATAGAGTGCAGGTGAAGGAGACCTTGGACGGCTGCTGCCGCTGACCAGAAGTGCAAAGTACCGACTCTTAAATACCCAAACTGAGGTTTCTGGGAATCTACGCAGTGGGTCTGCGCCGGCAGGAGAGCTGCCCAGTGTGAATGTTCGGTTACGTGCCAACGCACGGGAGGCTGCTACCTACTTACCGCTCGAGCAGTCTTCCCCACGCCAGCCGGTCTCACACTGGCAGCGGTCTGGTGCCAGGCAGCGCCCGTGCACACACTCCTTGGTGCAATGAGCTGCCAGATCGAGGAGACAGGGATACGACACGGACAGGCTCTAATCCACATTTTCCGGTTTTCACCATTCCCCGTCTCCATACCAAACGGGCTAAAACTGGCTGAGGAATGAACTATATTCCTGTCTTAGAATCAGTCTGCAGTGAACAATATTTTAAAATGAGCCCCTGGTTTTCTAAATTAGTTCATTTGGAGGTTTATCAGGTCCTTGGCACAGAATCTGTGGGGCAGAAACGTTAATTACATTTACTGGATAAGTTATGCTTGTTAAATCTAAATAACAATTTTACACTGCACTTAAACCACTGGGAGGGAACCACTGCAGACAAGTGAGATTAACTGGAAGCTACCTTTAAGTGCCTCTGCGATTGAATTCCACCACCTTGGCTTTCATTTAATAATCCTAACAGAGTGGGAGGCTCCTTGTTTATATCTCTTCCCCAGTACTTACGGACACATTTTTCCCCGCTCTCGTAATATCCAGGGCAGCACTGGTACCTCCTGCGGTAGTCCATCTTCACGGCCTGCCGATAAGCGGTCTTGTATGTGATCCTGCGCATGATAGAACAGAATTGCACCGTCACCAAGTCGGAGACCCTGCACGTGGCGGGCCGGCTGAGCGAGGGGTACGCACTTCTGCTGGTTGCACCCGTAGAAGTCCCAGGCGTTTGCGCAGGGCTGCGTGGACATCTGGGCAAAGGGACGGCTGTAGGACTCCTTCACCGATGTGGTGTAGCTGGGAGGGGAGACAACACGTTCTTGCATTAGGCATATAAATACAGAAACAGTATGTAAGTATGACATTTTAACATACGGCCTTTGAGGACGGCTCTTCCCCTATATGATAATCTCCTTTCTCCCTGTTACCTCTCCCACAGGCTGCACACATTGGGGTCCCTAGGGTTCAAGAGCCACGCGAGATCGAGGAAGAAGCAGAGGAAGAGGAGGGTGCAGCAACTCTTCACGGATCTCACCATCCTAGGAAACAAGACATCGCAGAACTTGTAATTGAAAGATTGCAGGTTCGAATCCCCGACCAGCAAGGCACCACTGAGGTACCCTAAGCAAGGTACCACCCCCAAGCACTGCTCCCCGGGCGCTGAATTAGCTGCCCCCTACTATGTCACATTGTCACATATGGGTTAAATACAGAGGACACAATTTGTTGTTGTGCACTGTGTGCTGTGGTATGTCAGCAATGACAATTAATCACTAAATTCTAAATTCTAAGAAATGCCTCCCCAATCTGGACGACAAACAGCACCTGCTAAAGCATAAGGAGGTTTACTGTAAGGGTCCAAAGCAAAGCACTGGTATAACTGGACAGGGTCCACAGCTACTCCACGACAAACTGCATTTCAGAAACATTTGCAGGCTCTCCTCACCATCGCATGATGTGGTCTATTAACTGCAATAATATAACTGGTAGGACAATACCTGTCGGAGTGATTCATGAAAGAATATTCCAGAACAAGAATATATATTACATTCATATGCTTTTAAAAATTTGTTTTCTAAACATGCTACACTGAACAATATAAAATATGCTTAAAAAATTCCAAAAGTATTTAAATACTTAAATATTAACTTAGTGTGAATGTTCTGTTTTGACTGAATTCTTGATTAAGTGATATTATATAAGAAGATTTATGGACAGTTTGGCAGTTTAAGCTATTATTAGCAGCCTATTAGGCTATACTGAGACTTCTGGTCTGTATAATTCGTAATGCTCATTCATAAGATGTGGGATATTTACCGCATGCAACTTTAGACGAATTTGAAAGAGAAAAGTTCTGGATTAAGACAACAAGAAGTGAGGGTTAATCGCCTATCATATCATCAATCAGAGCTGCCCCCAGCCCTGACACGCTGGCACAGCAGCGGGCCCCTCCCCTGTCACCATGCAGCTTGTGCACACATCTGGATCCCATCACCGGGCCCACCCTCGGGGGTGCAATAGCTGAGGGCTGGCGGTGGCTTGCAGGGAACGCCGACTGAGGGCTCCCCAAGAACTCCCGAGGAAACAGCCCAGATTTGCCTCCACGGGCCTTTCCTGGGTCGATTGCCCACGACGAGAAAGTCAGCTACTTTCTCCAACGTTGGGCTGGAGTCTCACACTGGTTCCTGCTTGTTTTGTTTACTTTTCCTGAAAAGAGCAGCTGATCTCTGCTTTAATTTTACGTTGTTGTGAAACCAGTAGTCCGAATCTCCAAGTATTTGCAGATCTCTGCATAAGAAGAAATACCGTTATTGTACCATTATCTGTGATGGGATGCTTCTTTGGATAAATTATATGCTACATGGCATATAATCAGAAGGCTGGAGATTACAAACAAAAAGCCAAAATAGTGGTTATATAAATGATTGAATTTCACGTGTCTTTCCATCCAGTATCCACTCCTATTGTCCAATAATTCAAGCAACTGTTTGTCCTCCTTGGCAAATCACAGCTCCCAAAAACACCAAGTGGTTTTATTCTATAACTACAGAAGATCATTTGACCTTCAGTTGTAAAAAAAGTCATTCAAATTTGGCTAGCTGGAGAAAATGAAAAAGGGACAAAAACAAAAATTAAAAACAAAACTTTAAAAAAGGAAGGCAAATGTTTCTTATTAAGAGAAGCAATTGCCTTTATTGGTCCCCACATTTGAGTGGGTAATTAATTTGAAAAAGGTTTTTTTCCCCCTCGTATTACTGCATTACGTCTTGACCACAGGAGTGTTCACATGTGCCGTTAAACCCAACATGACTGCTACAAACTCAAAAAGACTAAAAAAAAGTGAAAACTTCAGTGAATCACAGTTAAAGTTTGAAGTAAACACTGACTGTGAGATACATTATGAAGCAGTTAAGGTGGATTAACTCCTCCTCTAGACATATTTTAGATTATTCTGTAGGACCGTGAATAAGAACAGGGAACACAAAGCACATGTTTACAACAAAATAGATTTGAATATAATTTGTGGAACCAGCAACAAACAAAAACTGTAATTAGTTCTGGATAAACAGCAATCTTAATAAGGAGGTTCATATCGAGTAAACAAGGTGACATCATGGCTTTGGTCAGAGGCTCAGACATGCGGTGCATTCTAACGCAGACTGTGTGCATCTTCTGGAACAGAGATACACACATCCACATCTAGGGTCCAGCTATTGCCATTTGCTGAGTTTAGCTCATGTTGTTGTTATAGAGGCTGCTTTGGGTGCCCAGTAAGTCTTTTTAAATAATTACATAATTTTCTATTTTCAGCCCTAT
The DNA here is from genome assembly GCF_048594095.1 of Paramormyrops kingsleyae. Lineage (NCBI taxonomy): Eukaryota > Metazoa > Chordata > Actinopteri > Osteoglossiformes > Mormyridae > Paramormyrops > Paramormyrops kingsleyae. Next base: position 4,500,396 of record NC_132805.1, read on the forward strand.
CTATAGATTGTTCAGGAATTGCTGAAAGTACCATGAGGCAGCAATAACACTTAGGAATTGAGTGAATTTAACCATTTCCACCCCACAGCTTATAGAAGAACCTCTCACTGATGTAGACCACTGACGTAGACCACTGACGTAGACCACTGTTTCCCAATCTGGTCCTCAGGGACCCACAGTCGGTCCGTTTTTTTTTGCTCTCTCCGAACTGTCAAAGTGTGTCACTTCAAAACCTCTCCGAAAATCACCCAAGTACTTGCAGCAAAAATACCTGTGCATTTTTTGACTCAATCACTATCCTGTCTTGTATGGCTAATCAATACGTCATTGAGTCAAATCTACTAATTAAGTTAATTAATTGATCGAGCAGGTGGTGAACTGTAACAAATACATGGAATGGCTGAGGTGCCCCTGAGGAGAGGTTTGGGGACTGAAGCGGTGTTCATCTAGCCATCCAGAGAGATATCAGTAACTTTTTGGAGATCGGAGGAAATTCTCGTTAGTTTTTTTTTGTGTTGCTGTTAATTTGCACATGTTGTAATGTTAAATTCTGTTCTTCTTATCCGAGCTAATATACACTTATTACCCTTAAACAACTTTAACCATTTTCTTTGGCTGCCTAAGACTTCTGCACAGTACTGTAGGCGTAGGACTGCACGGAGTCTACGGTAAGCCACCAGCACTGGAGAGGGACGTAAGGGCTGGAGCGGCTCACAGTGAGCCAAGCAGACGACCTCCGCCGAATCCCCCCTTTCATGTGGCTCCGTTAAACAATGGCGGAGCGGGACGCGGGCAGAGAGGCTCGCCAGACCTTTCATCAAGAGAACCCCGCATTTGTTTTCATGTCCTGAAAACCACTTTCACATACGCATCTCTCTGGTGATCCAAATTAGTCCCACATGTCGCAATAAGGCGTTTCTCATAGACGCAAAGAAGCACACCAACTTATTGGATTAGCCGTATCGTAAACGACAAGGAGGCAGAGTGTTTTTTTCAGACTAACATTAGTGCCCAGAAATTGTGAAAAAAATTCATTCAATATTTCAATGTATAATTTTTAAAAATGCCGATGTGTTTCTAACATATGAAATAGGCCATAAGTACTGTATTACAAAGGAACAGCATACTACAAGGAGAAACATTTATGGTTAGAATGGATTTCATGAGCTTTCCACAGCCTAGATGGCAGAGCTGGATGAATGAAAGGCTTAATTAAGCCTTTTACATATATCATGTTACATATATACACATACATATAGTGGCTGAGTAGCCTGACGTTCCCAGATTGGGGGTCTCAATCAAGCCCCCCGCTGTGTGTGTGGAGTTGGTACATTCCACCTATGTTGCGTGGAATCTTTCTGACTATGTCAGTCTTCTCTAACAGTCTAAACACATGTGGGTAGGTGAATTGGCATCTGTACAGTGTTTATAGTATCACCATGTCCTGCTCCCCTATCTTGCGCCCTGTGAATCCTGGGATTGGCTTCCCATGACTCTGCATTAGATAGATGGTGGGAAGATGAATGAAGTAGATGGACAGAACTTCCATTTGTGTAGATTCCATTAATTCATGTACTAAACTTTATCTCCTTCATTGTTATCTGGATTTTGATTGTCACATTTATATACAATATACTGTATGGACAAAAGTACTGGGACACCAGGTCATTACACCTACAGGAACTGTTATAACATCTCATTCTAAATCCATAGGCATTAATATGGAGCTGGTCCCCCATTCGCAGCTGCCACTCTTCTGAGAAAGCTTTTCACATGATTTAGGAGTGTGTCCGTGGGAATTATTGCCCAATATTCCAGAAGAACATTTGTGAGGTCAGGCACTGATGCTGGACGTGAAGGTCAGGCTCTCAACTCTGTTCTAGTTCATCCCAAAGGTGTTAGATGGGGTTAAGGTCAGGACTCTGTGTGGGCCAATCAAGTTCCTCTACAGCAAAGTCACCCAAGCATGTCTGTATGGATGTTATTCGTGCACTGTGATACAGTCAAGCCTTCTCCAAACTCCACAAAGTTGGAAGCATAGAATTGTCCAAAATGTCTTGGTTTGCTGAAGCATTAAGAGTTTCCTGCCCTGTAACTAAGACGCCTAGTTCAACCCCTGAAAAACAACCCCATACCATTATCCCTCCTCCACCAAACTTTACAGTTGGCACAATGCAGTAAGGAAGGTAACATTCTCCTGGCATCCACCAAACCCATTATCCATCAGACAGAGAAGCGTGATTCGTCACTCCACAGAACACGTGTCCACTGCTCCAGAGTCCAGTGGTGGAGTGTTGTACAGTACATCGCTTGGCATTTCACTGGTGACTCTTATGCACCTCAGCAATCGGCGACCCTCTCTGTCACTTTAAAAGGTCTGACACTTTGTGGCTGAGTTTCTGTTGATCCTAGATGCTTCCACTTCCCAATAATGCCACTTACTATTGGCCATGGAATTCCTAGCAGGGAAGAAATTTCACAAACTGACCTATGGCAAGGGTAGCATCCTATGGCAGTATCACGCTTGAATTCACTGAGCAGAAGGACGAATTCTTTCACAAATGTTTGTAACCCTGACTGCATGGCTAAGTACTTGATTTTATACACCTGTGGCAATGGGTCTGAATGAAATTGAATGAAACACCTAAATCCAGTGATTAAGAGGTGTGTCCTAATACTTTTGTCTATATAGTGTACTGATGGCGATGGCATTCAATTAGAAACAGTCTGTGTCCATCTGAAAATGCCTTTATGTAAAAAAGAATAGCTCAGAATGTTTGCTCCTCAGAAAACTGGTGAGAGCTCAGTGGCCCATCTTTTCGATCATAAGTTTCCATGTGTGCAAGTTCCCTGCCTTAACATGACAGTATGCAGCAAGTGCGTTTCCTGCTTGGAGAACCTGGAACACTGAGTGACAGAATGTTTTCCTCCGTTACTAAATTGCAAAAAGCAGAGGCTGCGTGATACTGATGGAAAGGACTCTCTCTGCCCTCTCTCTGGCTCTCACAGCACTGAACTCTTAATTGAGGTAGAAAATATTAGTCACTTCTTGGAAGGAAGGGACATGAAGCAGAGGAAAAATAAATGGGGTACAAAAATGTGTTATTTATGCATTAGCCAAATGCAAATACAGGCAGCAGCTCATATATACATGCATACAGGCTGGGGACCTTCAAGGCATAAAAATTAGCAGATTAAAATATACAAAATTAAGGGAAAAGTAACCCAGCATCTAGCTTCTCATGCAGTAGGAACCTTCAGCTTGACTTCTCGTAACTTTTTCGGAGATTTTGATGGTTTAAGGGCTCCTTGAAAAGTTAATAAGCAGACACAACCCAGTTTGGCAGAGTTCCTGGTGCAAAATTTAAATGTTTGCTTTCCTGCAGTGATTGCAATGCCAGTTGAATATAATACTTAATATTTTTAACACTTGCAGTTTGACTGCCAGGATTATTCATTATTAACACCAAGTCAATTAACCTCTGAACGTATTTTGCCATTGTTTTCTAGGAACAAAAATAATACACTGTTTCGGTATGGTTAGGGTTAGGGTTAGGGTTATGCTTAGGGTTATGGTTAGGGTTAGGGTTAGGATTAGGGGGGAGGGTTAGGGTTAGGGTTATGGTTAGGGTTAGAGGGGTTAGGGTTATGGTTTGGGTTAGAGGGGTTAGGGGGGAGGGTCGTAAAATATGACACCCATACTAGTCAGTCTGCAGGGGGGGACTGGGGGGGGTGGTGCCTGAACACCTGCCCCCTTTTGCAGGAAAGATTGAAAATACTCCCCTTTTAAGTCTTGACTGTTCTATTTCTAATTTTACTAAGAGTAAAATTCGGCAAATTTTACTAGTTGAGCACTTGCCCCTCGAAAAGTCTCTGCACGGCAATTATAGTTGCAACTTATTAAATGGGTGTTTAGACTGTTGCTTAGTTACAGGATTATCTGCAACTAAAGATTGTATCTCTTGTCCTGTTGGTAGTGGTATCATCAGACCTTGATCAGGACTCATAGAAAACATCTTGTTGTTTGGTCTCCTCAGTTTGCAACTTCCTACCAAAACCAGAAAATTTGTCTGGAAAAAGATCCAAAAGCATTTTGTTACTCTGTGCTAAAACGGCACAGATAATTCTTTATGTAAAGAATCAGCCGTGTGCAAACTTACAGAGTAACAGTACAGTCTCAGGCAGAAGCATGCCTTGCAGTTTTAGGGGATGAGACACTGTTCCCTAATGTAATGCACTCCTACATCACAGTCAGTGACTTTCTCTAAACATAAATATACTTGGAATATTGTAATGCTGATATCCAGGCTGACAAATACATAGTGTTACTGGAAATCAGGAATTCAGCCATGCATTTAATTTCTGCTTAGAGCCACTGACGTCCTCCCAGTATAAAACAGTAATTATTCAGCTCAGCAGGCAGTAGTTAAGAAGCTGTATAATGCAGTGTTTCTCAGCCGAGGTGCTGGTATGCCTGCCGTTTGGTGGTTGGGAGGAATGACCACCTGTCTGAATGGACCAGAACCGCTTTCACACATTCATAGAACATCCATTCACACTGTGCAATACTATTTATTTCTGAGCTGTTATCATAGAATTATGAGCAGTACTTCTATGACTTTCTTTGCACTCTTACTGTTTATTGTTGTCTATTATTTTTCTGTCTGTCTGTCTGTCTGTCTTTCTTTCTTCATGGTTCACTGTGAAATCACTGGCTTGCTGGCAGGGCCTCTTCATTGTATTCCCCAGAAAATGTATCTCCGTGTCTTTGTGGCTACATGTGACAATTACCCGAGTTTCCTCACCTCCACACCTCATTTACAGCTCCCAGGCAGACAGAACTCCAGGAAGGTCTGTCTTCTCCCTGCTTATTTACAGCACTGGACGAGCACTGGATGAGCACTGGAGGAGCACTGAAGCGGCTCATGGCCCACAGTAAAAAGCCTGGACTGCAAGCAGCCAGATTCTCCTGGGCTAAGAGTCACAGAACAGTTCATTTCCCAGGCTGTGGAGATGGAAAAACAAAGCTAACTGCCATGTTAGTGAGCTGGATGTGGCTCCACTGTGCTGCTGCACCAAATGAAATCACAGCGACGGCACGACGACCCCCCCCGCCCATTGCCTGTAAGGGGCTCCAAACTTTGCTGATTTTGGCTCTTCAGCAAACTCTGTTTAATGATCGTTTGGCCCCCATGACCACTCAACCCAACCTTTTAAAAAGGAACAAAGTGACATCACTCCGACAGGGAAGTTCAGCGAAAATCCATTTCTGTTCTTTTTCAAGACGCGTTATGTGAGGCACAAGTTCAGCACACAGGCAGGGTTTTGTTAGTACTACTGGACTGGTGAGGTTATGCCTGGAAAAAACTGTACCTAGGTTAGTTTCCAGGCATACATAAACTGTTATTAGACTAATAGAACTAACATAACACACCAGCCTAGAAGTACATAAATCAGTAAGTAAATCTCTAAAATTCAGATACTTCTTCATAACCTCCTGAAAACTCAGTGGCAGGCGGTGTCAATAATTGCTGGTATGTTCCTTAAGTTTCCCCCCCCCCCCCCGAGACACGGAGAGTAAACATGCTCTCCCTTCCAAACACATGAAGGCACACAGACCGTGCACTGGACAGGGCTGCCAGCTACAGTCTTTAAACCAGATGTCTGAGTCATGCAGACATTATGAAAGCCACCTTTGATAGAAGTGTGTGTATATATATATATTGGAGTCATGATATGTGTATTAAAGTGATTTAGATAATAGCACACAGAGAGACACGTGGAACCGTAAAAAGCCAACAGAAACCCAGCTGAAGAGGATGTAGAATTACTCTGCACATGCAAAGCAGCTTCCCCTCACTCTGTGATTGTAATTGTCCTGTGTTGGACTATTTTTTTTAATCCAGCTGTGTGGAATAGTCATTATGACTGCAAGCTGAGTACTCAAAGAGCTGAGCTGAGGTCCTCATTCTCCTCTGAAGAGTATTATCCCAGTTAATATAAATGAAATCATCCAATGCATCAATAACATTAATAATAATCAATATTTAATTAATCAAGCATGATATTATATTATGATATTATGGAATATAATATATGTAAGTTCACTGTAATACTGTTATAATACACTGATTCTACAAACCATATGACTGTGTTGTTGTTGACTTTTATTTATATCTGGACTAATGTACAAGTATCCAGAGAGCGTGCCGGTTACCCTCAGACCCTCGTCGTTTTTCCATCTCCGATTCGCAGTCAAAACACCCATCAAAGCCGCAGCCCCACACATGTGCGCAGACAGCATCCCCGCAGCTCTGTTTCCGTACTGCCTTCCTGCTCTGACGTGGGAAGCGTCTAGCAATGATCAGGGTTTCGCATCGCTGGCTTCTTCAGCTCATCCATGGTTGAGAGACAATAGAGCAATACGTCATTAGGGTCAACAAGCAATCCGAAATACTGGGCCCAGAGCGGCAACATGAGGGGTTACTAAAAAAGCATTTTAAAGACAAGCTGAATGATATTATGGTACATATATATAAAATGCAAAGAACTGCACCATGAAACAATGACAATAAAATTTGATTTAAAAATTATTAAGAAAAGAAACTATATGATGCATGGTGTGAGTGTTAGATAGTGGAAAGTAAACCACAGTATATTGTGGGTCATTGATATACTAATACCTGCAGCTCCCTAATTAAATTACTCATTAGAAAACTGGATTGGCTGAAGAGTCTCCACACCTGAGTTTGAACAGCTGACCTAAAGATTATCCCAAAAACTTGCATACACACCAGCCCTTTGTGGATTAGATTGCGCACCCATGAGTTAGAGTGAACCACAAGGGAGAGAAGAGCAAGACCAGAGAGATAATGTACTAATAATATTGCCAAAAGTATTGGGACACCCCTCCAAATCATTGAATTTGGGTGTTCCAATCACTTTCATAGCCACAGGTGTATAAAATCAAGCACATAGACATCTAGGTTTCTAGACATTTTACAAACATTTGCGACAGAAGGGGTCGCTCTCAGGAGCTCAGTGAATTCAAGCATTGTTCCGTGATAAGTCCAATCATGAAATTTCCTCACTACTAAATATTTCAAGGTCAACTGTTAGTGGTATTATAACAAAGTGGAAGCAATTGGGAACAACAGCAACGTAACATCACTGAGCGGGGACAACTGAGGCGCACAGTGTCTGCAGAGTCAATAGCTACTGTACAGACCTCCAAGCTTCATGGGGCCTTCAGATTAGCTAAAGAACAGTGCGTAGAGACCTTCATGGATTGGGTTTCCATGGCCGAGCAGCTGCATCCAAGTCTTACATCACCAAGTGCAATGCAAAGCGTTGGATGCAGTGGTGTGAAGCACACTGCCACTGGACTCTAGAGCAGTGGAGACGTGTTCTCTGGAGGGACGAATCACGCTTCTCTGTCTGGCAATCCGATGGATGAGTCTGTGTTTGCAGGATGCCAGGAGAACGGTACTTGCCTGATTGCCTCGTGCCAAGTGTAAAGTTTGGTGGAGGGGGGATTATGGTGTGGGGCTGTTTTTCAGGGGTTGGGCTTGGCCCCTTAGTTCCAGTGAAAGGAACTCTTAATGCTGCAGCATTCAAAGTCATTTTAGACAATTTCATGCTCCCAACTTTGTGGGAACAGTTTGGGGACGGCCCCTTCCTGTTCTAACATGATTGAACACCAGTGTACAAAGCAAGTGTTACGTGATCGTAACACAAGGTATATAGGGACATCGATGAGTGAGTGAGTCTGGTATGGAGGAACTTAACTGGCCAGCACAGAGTCCTGACCTCAGCCCGATAGAACACCTTTGGGATGAATTAGAGCAGAGACTGCGAGCCAGACCTTCTCGTCCAACATCAGTGCCTGACCTCACAAATGCTCTCCTGGAAGAATGGTCAAAAACTCCCATAAACACACTCCTAAACCTTGTGGACAGCCTTCCCAGAAGAGCTGAAGCTGTTATACCTGCAAAGGGTGCGTCAACTCCATATTAAAGCCTATGTATTAAGAATGGGACGTCATTAAAGTTCATGTGTGTGTAAAGGCAGGTGCCCCAATACTTTTGGCAATATAGTGTATGTTATCCATTCATTACCTTGTCATGACATCCTTAACCTCTAAAAAAGGCAGAATTTCCCCAAAATTGCTTTAGTTTTGATGCCTTGATATTCAGTCATTGGATCTGACAAAGATAAATGTATGAGCTACACAAATACAAAAGGTATAGTTAGACATGTTTATAGAATCCAAATACTCTACTTCATAGTACAGTATATCATATATATTTACAACATTTAACTTTTTTTAAAATTTTTTGTCAATAATTTAACTCACAGCAAAAATAGAAAGCTTGTTGCCACTAAATCACAGCTACAGTACTTGTTTCTGGAACAAAAGTGTATTCGTTTATTAATATTTACGGTCAATTCTGCACAGGGTACTGAGTTGACTGCTTTAGGACAGACAAGGATATTACTTTCTCTTTAAGCACTGAGCTGGCACAAGGCTCCAGTTCCTGCCAGTGAATTCTTCATTCTGGGACTCACCAATTTCCTACTATAACTTCTGGTGGAGCTTTTCCTCTCTGGAAAGTGTGGCGGGAGGGGGGGAACCTGTTCATTATTAATGTTTTCAGCCCATCCCGTTTTCTAAACTAAAGCTGGGTCAGATGTGTATTATCCGAACATCTGGATATAAAAGAAGTGTTGTGTGTTTTTTTACCTTTTTAACTTGGGCCACATGTTCTAGCCTGAGGATGAACTTGCGAATGTCCTTAAGGTACAGAGAGCCAACAGCCACGTCTGCGGCAGCACATTCAGTACGGTGAGTGACAGTGAGTGCAGTGAATGCAGTGGCACGGAGATTTATATAGGGAAGGTAACTACAGTCATACTGGCTCATCCTGATCAAGTTCCGAGTTAATATACAAGTAGCATTATGATCATTTTACCATGCAAATTTGAAAATAAATCATTGCAGTTTTATATCGACTGAAAGAGTTTGCTAGAAAGTTTAATCTTTACTGTGAAAAGTACTGTGTCTCCTAGGAGCCAAAAATGCTCATCCTGTTTGGGTACAATTCATGGGTAAGAGGAAGAGGCACAAGTCCGGAAGGAACATCCTTTTCATAACATCATAAAGGACACTGTTATATGTTATCAACTGATTATTCAAGACATACTATTATTACAATCATAGATAACTTTTGTCCATGACAAAATCTTATTTTACAATAAAATAGGATAAATTTTGCTGACAGAGAAAAAAAATCCTTTTTTTTATTTACTTGTAAGCTTGAAGATATTTTTTAAGTTGAAAAGATGTGGTAAACAGTTTACCGTGCTTTATACTCCATACACTTTACAGCTGAGGTAATGTAGGCAAAAGAAAGAACCTCACAATCATAAAACTGAACATCAACACTGACTAAACGTAAAGCATTACACATCCACACTGCACAGACCGCGAGAGTGAGCCGGAATGAGCTACAGGCAGCAGATATGAAACATCTTGCGGAATCTCACATCCTTTTCCACTTGGCCATCAGCCTCCCTGAGAAGAAAGCACACAGCGGATTGGCTTTAGCCACACTAACACTCAATGCAGAATTTCCACATGGAGATACTCTGCAAAGGATTAGGGATATTTTGGAAAATGTAATGTGGGTTTATTCTATTAAGAAAAGTTCTTATTGATTAACTGCAGGTCCAGGATAACAGGAATACGTCTGGCAGCGGTTGTAAAACTTGTATTTTTGCAGGTTCTTGTGGAGTTTAAAGTCTAGAATTCTGGGATCAAGGCACCTTCTGCATCAGCTGTAGTATAAACCTCAGTGCAGCTACAATAAAGCAATGACGTGTTTTACTTAAAATCCTGCCAAAGCTTCATTTTCTGAACAAGAAACAATCAAGATAAACTGATGCAATACTTTCGGCTTCACCTAGATACTTTTCCTGAAAAAAATAAATCGAATGGCTTTCTTGTGATTCATTCTTCCAGAAAAGGCAGAACCCTGAATGTGCACTTAGTATATCTAGACTCCAACGTGATAAATGTTATTATAATTTTGCATTATTAAGCATTTATACTTCAATCAAAAACCAGAAAATAAAAACCCATATGACATAAAATGCTTGTCAGTGTTCTCTAGTATCAGTCACTTGATTCTAACTATTTTTGTTTTTTTAATTTGGAGTAAATGCGTGAGCCCTGCTCACTTATTTTGACCCTTTTTGCAGGACTGCACAACCAGAAGCTGCTATGAGAACAGCAACAATACAAGCGACATATTTGCCCACTGTTTCTCTGCAAATCATGCTGATTTAAGCAAGGCGACTCCCCCAGATGCTGAGTCTCACAAGAGTCACAGAAGTGACGGGAAACCCGAGTTTCTCACCATATATGCAGCACAAATCCGCTCCAATAGGTCATATAAGGTTTGGCTTAGAAACGGCAGACATTGCAACTTTTGTTTCAAATAGTGCTTGGCTGCTTTTATTATGTCGTCATTGTTCTTAATGCACAGACTTGATTTGTTTGTGAATGTGTGCATTATAATAATGTTGATGAAGTTTCAGCATAATCTCAGGCACGGCCAATCAAATCAGTCAATGTGTAACTATGGCGACACACCAGTCATGGATGTTTAGCCTATAGTCCATTCACCAGATCACACTCCTCCAGTTCTCAGTAGTCAAAGGTCTGTCAAAGGACTCTAAGCTGTAGAGTATGTATGGTGAGTATAGTGAGCTGCCCTGGGAGATGCCTGTCTAATTTTTACTGATATAGGGCTCACAATCTCTGCTACAGGCTCCACACACTTCATGAAATATGGTTCCTCTATTAAGTTCATTTTGCTGCCATCACAGATTTAGGGCAGGCAGATCCAGAGACTCATGCCCACCAAAGATAACGTCTTCCAGGGGAGTTCCTAGTATCTTAAGACATCCAGGGCTCATCTCTCCTGAAGTTCACAAACTCAGAGCATGATTGTTAAAACGTCTGACTTAAATCTTTCAGGGGTCTTTCTGATTAACTTGGCTTCAACCCTGAATGCCGCAGGCTTGTGGTGCTTCTGATGTCTTATTTAGGATCTTTTACCTGTCATGTGTATGGAAATCCCATCCTCTAGAAATATGTAAAGCCTAAAAGCCTTTTTAAAAGCTTTGTATGATAAGCAGTTATCTATCCATCCTCTAAATGTGCATTCAATATGGGGGAGGCAGCATAGGGCCAAAGCAGGGAGGCATCTGGGAAGAGATTAGGATCCATCACAGGGCGCACACACCCTCTCTGGCCAATATGGAAATGCCTGCTAACCTGACTGCATGTCTTTGCACTGTGGGGGACAATCACAGATCCCAGACAAAACCCGCAGCACGTGGGACCAGCGGGTAAATCCCACACATGCAGCAGGGGTGGAACTCAAACCCCCAACACCAGGGGCGTGAGGAAAGAGCAGCACTGCACCACGTGCCTTTTAATTTGTTGTTTTTATGAAGCATATTGCCGTCAGTATTTCTCCCATTACAGCGTGCACCAGGGCTCCCCAAGTCCAGTGCTGGGGGGCAGAATCCAACACAGTCTGCCGATTTCCCTGCTCATTACATATATAAATAAGCTATATAAATAACATGGTTCAGTTAATTTCCTCAACAACTCCGCTTTAGAGAAATCTACAAAGAGTATTATTAGTAGTATTATTACAGATATTAATAACATTACATACCATGCATATTCATATTTAGGAATCAAACTGGCCACGACTGATCATTATTTTAGAAATAATGAATGGAAGTACTAGATTGTGTTACACGTGTCTTTCCAGTTGAAAACTGACGTCAGAAATAAGCCCTGTGCGCTCTGTCTCGATGTTTTCATGAGAGGAGACCAAACGTGAAGTTCAGGGTCAGATTCAGTTTTCACTTGTAAGATTACAGAAGCAAAAGTAAATGATTTAGTATTTTTTATTTCTGAAACTATCTTACCTGCTTTACAGTCATCATTAGCTAAAAGAGCTTGTCCAATGGCATCTCAGCTCAACACCCTATATGCATCTCTTTGAGCATTCAAACTAAAAATATGATTTTCAAGTTTGCAAAGTATGCTGTTGGCGTGTAACAATTGAATTCTGAGTAAAGATCCAAACTAATGAATCCCAATTTGAAGTTTTTCAGATTTTCGAACAGGGTTCCCGATAACTCAGAGGATCGACTTGACCACTGAGTCATATTTGAAATGAAAAATCATAGTTTGCAAGCCTTTGACATATTGTCGTCTAGTGCACTAAAAACAAAACGTACAATTAAATGTGTCAGAAATATTTTCCCGACATTGCATATGAAGGGTTTTTCATAAGTCCGAATTACTTGTTTTTTACATTATCACTCGCTGACAACCCAGTTACTTATAGATGAAAATAACCAATATATTTCATAAAAATAAAGCTTTTGCCCATGCTGTCATAACAACTTTTTTTACAACCATTTAAAAGTGTTCAAGTAAAAGTTAGCCTAGGTTAGGAGGATGTCCCTACAATTACGGAAAATTAAAATCAAACATGACGATTATACACCCACCTCAACTCTAATGAGATTATTGTGACCGGCGTAGGTTTGTATCTATGTTTTTTGCTTTAACAACAAACGTTAAAAAAAATAATCTCTTACCTTGGATTTGCTGTCCTTCCACTGAGCTCTGTTATTGGGATCCTGACGGTGCCGAATTTTTTATATAATTCTGAAAAACAGCTAGAGTGGAATTTGTCTTTCCTGTGCGCTGAGCTAAACTGTCGATTCTAAAACGAAAACCAGAATCACTGCAGAAATGTGTTTCTGTGGAGTAGGAAAACATCCACATTTGCCAAAAACAAAGTGATTTGGGGCGTCAGGCTGTGATGTGTCCCGCAAGTTGGAGAGACGCCCCGAGTGACTGAGCGAAAGAGCGTCTTATTCATTCGGTCCGATCTCCGCGAAAAAGTCAGAATTCCAGGGTGTCTTTGGAAAGCGGAGTACTGGGGGTATGCAGAGTGTTTATCACCATCCCTATGCGAACAGCGAGTATCAAGTGTCATGCTTACCCATGTTGATTGGCTGAACTTTCCCCTAATAACCAATATCATTTCAATTTGGCACTTCATAGATAGATAGATAGATAGATAGATAGATAGATAGATAGATCAAACTTTTTGTAAACATGTATGCATTTGGAGAGGGGTTAACCAGCTCTGCTTAAATTTAAACGTATCATGTTTGGTCACATAATTAATTTAGGAATGTTGAATGTTTGTGTAATTCACTTGTGCACCAAAAGATGAAAAGCCACATGAAGAAATATCTCCTTTAAGATGAAACACTAAAAATGTAAGCTTGTATATTTTCCGCCTTTCACGAATCCAGTTTTTTGTTTCAGGTTTCTAACAGATTAATTGTGAAGGGGCATTTGAGGATGTGACATGGCAGCAAATGTGACCGATGTCGCATAGTTTCGGCTCACAATAGTATCTCTTCTAAATGTATGGGCGTGAAGGAGGTGCATTTGGATTAATGGTTTCCTGAAAAACAACAGGCAGTAGCTGATAAGAAGAGCTGCCCGTCTTTCCTGGCGGAATCAGCGACCGTGACTTACGCGTTGTCAGTCAGTCAGACTTTTCTCAGTGCGAATATATTCTACCTATCCAGCAAAAAGTGGATGAAAAGACACTGTCAGCTAGGCGTCGTTAAAACGTTGAGATTTGGTTGAAAAGTGAGAAATAAAATTTAAAAAAAAATTAAAAATTTGGGTCGTTGAAAAGACGTCTGTGAAAAGACAGGTGTCAGATGCTTAGTTAACCATTCATTTATTATTATTGTAATATATGAATACTGCATGTATGTATGTATGTATGTATATTATATTCATTATATCATATTAATGATATAAAACTCACACAAAGAATAAAACACAAAACACCAACTGACAAAAGAGTACCGATACGACATTTATTGATTGGACATCTCAGGGTCATATTATCGAATGGAAAAGAACAAGCTCAATATAAAATCCTTTAAAAATGATGCTTTATTTGAAGTACGTAGCCTCCACCGCCAGAAGGCGCAGGAGCATGCTTTAGGTGGCCATCATATTCGGTGGCACTACAGTCCAACTTTTTGACGGCAGCTGAAGAAAAACATTTAATTCACCTTTGCTGAGTCCTGTTACAGAACACAATCACGTCTGGTATTCGGTGGGTCCTACAGTCCTACTTATTCTGTAGTTGGTCTTGCTACTGACGCAGGTTAATTAAGGTAGCTGGTGATTTAGAGCAAAATTAACATTGTGTTTTGCATTAGATTATCTATCTATCTGGTTATTGTATCTGTCAAAGACAAGTAATAACCAGATAGTTATTTGGCAATCTGTTCCTGAATTATGTTAATTTAATGACTAAATACTTCTAATCAGAGGTATTCTTGTTGGTTTCACAATTATACTTGAAGCAGCGTGTTTTTAGTAAAACATTTTGTAACACTTTGAGGGGGCACAAATAATGCATTGATTAACCAGAAATTAGGTATTACTTAGGTCTACGTACTGATCCCATGTTCGTTCATCATTAATCAATCATGACGGTTAATGAGCTTCATCCAGTTACTATATTTGTTCATGAATTGTACTTGAGTAGTAATTGAGTTTACTAAGTTGTGTCCTCTCAAGTAATTTTTACCAAATATTTTTTTGGTAAAATTTCCTGTAATGTTGGCATCATACAAAAGGAATAGCAATACAGACATCTTTTGCTGTAGCCTCCAGTCCGGTAGGTGGCAGTGGAGGACTTATTTAATGATTTGGGATTTGGGTTACATATCCAGAAGAAAAAAAACACCAAGAATACGAGTTTTGATTGGATACAAGTCGATGATGTCAGAGCAATGGGTGTGGTCTTTTAGTATCATGTCAGCTTGCATGTTCGAAGCGTGGTACATCCGAACTTTGGTTAATATTTCTTCCTTTTAAGTATTTCCTATTAACGCAGACCATTGGGTAAGAATATTTCTGTTTGCAAGGTGAATGCTCTTTTTTTCTCATTATCGTAAGACTATAACCTGCTGTTGTACTCTCAAATGAGTATTAACGAATGTTTCACGTGAGGCAGTTATATGTTTTAAAGCTTCCTTTTCATTCACTTTAGAGGTGAAGTATGGCGAATAAAGAGGCGGAAAAGACTCCGGGTCTCAAGTTCGCAGAGCAACAACTACTTCGTCATGGCTGGGAGCGAGGTGACGTGTTAACCGTATTCATAAAAATGGCTTAAGCAAAATTGCATCATTTTAATACAGTTACTACTTGCTTAACTTTATGCTCTACCGTTTGTAGGAAAAGGACTTGGTAAAGCGGAAAACGGAATTACGGAGGCTGTTAAGGTCAAAATTAAGTGTGATAAAGGAGGGGTAAGTGTTTTTATTTGCATTGTTCCGTGGGTTCCCAGGGATTGCAAGTCGCACGCATATCAACCTGTTCACACGCCACACCTTATTTCTCACGCTGTGAATTAAGGGATAACGCCCGATCCATGGTGTCTCGTTATATAGAATTATTACGGAGTGGAGCGCATAAGTGTCCCGAGTTATACAGACCGCCTATACCATAACCACCTATACCAGCTAATCATAAAATAACATTTGTTGATCCTGCTGCAAGCACATTATTACATAGATGCGCATACAGATGGAGTGCAGAAAAGATGGAAGTTGGCAAGATCCAATAAATGCGGTGGGCAGGGATCTCACGTCTGACGCACTGACCGTGAGACACACGTTTCGCCCGTGATGTAATCTCATTCTACTTTTGATGAAACTTGAGAGCCTTGGGTTCCCCATTGTTAAACCGACTTTATAAACGTATTTTTCAGGACCTTGTTTTGGCCACATACAGTGAGCATTGTGTTGATGTCCTTGACTTCTCCAAAGTTATCTAGCATACCTGCATAACAATATCATACTAACTGAATTTGCCAAAGAAATTGCTTGAATACCACAATTCTGCTTTCACTGTGGTAACTAGTTAATCACAAGTTGTCTTCTGCAGATGGGCCACAAGGAAGGGGAGCAGTTTACGTTCCACTGGTGGGACCATGTTTTCAATAAGGCCTCTACCAGTCTGGAGGTGGAATCTGCTGAGGTTTGTCTTTCCAGTTTGAAGTGCGCGTTGAATACAGAACGGATATACATGCTCTGTTGCTGATGCTGCATGGCAGCTGAGATTCACGCAGCATCTCGCTTGGCCTGAGATTCATGCAGCATCTCCTTTGGCCTACAACAGGATGGCATCAGGGTGAAGAAGGTGGCAGAGAAGGATGGAGCAGAGGGCGTGGTCTCCAACAAGAAGCCATGCAAAGCAGCACTGTCCAAGGCCAAGCTTTATGGTCACTTTGTTAAGGTATCGAACCCAAGAATCAGTTGGGCCAATAAGCATGTGGACAAGGGGAGGCTCAGGCCTGGTCAGCTGGTGCCAGATTGTCATTGTGTGTTTGGCTGACAGTGCTGATTCTATAATGCAGGCAAGACTTTCTTAACACCAAGAACATCCATTTCCATAGTACAGGAGCACAGGGAACCAGAATGCTGTCCCAGGAGACATTAGGCATGAGGCAGAGGAAATACTCAGGACTGGATCATATTCTGCACATATCAGATTGTTTGTAGTAGCTTATATATCTTCCAGTTGAACTCATTTATCTTTGATTAAACTCATTTCCTCTGAAAGCACATCAAGCCCCTGAAGGTTGTCCGCTGTGATGCATGAAATGACAACCCTACACACACAGAACCCACTGACAAGGGAGAAAAACACCCCCTTAAAGTTTATGAACATTCCCACAGACCAGCTGCTTCTTCAAAGGTGTTTGGGAAGCTGACTGCTGTCATTATCTCTCTGCAGTCTGCTACGCTTATGTCAGGACAGGAACATGCGGAGAAGAAGGCCTCTAGTTCAGAAGACAGCAGCAGCTCAGATGAGGACCAGAGGCTGGACCTCTCCACCACCTGCAGGTAAGTTCTGCAGGCTTTCAAAGTACTTTGTTCATGGGTCAAGTATGTAAGAAGTATTTGTATTACAGATATAAAAAATTCATGCTATTTTTTTGAACAGGTTATCGGACGAAGATCTTATGAAAGCCTGTGGGGGCCGTACTGCTCACAAGTAAGCTGAATGGGGGTTGAAAGTCTAGTTGTTTCTGGAACTCTGTCTGCTTGGTCTGTTTGGCAGCAGGTGTCTGACTCCTGTGGCTTTTTTCTTAAACAGAGGAGCAAGACATGGTCTTAGAATGAGTGCCAAGCTTGCCCGACTCGAACAACAGGAGAAGGAGTTTCTGGCAAAGTATGGCAAAAACAGCAAACCAGCAGACTCTCCTGGCAAAATGGCATCCTGCTCTGCTGACTCAGGCTGGGACAGGGAAGAGGGGGAGGAGATGGAAGGAAAACTAGAAAAGACTAAGAGAAAGAAAAGACATTCAAAGGAAAACCTTGAGGAAGCAGTGGCAGAGAGTGCAGACGACACAGTGGTCAGTAAAAGGAAGAAGAGGAAAAAACACTCAAAGGAAATGTGTGATTCTCCAGCTCTTGGGGAACCAAGCGATGAGAGAGGGCATGTCCATCCAGCAAAGAAGAAATGCTTGGATAAGGAGAAAATAACGGCTTGTAATAAAGGCACTGGCAGCTCTAAGAATGGAGTAACTCTCTATGGAAGTAAAGGCTGTAAAGACAAAGATGCCTTCACAGGGGTCTTAAGAGATGATGGTGCAGATCATGAGGAGCACGTGAAGGAGTGTTTAGCTGGACTGGATGAAGAACAGCTGGCTGAACCAGCAGTGCCTGATGAGGACTCAATATGCCAAACTAAGAAGAAGAAGAAAAAGAATATTCCTAGTGATGTCACTGAGCAAATGCAAGATGAGGAGATACCAGACCAGCAGAGTGTCAGGAAAAAGGCCACAAGCAGGGGGAAGGAGGGGGCTGAGGATGAAACTGCAGTGGTAAGAAGATCAAAAAAGAAGAAGAAAGCAAAAGAACTGGGACACTGACAGGGAAGGAAACATCAGGAAATGCAGATGGAGGTCATTCTGTACCCTCACATTTATGTATATCTAAAGAAAATCAGTTGTGAAATACATTGTTTGTATGCTGTTTTTTTTAAGTCAAATCGCAGCGCAAAACATTGATGTACATCGTAAAATATCTGGTGCATGGAAAGATGGAAGAATTCTGGTGCTTGAATAATGTCAAATTTAACTGGTTAGACTTTGCAGTGATCAGTCTCACTGGTGGCAACATAGCTTATATCCATAACAATTGCAAAATCAAAAATAGTTTCACTGTCCTTTATTTAAATACAGTTTATAGAATTTATGTGAAGTGTAACTTCATTTTAAAGCAGCTGAATATTAAATCACCTGAAAGCATCAATATGATAGTGTTTTGTGAAATTCCTCTGCTGAAGACCAAGCAGGCCTGAGACCTTGTCAGACCTCTGTGGAACCTTTGATGAATCGGCCGAAAATGTGTGAGGACCTCAGAGCAGCAGGGCCTTGTCCTCACAGATCCACCGGTTAACCATGTCAAGATTTGTTGATCTCCAACTGTTCAGGGCTTTCAGTTTATTAAAACCTGTGTTTGTTAAAACATAAGTTCCATTCTGTCTTCCAGCATCTGCCCAGAACCTGAAACAGGAGGAATAGTTTGGGATTTAAATTCAATATAAAAACTTGACAACTTAAATACTTTTAATACTTGATGTTTACAATCTGAGATTCTCAGGTACATTTGATATGTGACAGGAATTTGTCTTTGAGTTTACAGAACTGTGCTCAATCGTGTTAGATATCAAAGGCAAGGTGTAGAAGCTACTGGTGAACTGAATTGGGGCGATCTCTCACGCCGCCATGGTACGAGCTCTCACCCTGTGGTCAGTGAGGAGCCGTTGATCCAGACCCAGTCCTGTGCTTTTCCAGTCAGTCCGATCCAGTAACCGTGATATTCGTCAAAGTATGTGGGTGCAAAGTTCATGATGAACATCTGAATGGAGACAGTGAGGTTATTCATGCCAATGCTGCATAGTAGATACTGTTATGACCTGCTCATACGATCCTCCTGTGTGCCACGCCCCCTGGTTAACCCCGTGTGATATCCCGACGTAACCAGCTGTTTCTTGTTGTTTCATTTAGTCTTGTGTATTTAAGTCCACGTCAGAATTTATATCCCCAGTTCCGTCATTGAAGTCTGCCTGTTTGCCCAAATAAATCCCTATTCGTTGGACTTTGGTCTGCCTGACCTTGTTTCCGCGTCTCCTGCTCGCTCGCCTACACACAGACGTGACAGATACAGACTCAAGAACAGTAGGAACGATGTGTAAGTAATTCAAAACTCCCCAAGTTTTGAGAATTGATTTAGTAACTGTTTCCCTATTAAATCAAAGTGCATGGGCAGCAAAAATGTGAACGTTCATAGGTGCATTAGATAAAAGGCATATTCTGTGCTGACAGACAGTGGTTATCCTGTGTACGTCTTTGTAGGTAGCTACACAATAGACAATAAGTTCTTGAATTATTACAATCAAGAGTACTGTCACAGAATTATGATTTAGTTCATTGGACTGTCGTACCTGTTCCTCCTTGTTTTTTATCGTTAACAGATCAGCCCCCATTTTGATGCATTCAAGACGACTGTCATTCCACGTTTTCCATGGTTTATCAAGGTCCACAAAATAACACTTTGAATTGTTGAATGTCCAGCCACTTGGGCAAGGTGAGCATCTTCTCGCTGCACAGGAGAAACCAGGAGTAATAATACATACTAGCTTTCAGGTTGTCCATTCATCTGTCCTCCATGACCAATATCCAGCATATAGCTTATATGTAACAGGGAACAACCTGGACAGGCTGCCAGTCTATCACAGGTGTACACTGATGCACTATGGGTAATGTAGTGTTTCCATTTCACTTAATCACATGTTTTTGAAGGTTACTGCATGGGAGGTGTGTGGCTGTAGGTTAGGACTCATGCTCGTGATCAGAAGGTCGCTAATTCAAATCCTGCAAGTATCAGTGGTTTCACCATTGTGTATCTCAGTGAGGCCCGTAACCCCAGTTGTTCCAGCAGCACTGTCTGATCCTCACTTGTAAGTTGCTTTGGACAAAAGTAATGTGTGTGCATGAGTGTCACCAGAGGTGTGAATCAAACAGAAGATAACAGACCTTCCCAACATATGGGGGAAAACACCACATGAAATAAAGCAGAACTTGGAAGCCCAGGATTCACCTTTTGAACAGTATTTTTCCACAGGAAAATTACGGAACTGTAAAATCTCACCCATCAAAGTCCGATCCTTTCGCAGCTGTGTGTTCTCACTCTCCAGTGATTCCTTCTGAGCAGTGAGATTGTTTTTCAGCTCTTGTAGCTGCTGACTGGCTTCCGTAAGGGCACTGTTTTCCTTTCTGAGCTGCCCTGCAGTATTCTGGGAAAGATAATCTGCAGAGAGAGACAGTCATGCTGAATAGACCTTCCGCACCATGTATTGGGGTGAGAGAGTTAATATGGGCTTTGATGTGACACAAAAGAATTCAGAAACGGAGGAATCAATCCATTAACATAGAACAGAATCTGATTCAGTACAAGTGTGTAGTACTTACAGCAGACAAAGAGAGCGATGATACCAGCCAGTAAAAAAGCACAGGTGAGGCTTAGAAATACTATAGCGCTCTGCTGGGGCTGATATCTGTGCTCAGTTTTCTCTGGAGTCTGTGCAGTGGACCAAGTTTCCTGACCAGTTGTTCTGGAATCTGCAATAAAGCATGACAGTGAAATACTGTAAAGCGTTTGTACTGAAAGTAAAACACTGTAACATATGTTTTGATGTATTGAACACATAGGCGGCTCCAGGCTTTTCTCCCAGGGGCTGCAGGGTGTCAGTCACTACAGGCTAAGGCACACGGAGCTACACATGTATGCAGCGTAGTAACTTTACACACAGTGCATTACAGGCTAAGGCAAACGGAGCTACACATGTATGCAGCGTAGTAACCTTACACACAGTGCATTACAGGCTAAGGCACATGGAGCTACACATGTATGCAGCGTAGTAACCTTACACACAGTGCATTACAGGCTAAGGCAAACGGAGCTACACATGTATGCAGCGTAGTAACCTTACACACAGTGCATTACAGGAGTAGGCAAACCAAATACAAAACCTTAAACCTATCATTGGAACAGTCATTAAACTGAAAAAAGCAACAAATATAGGCTCCATCAGCAGTTAACTAGGCAAGGCACTACAACACTATCACACACATGAAAATAAAAAGCAAATACACTGTTCTCTGGAAATTCGCTGTACTACACCCTACAGAACCCGTGTGCGGGAGATTTTCTGTTTGTGCACTTTGCAGGAAAACCAATGAAAGGCTGATCTGGCCCATATGGCAAATATTGGAGGACTCTCTGTGGATCAAAGCAGGGATCCCTGTGGTTTGGGTTCTGCCAGGGAGGTCGCTGATGCTACATTATCTATTAACGCCTCTCCTTATGCAGACAAATAAATGTGGAAAAAAATTAGAAATTCATTTATAGTAAATTATTACACATTGACATGACTAACACAAACCACATTTTGAAATATAACCTTACAGTATGTAAAGTTCACTGGCAAGAGAAAGTACTCACATGTCAGCAAAACGGCGACACAAAAATAACAAAATGAAAACAAAATCATGTACCTTGTGACCCAAAAACACCAATGCTGTGTCACTGCAGTGCATGGAATTTATTTTTAAATCATTTTCAAAGCTTGGTTAACTGTTTTGCATGTGGTGACTAACACAGTGACCACACACAAACATAATTTTCAAGGGATAATTACTGCAATAGAAAACTACGTAATCTATTTTGACCAACAAGACTAACACAACGGACAGCTGTACCAAATGGTGACAAAAACATTTGCATATATGTACTAAACCATTTAGAAATCTGTGTGAAGCAATGAGAAATGATGATCTGCTGTGCAGAAGTGACATTATGGTGTGAGGATTACACTTCTTGTTTTGCAAATGTTAATTGTAATTTAAGATGTGCTCTAAAGCAATCGAGAACAACTGTAATATCTGCAAGCAGCATTTTCATCTGACCAGTAGGGAATGTAACTGTACCTCTGGCAAAATCGGCTATGATTCTACGTCACTGTTTCTCAGCTGGTGGGTCATGGAGTGTGTGGTCACACAGTATTTTCTGCATTTTTTTCTAGTGTTGGACACCCATGAATAATGTGCAACGTCCAAGAAATTGTTTATTATTTTTGAAAATAAAATAACAATATAAATACTCTCAATAATCACATTTTCTATAGGATCCTCACTAGCTGTAAGCATGCAATTTTCAGTCCATCCAGGAAGATCTGCAGGGCCAAACCATGGTATTTTGTCTGTATTCGCAATTTTAGCGTTTAATTCTCAACAGCAAAACAGTACAGACTTCACTAGACATTTGTGATACTTTGGTGCTTTCAGTGTTGCAGCAAAGCTCAGGGTTGGACTGGAGAACAGGAAGTTCAGGAATTTTCCCAGTGAACTGGCCTTTCTTCCCCCTACTCCGGCACTGGTCTATATGCCAGGGGTGACCAACCCACTAGTCAACCTCTATCGCAGTAGATGATGAATTGATTCCTCCCTTGGTGGAAAAATAAATGAAAAAATAAATAAAGGGGACCAATATATATAAATCAGTAGCCGACTGTTTAGAAGTCAGGGACCCCACACACGTGTAGAATGGTGTGATATGTTTGGTGAAGTAGTCCCTGATTTACATTGTGTTGAGTCACAGAGTAAAGACACCAGTTTATTGTCTGTAACTTTACTTTTATTCTGAACAACACACCAAACTTGGTATTGGACAGCAAGCACACTCTATCACCACAGGTAGCTCAGGGTTAAATAGGGAGAGTGCAGGGCTGTTCACTACGGGCTCCGTGTCAAAACTCCTCTGAGTCTCAGCTATCCATGTGAATGCATCACATCCATGGATCTGTTAAACTGTTTATTGTTAAGCTGCAGCCGTCTTCATGAAGTGGAACCCGGTGATAAGGGCTCTGGAGATCCAATGTAGAAAACAGTGTTGCCCCTCTCAACTCCATAAAGAGCTCCTCCATATGTGGCAGTGGAAAGCCATTGACCAGGACTGCCTTGTTAGGCTCAATCAGGTCCACACAGAGCCTCAGTCCTGGTCCCCCTTCCTTTGTGATGACAACTACAGGTGAAATCCATTCCAGTGAAGCTACAGGCTCAATAACATCTTGCTCCAGCAGCTTTTTCAGCTCCGCAGACACTGCCGCTCATTGAGAAAGGGAACCTATGCAGTTGTTTTGTAGGTTTAACATTAACCAGGTTGGTAAATCCCTTAGCACTCCCTAGTTATTCGTTCACCACAGTCTCAACAGCAGGCTTATAGGTCAAAAAGACGGGGTTGATGTGATTGGCCATCCATGACTTGCACTTGGAATGTAAAGAATAAATCTCTGCAGCCCCGACGTTCACAATGTATATGTCTGTATCCCAGCTGCGGTCACCAAATATCACAGTAGCTTTCAAGCACCCCCTCACAGGAATAGCAGTCTGCAATTTGGTCCTAAGATGACGAAAGACCTCCTTGCACACTGACTCCGGTAAGATGGACACTTCTGAGCCTGTGTCTAGCATCAGCTTCATTGCCTGGCTCTCTGTCCCTGTCACACTCACTTGAACTGTACGCATTATGTTGGCTGTATTATCATTAGTCGCATTTAACAAAATCACGTCTGGAACAGAAAGCTCACCATCTTGTTTGCTGCCCGGCAGACTTTTGGAAAGTGTCCCCTCTTCTTGCAGGCGTTGCAGAGCACTTCCTGGGCAGGGCATGCCAGAAGGTTAGCAGTATGCAGAGTAAGGCACATCTGCGGCACGTTGTCCTTTGCATTGGTACCGGAAGCAGGTGTGGCTTACATTTCCCTATATGAAACTTGTCGTGGTGCTGTGGTCCTCTCACTTTAACTGCGTTCACATCATCGCAGTTTCGTTCTGGTGTGCAATCATCAGAGCTTTGGATAAAGTCAGCGGTACCTCCAATAGCAAGCATTCCCTGTTGTGTGCGGAATTTGTCTTTTTAACAAGCTGGTCCCCAATCATCTCCTTTTCCATAATCCCAGACTGGCAAGTGCTAACCAGCTCTTTTAAAGCAGTCATAGTGTCACTCAGGCACTGACCACGTTGTCTGAAACGATGGCGTTCAGCTATCATTCACTGTCAGTGTAAAAAAGCTCTGGATGGCATCCAATTCCGTGTCGTATTTGTCACTGGCAAGTGCGAGTGTATTAAAAAAGTCTTTGACCTTCCGTACCCAAGCAGTGGATAAGCAGTGGGCGCTTTCTTGCATCAGGCAAATCCAAGTGTTCCATTGGCAGCAGATACTTCTCAAACATACGGACCCCTGCCTTGAATGGTATCGGAGGTTCCCTGACATTTTGTAGAAAAGGTGCAGGCTAACTTAGGTTCAGAGTCACCATCCTTGTTGGCAATATGTTGAGTTGCAGAGTAAAGCCACCGGTTTAGTCTGTAACTTTTATTCCGAGCAGAACACCAAACCCGGCATCGGACAGCAAGCACATCCTATCACTCTATATCAGGGCTGCTCCTGCTCCAGGAGATCCACCATTCTGCAGAGCTTAGGTACAGCCCCAATGTAGCACATCTGATACAGATAATCAGGCCCATTCCATTGGGAGTGTATCCACAGGGGCCGCTCAGACCACTGTAAGGGCACCTGATAGGGCACTGCATCACATTCTCTCCACTGGAAGGGCACTTCATAATGGTACCCTTTTCCCTTGGAAGTGTACCCATAGGGGCCGCTCAGACCACTTGCCCCCCTGCCCCCCCTTGAGTCAAGCATATATAATCCCCCTCACCCTCAGTCAGTGGCAATTTCCTGGGCTGCTGTTTGTTGCCAATCTGCCCCTGGCAAAGCTCGTAACTTACCAACTGGCTCAGGATGTGTCTTCACTGTCTTCACTGGAGCCAGTTCTGCTTTCTTCACTTCCGCATAAATGGTTGCTTCATTGTTTTTGACTAAAATTTAGAAGCAAAATAAAAGTATTTTTATATGGTAATATTGAGAATGCATAGACAGTGAAGTCCCACAAAAGCCTTCAAAAATCAGACATTTTCCCACAGTTCAGGCAAATGTTTGATATGCATTACAAATTCGAATATTGTAGTAATATGGTGACTGTTTAGTAAAAACATGCAATTAAGTAACTCATGCAGTTACAAAATAGTAAAAGCTTCTGAGAAAGCTGAAATAGATTATTTCACAATATCAATGTATGATAATTAAAGGCAGGAGCGTCAGAAGCATTTTGAATGTGGGGGGGACACACTGGCATAAAACTAAGATTTTATGTTAAAGGTGGGGGGGTCCAAACAAATAATTATGAAATGTGAGGGGGACACGTCCCCCTCAGATTTAATGGTGGCGACGCCCATGATTAAAGGTATGTAAAATGGCAAAGTAAAGCCATTAAAATCTACTGATTCTGAGAT
Source organism: Paramormyrops kingsleyae (assembly GCF_048594095.1). Taxonomy (NCBI): domain Eukaryota; kingdom Metazoa; phylum Chordata; class Actinopteri; order Osteoglossiformes; family Mormyridae; genus Paramormyrops; species Paramormyrops kingsleyae. Next base: position 4,526,018 of record NC_132805.1, read on the forward strand.
GATTTTGAACTGTCTCTGCATTTTTGTTCAATTCCGTAATTTAAATTAAAATTCAACATTTTATTTCACTTACATTATATAGCATTATTTGCTTTTGTCAAAAGTAACAAATAGATCATTTTTTGTGCTTCATTTAAAAAGGTAGAATATTGTCTTCACTTATATTTAATTATAAAAGAAGCTTAGAAAATTTTCAGACAAGAATGTGGAACCAGCTGAGATGTGTTTGACCCATTAGTGAGTCTGACAGGCAAAGCATAGAAGGGGAAAAATTTTGTGTCGGAGAGACGATACTGGACTCACCTGGAGCCGAAGAGTTGTGGGTTGGGGTGAAAACCACACTGGAATAGCAGACCTCTTCAGACATGTCTCAGGTATCACTGGCTGACTCTCACATGAGCAGAGATGTTCAGAGACTGACTGGACTGGAGATTGCTGCCAGAAATCAATCAATCAATCAATCTATTCTCTGTTTGGTTTTGTTTCTCAATTGACAGGTTGTTTGATTCATTTCAGTCTGAAAGGGTCCCTTTATCTGTTCAGTGTATGAGGGAACTTCCATAAATGATGTCACAATGGGGGAAGTGTGTTTGTCAAAATGTTTTACTTTGTTGCCAAATTTGAGAGACAGCACAGTTTTGTCAATTGCTTTGGAGAATTTTTCAAATGACGATACACATTTGTGTCCCTCTCATTGCTTCTCATTGCTTCACACAAATTTCCAAATGCTTTGGTACATATATGCAAATGGTTTTGTACAATTGTCATCATTTGGCCCATTTTTTGGTTGCTTTACTCTCGTTGCTCAAAATAGATTATGTAGTTTCCCACTGTAATAATATTACACCTGAAACGATACATATATGTGATTCTCCTGTTAGTCACCACATGAAAAACAGTTATCAAAGCTATCAAAATGATCTAAAAATATATTCCATAAATTGCAGTGTTATGCCATTGTTGTGTTTTTGGTTCCCACAGTACATGCTTTTGTCATTCTTCTGTTGCCATTTTGCTGTTTTTGTGTTATACAGTGGTCTGCATTTTTTATTTGCTATTGTATTCTGCCTTGAGATCTGAAGTTACATAGACATGTGACTGCTTTCTCTTGCCAGTGAACTTTACATACTGTAATGTAGAGCCTTGCAATGTTGAAACTGGTGCCTTTGACATGAATAATTATCACTTGGCTAATGATGAATGATCAGTCAGTGAAATGAGAAAGTGGGAACCGGCGATCATTCAGAATCGTGGAGCTCAGTAGCATACTTACACTCACATACTTACCCTGACATACTGACAATATATCTAAGCATTTAGACTCTCGTGGTTAAAACGATACTGATTGTACTTTTCATTTTGGTGGCACTGACTTAATTCTTTGGTGGAATTATTTATCTTTGAGACATGAGTTAATTGTTTTCGGTAAGTTACAGGTTTTTATTGCTAAACCACAGTGTTGTATTATATAACAATCGATACTTTATTGATATGCATGACCTGTTTTCAGAAATGCTCTTATAGTCCTGAGAATGTTAAATATTTCATGAAATGTGCCACAGCAATTGAAAAAAAGTGTATTCAATTCAATTCAATTCAATTGTAAGATATATGCATTTGGCTCTTCTAGAGTGTTCTCATATGTTTAATTTATTTCACATGCTTTTCAGCCTAAGCACTTTTGCTGCACTCTGTCTGACCATTAAGACATGAAATTAGCAGTTTTTTGCCTTGCAGATACAAGGACAAGCAAGCAAGTGCTTTGTGAGTAAATATAGATATAAAAATAACTTGCAAGTGAATTTCTGTCTTATCAATGTCACACCCTGCTCGTCCGATCCTCTTGTGTGCCACACCCCCTCGTTAACCTCGTGTGGAATCCCCGTGTCAACAGCTGTTTTTCATTGTTTTCCTGATTCCTGTGTATTTCAGTCTGCGTTTGAGTATGTTTCCCCAGTCCTGTCATTAATGCATCCTTGATTCCTTGCAGATTTTTAAGTGATGCAGAAATCCTGAGCTGTCTTGGTGGGTATATGGCATATCATTGCACATTTTAAGAGTGCATATGGAAATCATGGACTATTTTCAGTGGGTACAGTGTAGTCTTGCGTATCACATAGACTACAGCACAGGGTCAGAGGCAGGAAAGTCAAACACAGGACATGAGGGAGGGTGTGGAAGGAAAATGGAAAGATATAATACAGGGGGAACAGTTAACCAAGTTTTGAAAAGGATTTTTAAATAAATTACATAAAATGCAGTGACACTGCATTGTTGTGCTTTTGGGTCACACAGTATTGATATTGTTTTCATTTTGTTATCTGGTCAGGATGCCTCCTGGACGCCTCCCTGGTGAGGTGTTCCGGGCATGTCCCACTGGGAGGAGGCTTTGGGAAGACCCAGGACACGCTGGAGGGACTATGTCTCTCGGCTGGCCTGGGACCGCCTCGTGATTCCCCCAGAGGAGCTGGAGGAAGTGGTCGGGGAGAAGGGGAAGGGTCTGGGTTTCCCTGCTGAGAGTGCTGCCCCCGCGACTCAACACAGAAAAGCAGTACAAGATGGATTGATGGGACTGAGGTTCTGTCTTAGGCCTTAGGCAAGAAGATACTGTTTGCTCTTGTGGGTGTGCACTCAGGTGTCACGTTGACCTGGCACGGTTAGAGGGAACTGTGAAATCGGCAGAAAAATAAGGGAAACATCTGACAGAAAGTGGAAGAGAATTTGAGAGGGACACCCAGAGAACAGCGAAGACAACATGCTATGGGGGGAGATGGGGGTGTGGGAAGCTGAAGCGGGAGAATCTTAGTTACGGTAGTTTAATCCATAGTATTCTGTGTTAACGTAAGTAGGAGGTTACACATACACTATCAGAAGTATAATGGTACAATCAGCACTGAGTAATCATAGACTGAGTAGTGGAGCATATACAGTACAGTACATGTTCAATGGAACAGGAGAACGCAATGGCAAAGGTCAGCTTGCAGCTTGAGAACGAATGAGGAAATGTGCTAGCCATGCTGTATGATAACCAATGCTGTTCAAGAAGGGGGGTGAAAAGAATATATGAGTGGTGCACTGGATGGATGATATTAAGTGAAACTTCCCTTTTCAGATTTGCCTGTCAGGGTCACTAATACGGGTTCCACATTCATGCATTTCAGAGTCCAGAATCTTCACAGAATCAGTAGATTTAAATGGCTTTACTTGCTGCTGAAATCCTATAACCATCATAATTTAAGGAGCCATCATAAATTATCTTTTGTGCACAAGATAAAAAGATACTATTTTTTGAGACTTTGTGGGCTCTGTAATAAATTGATGTTATGAAACAATATATTTTATGTCAGCTTTTTCAGAATTTTTACTATTTTGCAATGGTATGCGTTTTGTAATTGCATCATACACTAAGCATGTGACATATTACGAAAATGTTCATATTTGTAAAGCATATTAAACAGTCTACACTGTGGGCAAATGATTTTGAACTTACAAAGGGGTTTGTAAAACTTTACTGGGTATGCATCCTTAGTATTACCATATGAAAGTACTTTTACTTTTGAAATTTTTACTTAATTTTATAATGTAACTTTATTATTCAAAAAGAATGAAGAAACTGTATACGCAGAAGTAAAGAAAGCAGAATTAGCTACAGAGAAGCCGTATCCTGCTTTGCAAACATGTGTAACCAGTGGCGGAACAACTGCGCACAAGACCCCGGGGCAAAACACCGATCAGGCCCCCCCTCCCCTGCCCTCCCACTCACGCGCACACATGCATATATGTATGTATATGTGGCGGCGCTGAAAGGAGTTTTAAAGGGTAGGTGCAAGCACACAAAAAACTTAACGATAGAATTCGACTGTCCCTCACAAAAACTGTAAAGTTTTAGTGGCTAAATTGCGTTTTCTACGCCTTTTCAGACAGGAGGAGATTTGTTTGGCTGTGCCTAGAAAACAACGTTGTTACCAGTGTGGAGACCGTCAGAGTTTTACCAAGGACAAAAATTCCACCTCCAGCTGCCTGCCCATCTCATCCATTTCTGTTGCAAAAATTACAGTGTATAGTCTAAGTGAATAGGGTATAGGTTAATTAGTGTGCACGCATCGTCTTTCTCATAATGTGTCCATGCGTCCGGGTATAGCCCATTCAAACGTCATGTAGCCTAACTTTTTATACAATTTAGACAGCATAGAATCACTAACCTACTTTAACGCATTTATTTATACAACCACATATTTCCCACATCTTGACATCAGTGATGCAGTGAAGACAGTCTCTTTATTTCTTGACGTCAACCCTCCCCATTAATCCGGGCTTGAGACAGGTGTTCTGTCGAAAAATACTACCTATCGAGACGTGCTATCGAGCCTTTCTGCGCATGTGCAGTTCCACCGTCTTGGGATTAGGGTTAGGTTTTAGGGGTTAGGGTTAGGGTTAGGGTTAAGGTAAGGGTTTTAGGGGTTTTGGGGGGTTAGGGTTAGGGTTAGGGTAAGAGTTAGGGTTAGGGCTATCGATTAGCACTACAGTAGCATTTTTCGACAAGGCAACATATATCGACACAACACCGGCACCTAGTTGAGCTGGCTTGCTCCCATAAGTGGCTGAGTTAGACTAAACTGTATACATATTTACAAAGACTACAATAAAACATCCTGAAATATGTAGTCTAACAAAACGCAGTTGTCTTACTGTGTGCAGCATGTACGCTAGTGTGTCCGCAGGTGTAGATGCAGCGAAGTGTAATGTAGCAGTGAAAACGTGGACTGGATTTTCAGTAATGTGGGCGTTCCCTATGAACAACTGGAACGGATTGGATAACGAAGCACTGACGCTACCTTAAGACTGTAAAGTGAAAGTAACCAACTGATGTATGATCATATTCAAGTGAATAGTGACAGGTTTATATTATTATTTATGTAAACTCATATTCCTGCGTCGTTATATTGAATTTTTCTGCAATTTTTGTAAAAAAAAAAAAAAAAAAAGAATAAGTAAAAAAAAAACTTGAAAAAAAAACCCCCACCAAATTATTTAGGGGGCTTAAGAATATTTTAGGGAGGCTTCAGCCACCCTAAAATAGGCCTAACGATGCCACTGCTGCTGCCTTACACTCCTTCGTTAGTATGGGCGCATGCAGTTCAGCATCATGCCTTCTAAAGTCCTCTTATGTGTCTTCGTTTATGTCCAAAAGACATTCATCACGCATGTCAATGTTACACAACATACCACATGCCACAAAGTATGCTGCGACCTTCAAATCATCACGCATGCCCTGTCGATAAAGTTTTTGATGCACATTTTTGTTTTGTCGCTAAGAATATACGCCTCAAGTGGATGGAATAATCGTTACTGACAACTTTGATCAAGCTTGTTAAGATACCAGTAAGTTCTTTAATGAAGTCACTATAAACGAAGACCATACGTAGGAGGGTGTCATCGCTATGCAAGTTACATTAAAAAAACATAAATTTAAATGTGTTGAATTTATACCCTAGTCTCTCTGTTTGCAACCAGAGATGACAGCAATAGCATATGACTGAGGCTGACATCCTCATGTACATTTTACACACCTCTGCAAAATGGCTTTATACAATCAAATATTTTAGCTGTAATGAAATATCGCTTGACTTTTCTTCTAGTGCTCCCTCAGATAAAATTTTGCAAATATTATATTACTTTTTTCTGATTCTACTCCTATGGAAACAGCCAGTGTGTATCACAAGTAGGTACTGTCATGCCAATTCTTTGATCAGGTCCAATAAAACAGCAGGAAAACTTACTTGAAATTCTTCACTCCGCAGAGGAGATGTGGAGGGGTCAACCGTATATTTGTGTACAAATAGGTATACAAAGGCCTTAATGAAATGAAATATTATTGCGTACAAGTAAAGCACAGGAAGTTGGTCCAACCATTCTGTGGTTGAGACTAAACAGAGCAGTAAGATCAGGCAAGTTGTGAAATGCATGAAAGATAAAAAGTGCAGTAGTGCATAAGAACTACTGTACGTGAAGATTAAAAGCCAACCCATGTTATCTTCTTAGAAATGTGTGCAGGATGAAGGTCACACAAGTTGTGATTTTAAGCTAGAAAAAGGTGCTATGGTTGGGGTTAAGAAGGTGGGGTTGTACTAACACTGCACTGAGCATGTTGTTGTGTGACACTCTGCTGGGAAAAGCAGCACAGACCAGCATGATCGTGATGCAGAGTCATGATGCAGAAGCATCGACTGTATATTGCATTTACATTTAATTTGCATTATAAGATATATGCATTTGGCTCTTCTAGGGTGTTATCATAGGTTTAAGCTATTTCATATGCTTTAAAGCCTAAGCACTTTTGCTACTCTCTGTTTCACCACCTAGACCTGAAAGTAACACTTACTTGACACGCACAGATAAGTACAAACAGGCAAGTGCCTGGTGAGTAAATATAGACATAAGAATACAGTGTTACCAACTTTGGTCAGCTGGCTCGAGTGAGATTTTCAGTTAGAGTCTGCATGCACAGTTTTATTACCCTGTAAATTGTCTGTAGGGTTTGCAAACTACCCCAGAGCTTTTGAAGTAGCTAATCTGAGTAGTTTATAATGATGTAGTTAATAATGAAATAATATAAATATGCCAGAATATTTCTTGCATGAGCGTGAGAGTCTGAAAATGTGAGTGTCAAGCCAGATGTGTGAGAGTTGGCAACAAAGCAAATTTCTGTCTTATTAGACACGAACCAATCTTCTTCCTGATGGAAATTTCCATCACAAAACCCAGCTAACAGGGATCGTTCCCAGAACTTCAGCCAATGTTATGTGAAGATCTTCTCAAAGTTGGCAGAGAATGTTCATACTCCAACATTAATGTTATTTCCATGTTTCACATTTTATGTTCTGTCAATGTTCTGTCAGTGTCAGCATGGTAACATTATTACCTGAATATCATTTAAATGCAATTAATTTTGAAAAATATTATTTTAAAATAAAAATATTTAAAAGTTAAATATTTAACAAGCAGAGGTTAGGGGAGACAGGAAACGAGGGGGGTGGAAGAATCAAGGGGGGCAGAGATCCAGAAAAAAGGACCAGACAGACTGCCGCACAAAAGAAAAACACAAAAAAATGAAAATAGTAATAATAATCATAATAACAATAATATTTATAATAATAATTCCAACATCAACCACAACATACAAATACAAATTTACAACAACTTATTATCATTAAAACAAGCATGTGTGTATAACCTCTACCTTTGTATGTGTGTACTATTGGTTATGTGTGTATGTGTGTGTGTATGTGTGTGTGTGTGTGTGGCGTAGAGATAGGTGTGGCTATGTACCTATATGTATGCATGTATTTATGTGTGTGTGCGAGTGTAACGATTTGTCCATGGATGTGCTAGTAGTTGATGTGGGGGGCAGCAGATACACCCCCCCACCCAGACCCCATGACCCAAACCGCCGGGGGCCAAGCCAAGAGGGCCCCCAGCTGTCCTCAGAACGAAGGGCCACATGCCAACCACGTGCCCAACCCGCAGAGGAGCATGTGAGGGAGCACCAGGACAACAGCCCCCTGCGTGAGGGGCCCCACCAGAGGATGCCAGACAGGAAGCCACCGACCCGGCCCACCACCCCCAGCAGGAGCCCCCCCATGTACCTGTGGCCTATATATAGTGCTCAAGGTCTGATTTGTAAGTGAACTCATTATTTAAAAGTGTTTTCGCATGTGTCAATGTGGAAAGACAGTTGGCAAAATAGTGTAGGAATGTAGAGACCAATGTTTATGGTCTTGCTTGAAGTGTGTTATAGAATTACAAACAGAGCGTAAAGCAGTGAGTTGTGTATACAGTTTTGCTAAAAGAGTGTTATAAAATTACAAACTGAGTGTACAGCAGAGAATGTGCATTCAGTTTGACACACTCGGTAAATGCATTGGCTACATGTGTTAATGGCTTCAGAGATTGTGCTTCAAGAATAACTGATAGTGTTTAAGCATTCAGAAAAAACGGTAATTGTTTTAAGAAATGCTCTTATACTCTTCAGAATGTGAAGCATGTTTCATGAAATGTGCCAAAGAAATGGAGGAAAACAAATGTCTTTGGCAAATTTTCTTTAGGTAAACCATTTTGATAAACGCATTTCCCCCATTGTGACATCATTTAAGGAAGTTCTATCACACACAGAGCAGATAAAGGAACCCCATCAGGTTGACTGGATTTAGAATGAATCAAACAACCTATCAATTGAAGAACTAAGAACCCGCACATAAGAAACAAAACCGATTAGAAAGAAAGAAAGAAAGAGAAAGTAAGAAGGGATCAAGTGAAACTTCCATTTTCAGATTTTTCTGATGACTATCTCCGGTCCAGACAGTCTGTCAGCATACCTGCTCCTGTAAGAGTCAGTCAGCGATACCTGAGACATGTCTGATGAGCCTGTCTATTGCAATGTGCCCTTAAATTCCTTGGCTACAGGTGAGTCTAGTATTGTCTCTCCTTCATAAACATTTTCTCCTTTACTTTGCCTGTCAGGGTCACAAATAGGTCAAACACATCTCAGGTGGTTCCACATTCATGTCTGAAAATGTCAAATGTTCTTTTCGTATTAAACAGAAATGTAGAATGTAAATGTAAAGCATGAAAAAGAATTAACCTCTGCTTGTCACTTTGGACAAATGCTATATAAAGTTAATGCATTATAAATGTTGAAAGATTAAGATTTAATTTACACGACTGGAAAAAAATAAATTTCGGGCAACAGCATACACATACATGTGTAGCTCCGTATGCCTTAGCCTGTAATGCACTGTGTGTAAGGTTACAACGCTGCATACACGTGTAGCTCCGTGTGCCTTAGCCTGTAATGCACTGTGTGTAAGGTTACTACGCTGCATACACGTGTAGCTCCGTGTGCCTTAGCCTGTAATGCACTGTGTGTAAGGTTACTAAACTGCATACACGTGTAGCCCCGTGTGCCTTAGCCTGTAATGCACTGTGTGTAAGGTTACTAAACTGCATACACGTGTAGCCCCGTGTGCCTTAGCCTGTAATGCACTGTGTGTAAGGTTACTACGCTGCATACACGTGTAGCCCCGTGTGCCTTAGCCTGTAATGCACTGTGTAAGGTTACTACGCTGCATACATGTGTAGCTCCGTGTGCCTTAGCCTGTAATGCACTGTGTGTAAGGTTACTACGCTGCATACACGTGTAGCTCCGTGTGCCTTAGCCTGTAATGCACTGTGTGTAAGGTTACTACGCAGCATACATGTGTAGCTCCGTGTGCCTTAGCCTGTAATGCACTGTGTAAGGTTACTACGCTGCATACACGTGTACCTCCGTGTGCCTTAGCCTGTAATGCACTGTGTGTAAGGTTACTACGCTGCATACACGTGTAGCTCCGTGTGCCTTAGCCTGTAATGCACTGTGTGTAAGGTTACTACGCAGCATACATGTGTAGCTCCGTGTGCCTTAGCCTGTAATGCACTGTGTAAGGTTACTACGCTGCATACACGTGTAGCTCCGTGTGCCTTAGCCTGTAATGCACTGTGTGAAAGGTTACTACGCTGCATACATGTGTAACTCCGTGTGCCTTAGCCTGTAATGACCGACACCCTGCAGCCCCCGGGAGAAAAGCCTAGAGCCGCCTATGTGTACGATACATCAAAACATATGATACAGTGTTTTACTTTCAGTACAAACGCTTTACAGTATTTCACTGTCATGCTTTATTGCAGATTCCAAAACAACTGGTCAGGAAACTTGGTCCCCTGCACAGACTCCAGAGAAAACTGAGCACAGATATCAGCCCCAGCAGGGCGCTATAGTATTTCTAAGCCTCACCTGTGCTTTTTTACTGGCTGGTATCATCGCTCTCTTTGTCTGCTGTAAGTACTACACACTTGTACTGAATCAGATTCTGTTCTATATTAATGGATTGATTCCTCCGTTTCTGAATTCCTTTGTGTCACATCAAAGCCCATATTAACTCTCTCACCCCAATACATGGTGCAGAAGGTCTATTCAGCATGACTGTGTCTCTGCAGATTATCTTACTGCAGGGCAGCTTAGAAAGGAAAACAGTGCCCTTAAGGAAGCCAATCAGCAGCTACAAGAACTTAAGAACAATCTCACTGCTCAGAAGGAAACACTGGAGAGTGAGAACACACAGCTGCGAAAGGATCGGACTTTGCTGGATGAGATTTTACAGTTCCGTAATTTTCCGGTGGAAAAATATTGTTCAAAAGGTGAGACCTGGCCTTCCTAGTTCTGCTTTATTCCATGTGGTGTTTTCCCCCATATGCTGTGAAGGTCTCTTCATGTCTCTGGGTACATTGGTGGATCAGACTGTGCTGCTGGAGCAATTGTGGTTAAGAGCCTCATTGGGGCACACAATGGTGAAATCACTGATAGCTGCAGGATTTGAACTAGTGACCTTCTGATCACGAGCATGAGTCCCAACCTGCAGCCACACACCTCCTATGCAGTAACCTTCACAAACATGGGATTAAGTGAAATGGAAACACTACATTACCCATAGTGCATCAGTGTACACCTGTGATAAACTGGCAGCCTGTCCAGGTTGTTCCCTGTTACATATAAGCTATATGCTGGATATCGATCATGGAAGACAGATGAATGGACAACCTGATAGTTAGTATGTATTATTACTCCTGGTTTCTCCTGAGCAGAGAGAAGATGCTCACGCTGCCCAAGTGGCTGGACGTTCAACAATTCAAAGTGTTATTTCGTGTTTCTTGGTCAAAAATGGGAAACGTGGAAATCGTGGAAAGACAGTCGTCTTGAATGCCTCAAAATGGGGGCTGATCTGTTAACGATACAAAATGAAGAGGAACAGGTACGACAGTCCAATGAACTAAATCATGTTTCTGTGACAGTACTCTTAAATGTAAGTATATTTTAGAACTTATTGTCTATTCTGTAGCTACCCACAAAGATGTACACAGGATAACCACTTTCGGTCAGCACAGAATATGCCTTTTATCTAATGCACCTATGAACGTTCACATTTTTGCTACCCATGCACTTTGATTTAATAGGGAACTAGTTACTAAATCAATTTTCAAAGCCTGGGAGTTTTTAAATTATTTAAGCACAGCTCCTACTGTTGTTGAGAGCAGGTTTGCTGAGTTTGTATATAATATGCAGTGTGGCCATGATTAATTTCACTGTCTCCATTTAGATGTTCATCATGAACTTTGCACCCACATACAATGACAAATATTATGGTTACTGGATCGGATTGACTGGAAAAGCACAGGACTGGGTCTGGATCAACGGCTCTTCACTGACCACAGGGTGAGAGCTCATACCACGGCGGCGTGAGAGATCGCCCCAATTCAGTTCACCAGTAACTTCTAAATCTTGCCTTTGCTATTTGACATGATTGAGCACAGTTTCGTAAATCCAAAGACAAATTCCAAGTTTTTAAAAATTCCCATCATATCTCAAATGTTCCTGAAAAACACGAATTGTAAACATCCAGGGGCATTTAAACAGTTTTTGTATTGAATTTAAATCTCAAACTGTTCCTACTGTTCCAGGTTCTGGGCAGACGTTGGAAGCCAGAGTGGAACCCATGTTTTAACAAACACAGGCCATGAAGACAAAATCCTGAACAGCTGGAGATCAGCTCAGTCTGGCATACAGAGCCGGTGGATCTGTGAGAACAAGGCCCTGCTGCTCTGAGGTCCATTAGCGGTACCGGCTCTCCGCTGGTCTGCTGGATGGAGGCCTCTGATGCTGCTGGGACCAGATACCTGTGTAACAGTTCTGCCTTTCTGCCTTCAGACAAATGTCTGTTATAGATGTGAAAAAATCACAAAAAAATAAAAGGTTGGAAGGGAGAAGCACCTGGGGTCTCATTTATCAACCGAGCGTACAAACAATTCTGTGTGTAAACTGTGAATATGCACATTTTTACACATAGAATGGTATTTCTTTTTCTGCTTAGACATGTTCATATATGTACAAACACCCCTGATCAATGTGTATACAGAGACCCCTAGTGGTAGAGAAGCATAACTGAAGCAAACCTATCAGCATACAGGATATGTTGGTCTACTGCGGCATACGACACACATTACTTGATGCAGCCAGTTAAACGCAACCATAACAGTATCTTACTGATCTGACAGCTCATCCTCATCCATGATTGATGTAGCTATACTGACAGTGTCACCATCTGGAACGAATCCTGTTAGAGATGTTTCACCTATGATGTCAGCTACTTTACCATCCAGACGTGACACTGATGTGGTGCTTGAGTCGCCCCCTTGGCAGAGATGTGGGATCTGTGGGCTCCAATCGTGGTGATTTTCAGATCGAACCACTTCTTCCTCAGCTCTGTCACCATCCTCATTACAGGTGATGATACAGCATTACCTGCATGTGTCACCTGTCCCATGCTAGGTCCCTCTCTTTCTGTGACAGGCCACTGGCAAAGCCGCCAAACAATAGGGCTCCGATCATTTTTCAGATCAAACCACTTCTTCCTCACACATTTTCGGCCGATTCATCCAAGGTTCCACAGATGTCTGACAAGGTCTCAGGCCTGCTTGGTCTTCAGCAGAGGAATTTCACAAAACACTATCATATTGATGTTGTCAGGTGATTTAACATTCAGCTGCTGTAAAATGAAGTTACGCTTCATATTAATTCTATTAACTGTATTTAAATAAAGGACAGTGAAACAATTTTTGACTTTACAGTTCTTATGAACATAAGCTATGTTGTCACCAGTGAGACTGATCACTGCAAAGTCTAACCAGTTCAAAAACATGTTCAATCACCAATATTCTTCCATCTTTCCTTGCACCAGATATTTTACAGTGTACATCAATGTTTTGCACTGCTATCCACTGCGATTTAACTTTAAAAAAAAAAACAGCATACAAACAATGTATTTCACAACAGCTTTTCTTTAGATATACATAAATGTGAGGGTACAGAATGACCTCCATCTGCATTTCCTGATGCCTCCTTCCCTGTCAGTGTCCCAGTTCTTTTGCTTTCTTCTTTTTTGATCTTCTTACCACTGCAGTTTCATCCTCAGCCCCCTCCTTCTGCCTGCTTGTGGCCTTTTTCCTGACACTCTGCTGGTCTGGTATCTCCTCATCTTGCATTTGCTCAGTGACATCACTAGGAATATTCTTTTTCTTCTTCTTCTTAGTTTGGCATATTGAGTCCTCATCAGGCACTGCTGCTTCAGCCAGCTGTTCTTCATCCAGTCCACCTAAACACTCCTCCACGTTCTCCTCATGACCTGCACCATCATCTCCTAAGACCCCTGTGAAGGCATCTTGGTCTTTACAGCCTTTACTTCCATAGAGAGTTACTCCATTCTTAGAGCTGCTAGTGCCTTTATTACAAGCCGTTATTTCCTCCTTATCCAAGCATTTCTTCTTTGCTGGATGGACATGCCCTCTCTCATCGCTTGGTTCCCCAAGAGCTGGAGAATCACACATTTCCTTTGAGTGTTTTTTCCTCCTCTTCCTTTTACTGACCACTGTGTCGTCTGCACTCTCTGCCACTGCTTCCTCAAGGTTTTCCTTTGAATGTCTTTTCTTTTTCTTAGTCTTTTCTAGTTTTCCTTCCATCTCCTCCCCCTCTTCCTGGTCCTCTTCCCTGTCCCAGCCTGAGTCAGCAGAGCAGGATGCCATTTTGCCAGGAGAGTCTGCTGGTTTGCTGTTTTTGCCATACTTTGCCAGAAAGTCCTTCTCCTGTTGTTCGAGTCGGGCAAGCTTGGCACTCATTCTAAGACCATGTCTTGCTCCTCTGTTTAAGAAAAAAGCCACAGGAGTCAGACACCTGCTGCTAAACAGACCAAGCAGACAGTGTTACAGAAACAACAGACCAAGCAGACAGTGTTACTTGCAACCCCCATTCAGCTTACTTGTGAGCAGTACGACCCCCACAGGCTTTCATAAGATCTTCGTCCAATAACCTGTTCAGAGAAACAGCATGAATATTGTGGCTGTAATACAGATACTTCTTACATACGTGACCCATGAACTAAGTGCTTTGAAAGCCTGCAGAACTTACCTGCAGGTGGTGGAGAGGTTCAGCCTCTGGTCCTCATCTGAGCTGCTGCTGTCTTCTGAACGAGAGGCCTTCTTCTCCGCATGTTCCTGTCCTGACATAAGCGTAGCAGACTGCAGAGAGATAATGACAGCAGTCAGCTTCCCAAACACCTTTGAAGAAGCAGCTGGTCTGTGGGAATGTTCATAAACTTTAAGGGGGGTGTTTTTCTCCCTTGTCAGTGGGTTCTGTGTGTGTAGGGTTGTCATTTCATGCATCACGGTGGACAACCTTCAGGGGCTTGATGTGCTTCATTCATGAGTTTAATCAAAGATAAATGAGTTCAACTGGAAGATATATAAGCTACTACAAACAATCTGATATGTGCAGAATATGATCCAGTCCTGAGTATTTCCTCTGCCTCATGCCTAATGTCTCCTGGGAAAGCATTCTGGTTCCCTGTGCTCCTGTACTATGGAAATGGATGTTCTTGGTGTTAAGAAAGTCTTGCCTGCATTATAGAATCAGCACTGTCAGCCAAACACACAATGACAATCTGGCACCAGCTGACCAGGCCTGAGCCTCCCCTTGTCCACATGCATATTAGCCCAACTGATTCTTGGGTTCGATACCTTAATAAAGTGACCATAAAGCTTGGCCTTGGACAGTGCTGCTTTGCATGGCTTCTTGTTGGAGACCACGCCCTCAGCTGCATCCTTCTCTGCCACCTTCTTCACCCTGATGCCATCCTGTTGTAGGCCAAAAGAGATGCTGCGTGAATCTCAGGCCAAAAGAGATGCTGCGTGAATCTCAGGCCAAAAGAGATGCTGCGTGAATCTCAGGCCAAAAGAGATGCTGCGTGAATCTCAGGCCAAAAGAGATGCTGCGTGAATCTCAGGCCAAAAGAGATGCTGCGCGAATCTCAGGCCAAAAGAGATGCTGCGTGAATCTCAGGCCAAAAGAGATGCTGCGCGAATCTCAGGCCAAAAGAGATGCTGCGTGAATCTCAGGCCAAAAGAGATGCTGCGCGAATCTCAGGCCAAGCGAGATGCTGCGTGAATCTCAGGCCAAAAGAGATGCTGCGCGAATCTCAGGCCAAGCGAGATGCTGCGTGAATCTCAGGCCAAAAGAGATGCTGCGCGAATCTCAGGCCAAGCGAGATGCTGCGTGAATCTCAGGCCAAAAGAGATGCTGCGCGAATCTCAGGCCAAGCGAGATGCTGCGTGAATCTCAGGCCAAAAGAGATGCTGCGCGAATCTCAGGCCAAGCGAGATGCTGCGTGAATCTCAGGCCAAGCGAGATGCTGCGCGAATCTCAGGCCAAAAGAGATGCTGCGTGAATCTCAGGCCAAGTGAGATGCTGCGCGAATCTCAGCTACCATGCAGCACCAGCAAACTACATAATGGTCCCACCAGTGGAACATAAACTGCTCCCCTTCCTGAAAGCAGAATTGTGGTATTCAAGCAATTTCTTTGGCAAATTCAGAGTTAATATGATATCGTTATGCAGGTATGCTAGATAACGTTAGAGAAGTCAAGGACATCAACACAATGCTCACTGTATGTGGTCAAAACAAGGTTCTGGAAAAATACATTAATAACATCTGTTCACAGTTTTTCTTGATTGCCTTGGAGCATTTGTCAAACTACTATTAACATTTGATTAACGCATAATTGTGATTAATTCATTGGAGAATTATTTGCTTTTGAGACATGCGTTAGTTGTTTTGGGTAAGTGACAGGCTTTTGCAGATAATCCATGGTGTTGTGCTATGTAGCTTTTGTAGTCTTGAGAATGTTAAGCATGTTTCATGAAATGAGCCAAAGCAATCGAGAAAAACTGTAACGTCCATATGCAAAATGATACTGATCCTCTCAGGAAAGCCTTCGTCTCCACACTTGATTCTGTGGGTTTTACACGATGTCATAGGGTTACTCATACGTGTAGTCACACTCTAGATTTGGTTCTTAGTTGTAGTATTTCTTTGGAACATGTAGAAATTCTCCCACTGAACTCTACTATTTCCAACCATGTATTGGTGACATTTGACATTCAGACAAGGACTATGACATTGTTGGCTCTCAAGTGCTAATCTACTCATTTGATTGGTCCTTCTGCTGCTGCAGCTCTTGGTGATAAACGTTCACACACTTTACACACATTAGATGAGGCCAGTAGTGAGGCTGAACTGGAACTAAAAAAGCATTTGGTAGCAGTCTTGACTGCGTTCTTCCATTAAAAGGAAAATGACTTTGAGACAAGAAACATGCACTTTGGTATGCAGAGTTGCAGACCAAACGTGGGAGCTTCTGCATTGCGTGAAAAGAAATTTTCCCAGCATATAGAGATGCCCTATCTAGGGCCAGGTGCACCGCCCTCTCCAGGCTGATAAGACAATAACAAAAATAATCCCAGATTCCTATTTGGCGTTGTGCCACTTCTGACAAGGACTCATGCATCATTGGACTCACAAGTTCCAGTGACACTTAGCAGTAATGACTTTATTACATTTTTAATGACAAAATCACTAACATTAGAGAGATGATTGACAGTCTTATATCGGCTGTTCATGACATTTGGACATCTGGCATTGTGGGATGTACCCTATCCTCATGCCCTGTGATGGACTGGCATCCCGCCCAGGATGTACCCTATCCTCATGCCCTGTGATGGACTGGCATCCCGCCCGGGATGTACCCTATCCTCATGCCCTGTGATGGACTGGCATCCCGCCCGGGATGTACCCTATCCTCATGCCCTGTGATGGACTGGCATCCCGCCCGGGATGTACCCTATCCTCATGCCCTGTGATGGACTGGCATCCCGCCCGGGATGTACCCTATCCTCATGCCCTGTGATGGACTGGCATCCCGCCCGGGATGTACCCTATCCTCATGCCCTGTGATGGACTGGCATCCCGCCCGGGATGTACCCTATCCTCATGCCCTGTGATGGACTGGCATCCCGCCCGGGATGTACCCTATCCTCATGCCCTGTGATGGACTGGCATCCCGCCCGGGATGTACCCTATCCTCATACCCTGTGATGGACTGGCATCCCGCCCGGGATGTACCCTATCCTCATGCCCTGTGATGGACTGGCATCCCGCCCGGGATGTACCCTATCCTCATGCCCTGTGCTGTGTGGGATATGCTGCAGGCCCCAGGTGGATTGACCAATACATCAGAGACATTTCAGTAATAATAAATGTGAACTTGAAGCCCTTCGAAAAACTGGCTGCATCATGACTGCAAAGTATCCCAGCATGTATGGGGTTAATCCCAAACTCATCCGTCTGCTCCTCCTCTGTACGTCCCTCCCCTCCCCTCTGCTGCTAGTCTTTTCTTTCGTTTGCCCTCCCCCTCTTTGTTAAAGTATGAAAGGGGTGTCTCTCTCACTACCATTTGTACTCCAAGGGGCACAGAGCCTCAGAGCAGAAGCTGCCACAGAGAGCTTGTGACTGAAAGGACAGGAAGAGGAAAGTAACTAAACACAAGGAATCATAAACCAATCAGAGAATCATCTACGTCCCCCAAGAAGACAATTACAGCATGGAGGTCCCCAGTTACATGAGAAGTACCAGATGCTGGAGCTCAACAGCTGCAGAGGAAGAAGGTGGTAGATGCCTGGACTGAGGCCAAGAAGACACTAGATGAAAGGAAGAAACATCTGGAGGAGGAACATAGAGCCCAGATTTAGCTACGAGAAAAGCTGGTTCAACTGGAGATAGAGCTGTAGTTCCACATGGAGGTCCAGCAAGAGGACGTCTCACTCCTGCAAACCAAGCGAATCCACACCCAATAGGCTTTGTCAGTCACTGAGACTTAATTCTCAGTGCAAATATTCTCATTATTCTCTACCAGGTCTTCCTACTGACGCAGAATGTTACAAAGATTTAAAAATGTTGCTCAAGAAAATGCAGTGATATTGAAGTGTTGTATTTTTGTATTTGTTCCCACACGACATGATCTTGCTGTCATTTTGTTGACCTTGTATCGCCATTTTGCCTGCGGCAGGGATGGAGCAGCACAGGATGGAAATCCAGATGGTGACAGTGACAGTACAGCTCCATCACCCACGAATGAGGATGGGCTGTCAGAGATCAGTAAGATACTTTCATGGTTGTGTTTAACTGGCTGCATGAAGTAATGTGTGTCGTACAGTATGTGCTGATCAGTTTGCTTCAGTTACGCTTCTCTACCACTAGGGGTCTCTGCATACACATTGGACAGGTGTGTCCATAAATTTACGCACATTTCTAAGCTAAGAAATTGATAAATACCATCCTATATGTAAAAATGTGTATCTGCACAGTTTACGCACAAAGTTGTTCGTACACATGGTTGATAAATGAAACCCCAGGCACTGCTCCTTTCCAAGCTTTTATTTGTTTTTTTGTGACGTTTATCTGCTTTTTCACATCTATAACAGACATTTGTCTGAAGGCAGAAAGGCAGAACTGTTACACAGGTAGCTGGTCCCAGCAGCATCAGAGGCTTCCATCCAGCAGACCAGCGGAGAGCCGGTACCGCTAACGGACCTCAGAACAGCAGGGCCTTGTTCTCACAGATCCACCGGTTACGCATGTCAGGATTTGTTGATCTCCAGCTGTTCAAGGCTTTATCTTTATGGCCTGTGTTTGTTAAAACGTGAGTTTTATTCTGGCTTCCAGCATCTGCCCAGAACCTGGAACAAAAGGAACAGTTTTGGATTTAAATTCAATACAAAAGCTTGACAACTTAAATACTTTTAATACTTGATGTTTACAATTTGAGATTCTCAGGAACATTTGATATGTGACAGGAATTTGTCTTTGAGTTTACAGAACTGTGCTCAATCGTGTTAGATATCAAAGGCAAGGTGTAGAAACTACTGGTGAACTGAATTGGGGCGATCTCTCACGCCGCCGTGGTACGAGCTCTCACCCTGTGGTCAGTGAAGAACCGTTGATCCAGACCCAGTCCTGTGCTTTTCCAGTCAGTCCGATCCAGTAACCGTGATATTCGTCATAGTATGTGGGTGCAAAGTTCATGATGAACATCTGAATGGAGACAGTGAGGTTATTCATGGCCACACTGCATAGTAGATACAGATACAGTAGGAGCTGTGTTTAAATAATTTAAAAACTCCAAGGTTTTGGGAATTGATTTAGTAACTATTTCTCTATTAAATCAAAGTATATGTGTAGCAAAAATGTGAACGTTCATAGGTGCATTAGATAAATGGCATATTCTGTGCTGACTGACAGTGGTTATCCTGTGTACATCTTTGTTGGTAGCTACACAATAGGCAATAAGTTATTACATCTATGAGTACTGTCACAGAAACATGATTTAGTTCATTGGACTGTCGTACCTGTTCCTCTTCGTTTTGTATCGTTAACAGATCAGCCCCCATTTTGATGCATTCAAGACGACTGTCTTTCCATGATTTCCTCGTTTCCCATTTTTGACCAAGAAACACGAAATAACACTTTGAATTGTTGAACGTCCAGCCTTTTGGGCAGCGTGAGCATCTTCTCGCTGCACAGGAGAAACCAGGAGTAATAATACATACTAGCTTTCAGGTTGTCCGTTCATCTGTCTTCCATGACCAATATCCAGCATATAGCTTATATGTAACAGGGAATACCCTGGACAGGCTGCCAGTTTATCACAGGCGTACACTGATGCACTATGGGTAATTTAGTGTTTCCATTTCACTTAATCCCATGTTTGTGAAGGTTACTGCATGGGAGGTGTGTGGCTACAGGTTGGGACTCATGCTCGTGATCAGAAGGTCACTAGTTCAAATCCTGCAGCTATCAGCGATTTCACCATTGTGTGCTCCAATGAGGCTCTTAACCACAATTGCTCCAGCAGCACAGTCTGATCCACCAATGTACCCAGAGGCGTGAAGAGACTTTCCTAGCATATGGGGGAAAACACCACGTGAATTAAAGCAGAACTAGGAAGGCCAGGTCTCACCTTTTGAACAATATCTTTCCACCAGAAAATTACGGAACTGTAAAATCTCATCCAGCAAAGTCGGACCCTTAAGCAGCTGTGTGTTCTCGCTCTCCAGTGATTCGTTCTGAGCAGAGAGATTGTTATTCAGCTCTTGTAGCTGCTGATTGGCTTCCTTAAAGGCACTGTTTTCCTTTCTGAGCTGCCCTGTAGTAAGATAATCTGCAGAGAGACACAGTCATGCTGAATAGACCTTCCACACCATGTATTGGAGTGAGAGAGTTAATATGGGCTTTGATGTGACACAAAGGAATTCAGAAACGGAGGAATCAATCCATTAATATAGAACAGAATCTGATTCAGTACAAGTGTGTAGTACATGGGCGTCGCTAGGCCATTTTTAGGGGGGCTTTAGCCCCCCTAACATTTGTACTCAGCCCCCCTAAAAATTCTCCATAAACTTTACACAAATTGCTGATCGGCCACGTCCCCTTTAAATTTCATATGAAAACGGCGGCAGACTTCGGCTCCGCAACGTCTTTCAGCGCGGTCTTCAACTGAAGCATCACAGACTGCGGCATCACAGACTGCGGCATCACAGACTGCGGCATCACAGAGCGAGGATTAAGCCAAGGTGTGTGTTTTTCGATAAATTGTTATATCTGCATCAATGCAGTCCTTTTTCATAAATACAGTTTACAAAAAATGTCAAAATTTTCGCTGTTACGTCATCACACCAGCTGTTTTCTCTAGCGAAAAGGAAGCCCTTAATACATACCCTATTAAACTATAGTCTACTTCATAAAACAATGATGCTGTTGCTGTTTTAATTGGAAAACCTAACTGTCTATATAAAACATTACACAGTGCATGGCATTAACTGCCATAGAGTTATGCACATAAATGATTAAAAACAGTGACAGACAGCATTCAATGCACTCGTTTTAACTGCATAGCAGTGTGATTTACAGAGATAGAAAAATCCTGTTTTTTTGTAATAAATATTGTATTGTATTAAATAATGTCCCAGATCGTGAAAAACATTTATTAGCCTTAGAGTAGGGTTTTTTGTCACTTTGATTTTTAAAAAGTTTCTTTTTTAATGAATAGAAACAAAAAAAGAATGATATAAAAAAAGATGTTTTGTTTAAGTACATTAAGACAATGTTTGTCTATATTAATGAATTAGATTAAATAGCCTAGTAAATATAAAGTTTTAAGGGGTTGAATGTAGAACCTACTATCTTATTTACAGTGGGTACGGAAAGTATTCAGACCCCCTTCAATTTTTCACTCTTTGTTATATTGCAGCCATTTGCTAAAATCATTTAAAATATTTTTTTTCCTCATTAATGTACACACAGCACCCCATATTGACAGACAAAAAAAAGAATTTTTGAAATTGTTGCAGATTTATTAAAAAAGAAAAACTGAAATATCACATGGTCCTAAGTATTCAGACCCTTTGCTGTGACACTCATATATTTAACTCAGGTGCTTTCCATTTCTTCTGGTCATCCTTCATTCATTCATTTGAGTCCAGCTGTGTTTGATTATACTGATTGGACTTGATTAGGAAAGCCACACACCCGTCTATATAAGACCTTACAGCTCACAATGCATGTCAGAGCAAATGAGAATCATGAGGTCAAAGGAACTGCCTGAAGAGCTCAGAGACAGAATTGTGGCAAGGCACAGATCTGGCCAAGGTTACAAAAAAAATTCTGCTGTACTTAAGGTTCCCAAGAGCACAGTGGCCTCCATAATCCTTAAATGGAAGACGTTTGGGACGACCAGAACCTTTCCTAGAGCTGGCCGTCCGGCCAAGCTGAGCTACCGGGGGAGAAGAGCCTTGGTGAGAGATGTAAAGAAGAACCCAAAGATCACTTTGGCTGAGCTCCAGAGATGCAGTCAGGAGATGGGAGAAAATTGCAGAAAGTCAACCATCACTGCAGCCCTCCACCAGTCAGGGCTTTATGGCAGAGTGGCCTGTCGGAAGCCTCTCCTCAGTGCAAGACACATGACGGCCCGCATGGAGTTTGCTAAAAGACACCTGAAGGACTCTGAGATGGTGAGAAATAAGATTCTCTGGTCTGATGAGACCAAGATAGAACTTTTTGGCCTTAATTCTAAGCGGTATGTGTGGAGACAATCAGGCACTGCTCATCACTTGTCCAATACAGTCCCCGCAGTGAAGCATGGCGGTGGCAGCATCATGCTGTGGGGGTGTTTTTCAGCTGCAGGGACAGGACGACTGGTTGCAATCGAGGGAAAGATGAATGTGGCCAAGTACAGGGATATCCTGGACAAAAACCTTCTAAAGAGTGCTAAGGACCTCAGACTGGGCCGAAGGTTTACCTTCCAACAAGACAATGACCCTAAGCACACAGCTAAAATAACGAAGGAGTGGCTTCACAACAACTCTGTGACTGTTCTTGAATGGCCCAGCCATTGAGCATCTCTGGAGAGACCTAAAAATGGCTGTCCACCAAAAGTTTACCATCCAACCTGACAGAACTGGAGAGGATCTGCAAGGAGGAATGGCAGAGGATCCCCAAATCCAGGTGTGAAAAACTTGTTCATCTTTCCCCAGAAGACTCATGGCTGTATTAGCTCAAAAGGGTGCTTTACTAAATACTGAGCAAAGGGTCTGAATACTTAGGACCATGTGATATTTCAGTTTTTCTTTTTTTTATAAATCTGCAACAATTTCAAAAATTCTTTTTTGTCTGTCAATATGGGGTGCTGTGTGTACATTAATGAGGAAAAAAACTTTTTAAAAATGATTTTAGCAAATGGCTGCAATATAACAAAGAGTGAAAAATTGAAGGGGGTCTGAATACTTTCCGTACCCACTGTATGAGGAATCAGGAAGACTCATTTGAGTACTGATTCTGAACAAGCCAAATATGTGTTAAACATCTATGGGGGCTGAGCCCCCCTTAAATGAAAATCCTAGAAACGCCCCTGGTGTAGTACTTACAGCAGACAAAGAGAGCGATGATGCCAGCCAGTAAAAAAGCACAGGTGAGGCTTAGAAATACTATAGCGCCCTGCTGGGGCTGATATCTGTGCTCAGTTTTCACTGGAGTCTGTGCAAGTTTCCTGACCAGTTGTTCTGGAATCTGCAATAAAGCATGACAGTGAAATACTGTAAAGCATTTGTACTGAAAGTAAAACACTGTAACATATGTTTTGATGTATCGTACACATAGGCGGCTCTAGGCTTTTCTCCCAGGGGCTGCAGGGTGTCAGTCATTACAGGCTAAGGCACACGGAGCTACACATGTATGCAGCATAGTAACCTTACACACAGTGCATTACAGGCTAAGGCACACGGAGCTACACATGTAGGCAGCGTAGTAACCTTACACGCAGTGCATTACAGGCTAAGGCACACGGAGCTACACATGTATGCAGCGTAGTAACCTTACACGCAGTGCATTACAGGCTAAGGCACACGGAGCTACACATGTATGCAGCGTAGTAACCTTACACGCAGTGCATTACAGGCTAAGGCAAATGGAGCTGCACATGTATGCAGCGTAGTAACCTTACACGCAGTGCATTACAGGCTAAGGCAAAGGAGCTACACATGTATGCAGCGTAGTAACCTTACACGCAGTGCATTACAGGCTAAGGCACACGGAGCTACACATGTATGCAGCGTAGTAACCTTACACGCAGTGCATTACAGGCTAAGCCACACGGAGCTACACATGTATGCAGCGTAGTAACCTTGCACACAGTGCATTACAGGCTAAGGCAAACGGAGCTATACATGTATGCAGCGTAGTAACCTTACACACAGTGCATTACAGGCTAAGGCATACGGTGCTACACATGTATGCAGCGTAGTAACCTTACACACACTGCATTACAGGCTAAGGCACACGGAGCTACACATGTATGCAGCGTAGTAACCTTACACACAGTGCATTACAGGCTAAGGCACACGGAGCTACTGTACACATGTATGCAAAGCAGGATACGGCTTCTCTGGAGCTCATTCTGCTTTCTTCACTTCTGCATATACAGATTCTTCATTCTTTTTGACTAGTAAAGTTAAAAATTTAAAAACTAAAATTTGAAAAGTAAAAGTATTTTAATATGGTAATATTGCGGATATATACACAGTAAAGTGTTGTAAATCCCTTCAGAAAGTTCAGAAATCAGAGTATTTTTGTAACATTGTCACATGTTTAGTGGAAGATGCAATTACAAAATTGCTACCATTACAAAATAGCAAAAAATATGAAACAACTGAAATAAAATGTATTGTTTCACAATATCAATTTATTACGGGGCCCACAAAGTCCCAAAAATGTCATTTTTTAAACTTTTATCTTGTGCACACAGGATAACCTATGATGGCTCTTTAATTTATGATGATTAAAGGATTTCAGCAGCAAGTAAAGCCATTTAAATCTACTGATTCTGAGATTCTTTTGAACTGTTTCTGAAATGCATCTTTTCCAGTTGTGTAATTTAAATGTTAAATTTCAACATTTATAATGCATTTACTTTATATAGCATTTGTCCAAAGTGACAAGCAGAGGTACATTTTTTTAACGCTTTAGTCAAAAAGCAGGAATGATGTCTTCATTTCTGTTTAATAAGAAAAAACATTTGACATTTTCAGACATGAACGTGGAACCAGCTGAGATGTGTTTGACCTATTTGTGACCCTGACAGGCAAAGTAAAGGAGAAAATGTTTATGAAGGAGAGACGATACTGGACTCACCTGTAGCCAAGGAATTTAAGGGCACATTGCAATAGCAGGGCTCATCAGACATGTCTCAGGTATCGCTGACTGACTCTTACAGGAGCAGAAATGCTGACAGACTGTCTGGAAAATGGAAGTTTCACTTCATACCTTCTTACTTTCTCTTTCTTTCTTTCTTTCTTTCTTTCTAATCGGTTTTGTTTCTTATGTGCAGGTTACTAGTTCTTCAATTGATAGGTTGTTTGATTCATTCTAAATCCAGTCAACCTGATGGGGTTCCTTTATCTGCTCTGTGTGTGATAGAACTTCCTTAAATGATGTCACAATGGGGGAAGTGTGTTTATCAAAATGTTTTACCTAAAGAAAATTTGCCAAAGACATTTGTTTTTCCTCCATTGCTTTGGCACATTTCATGAAACATGTTTAACATTCTCAAGAGTATAAGAGCATTTCTTAAAACAATTACCGTTTTTTCTGAATGCTTAAACACTATCAATTATTTTTGAAGCACAATCTCTGAAGCCATTAACACGTGTAGCCAATGCATTTACCAAGTGTGTCAAACTGAATGCACATTCTCTCCTTTACACTCAGTTTGTAATTCTATAATTCACGTCAAGCAAGACCATAAATATTAATTTCCACATTTCTACACTATTTTGCCAACTGTCTTCCCACATTGACACATGTGAAAACACTTTTAAATAATGACTTCACTTACAAATCAGACCTTGATCACTATATATAGGCCACAGGTACGTGGGGGGCCTCCCGCCGGGGGTGTGCGTGGGTGTCTGGCTTCCGGGCCTCAGTGGTTCTGGACCCAGCTTGTGCTGGGGCTGGGGGTTGTGGGCTGGGTTGGTGGCTTCCTGTCCGGTGTCCTCTGGTGGGGCCCCTCAAGCAGGGGGCTGTTGTCCTGGTGCTCCCTTGCATAGTGGAGGGAGGGAATAAAAAAAAAAATTAAACAAATAAATGAACCAAAATGTATCATTGCAATCATTTGGTTGCAGAGCATTCTGTCACAGGGCTACAATGTTATGGGAAAGTCTGCCAGCAAACGTTCAAAATTCAGACTCGGTCACTATTTTAGTCAAGGCTAAAAACTCACCTGTTTAGCATATGGTGACGAAGCTGATAGCTAGTTTCCACCCCAGCTAGAGTTACAGTTTGCTGTGCAGAGCTGGTTGGAGATCAGTGTCACTGACTTTGGATGAACTGGGTGTCCAGTGCTGTCACTCTGGCTTCACTGGGAGAGGTGTGTTGCTGGGGAGCTGGTGCTCAGGGATTCCTCTTGCCTGTGTCCCCCCTCATCCCAGGGTTTTGTCCTACTGCAGAGTATTTCCTTCCCACTGTCACACTCTCTAGGGACATTGGCCAGGGACCATGTAAAGTGCTTCCAGACAAAGTAATACAGTGGAAACTGCTTACAGTGATCATGTCTGTCTGGGTGAAACTGATCACTATAAGCGGATGATGATTATAACTGATTTTTTTCTTCTTTATGTCTCAGGCTTTATGTTTAATTGACAGCTGTGTATATTATTTTTTTACAAGAATATAAAGTAATAAAAAGGACAGTGTCCCTATTTAGTTAATTTATTATTGACAATTTTAAAATACAACTGTTTCGAACACTTTTCAAATGACAGTACTTTACCAATTAAATTACTGAACTGTGTATAATTTAAATACAATATACAGTACAGTATTTTATATAAATATTTAGTTCAATTCAATTTTATTTACATTGCGTATTTTCACAACATTACATTGTCTCTCATCGCTTATTATATAGCTTCTCTGCTGCATCTGAATGGCTCATATTTAATGGTTTATCATAAGCTTTGGTGAGTCTATATTTGTCATTGTGAGAAAATGACTTTCTTTTTCCTGTTATATTTTCTGTGCACGCTGCATTAGCCTCAGGTAGCTAGCCAGAAGCGGACATGTTACCTGCAAGGCACAGAATGGGGAATCAAAAACCGCAGTTGTCATATCTGAAAAGTCCCTAAATGAACACGGTGAGTGGGCTACTATATTACTATAAGAGAATCATTTAAACAGTATTTGTACAGGTCTGATTCTGTCCCAAGCTTTTTGATCCATAAGTGGTTGATTATTATAACTGTGATCACTATAAGCGGTTTCCACTGTATTGTGAAAATCCATTCCATCCATCTGATTGTCCATTCTCTTCAATCACTTGTCCTAACTGGATCCCTTCTGGGATATTGTACAACACTTCTCTCATCAATATTTCCACTCCTAAAGGCTTACAAAACTACATATTTGAACAAAGTGTATATTCTGCTTATCAAACTCTCCCAGGGACAGGGAGGGTAATAGAATGGTAAATGGACTGCATTTATATAGTGCTTTTCTACTCCTATGAGTACTCAAAGCGCTTTACAATTTATGCCTCACATTCACCCATCCACACACACATTCATACACCAGTGGCGGAGGCTGCCATGCAAGGTGCCAACCTGCACACTGGGAGCAATTTTGAGTTCAGTGTCTTGCTCAAGGACACTTTGATGGGGTCAGGAAGAACCAGGGCTTGAACCTGCAACCTTCCAGTTGCCGAACGATAGCACTACCTCCTGTGCCACCATCTTCCCCAGAAAATGGAGCACGTTTAGTCCCTGACAGTGCCTGGCTTAGGGTGTCCCCTCAGTCTCAGTTACGGATATTTCCTGTCGTAGGCTGTCCTGCAGTCTCTCCCTAATCCAGAGGTGTAAAGAGTACCTGAAAACCATACTTGAGTAAGAGTACAGATACCTTACTGTATAAATTACTCCATTACAAGTTACAAGTCACCAATTCCAATAAGACTTGAGTAAAAGTCGTAAAGTATCCAATTTTAAAAGAACTTAAGTATTTTACTCGTACTGAATGTAGGCTCAAAGAACACCAAGAAATGTGGAAAACAAGGAACTATTTATTTATGAGGCTTTATTTCCTAATATAGACATTAAATTGAACACCTCAATGTTTCAAAATGGCAGAAGAAGAAAATAGAACAAAAAGTCAGTCTCAGTCAAACTCAAATGTTCAAAAAAAAGGTAAAACAATAAAAAAAACTAATAAAAAAACAAATTCAGAGCAGACTTTAATGGTGTTTTAAGGGCAATTCTTAAGGGCAATTCTTAAGGGCATTTCAAGCAAAAATGGAGCACTCATATTAATAAAATAATGACTTGAATTACACCATGATAATTATCAATATCGTTTGATATGATCATGATAAAAATATTTTTGCTATATCGCACAGCCTTAATGGATGCTACCACAGTGGCTTTGCTAACTAGCTAATAACTAGTAACCCATAGGAAGCAAGCTGAACAGTCGTTTGAGCAGACAGTAATATCTGATGACGCACAAAGTCTTTAAGTGTCAAGTCTTGTTAACTACATGGAAGCTATATTATCAGCAAGAAGGTCTTTACCTAGTTACCATAGTTTTGGTAGTGAGTCGGCTAGATAGTCAGCTAACTGATGGAAACGTTTAACCAGCAGCAAAACAACCATGCGGGTCCCACAGTAAAATCTTTGTGCAGTAATTGACAGTCAATAGTGTGTCTAGCAGAAACATTAACAAACAAAATAATAAATAATAGATAGCACTGTTATTACACTGGGACACTAAAGATTTTTAACTTAATGACATAACAGGTACTACAACGATTCCGTTCTGCGAGTTCGCTTTGGCTTCCGCTTTAAGACGTGTTGGACAAGGGCGTGGCTTTCGCGGTACGAATGGGCCGGGTTGGATGTGGGCGGGGTTGGATATCCAACCCCGCCCTCCTGCAGGCTGCAGCCAGACATACTTGAAGAAATTAGCCGTGGTAGATAAAGATCCTGACTTGTCGCACGCAATCACAATGTAGCGAGTAACGGTAAGCGTTCGTTCAAATGTAGTGGAGTAAAGAGTACATATATTCAGTCACAAATGTAGTGGAGTAGAGAGTAAAAGTTGCTTATATTTTTGATACTCAGTACAAGTACAAAGTAGCCAAAAAAATACTTAAGTACAGTAACGAAGTCCATTTACTCAAGTACTTTACACCACTGCCCTAATCGGACCTTCACCCTCCTAACGCCTGTCCCAATATCGTCTCAATAAAACAAGTAAATGGGGCCACCTACTTGAAAAACAACTTCACAGACTTTCCCAAGGGTCATAGCTAGGGCGATTTTTAAAAACATGCTTAGCAAATCGCAAAGGCTACGATTTAGGATATGCACTATACAGCACATCTCACCCAGGGTTTATAACTATAAACCCTCCAAGTGTGACAGTCATTCTGACCAATTAGAAGTGCCGTGCTCCTCGCATGCCAGTCATGCTCACCAATCAGAAGTGGCCCAAGGCGACTGCGGATACGCTCACAAACAACAAACACGTGTAACTCAAGGGAAACGTCACATTCAAGCGGTGTGAAAAAATATCGATTCCGCTGCTGAGCTGTAAGTTAATTGCATACCTATTTCATGGTCAGAGATTGTTTACAGAAAGGTCCTATTATTTATGGAAAGCTTATTATGACCGAATCCCGTGGTTGTGTAAAATAGATTTGCGCACTTGTACTTTAGTTCTGTACACCCGTGCAGCAGAGTTTGTCTTTACGTAAAAAGTTATGCACCTTTGTGTTTTCAGAGTCACGGATCTGTAACTTGTAATCTATACATGTCGAATCGGCGTGACAAGCACTAAAACGGAAGGAAACGCTGTATTTAGATTTCTTCCCGTCCTGAAGGCGTGTGAATGGAGCAGCATTTTGAAAGTCAAGCGAATCCAGCCAATAAGATAGAAAACAAAAGTAAAACGGTTTTTCACTGGCTGTCATTAGTCGAGGCGCACAGATCCCGCCCACTTGCTGCTCCCTGTCTGGTATCTTTACAAAACTGTGCTCATGACAAGGCTGCCGGAAATGCCAGCATTCTGAGCGCACGTATAGTGAGTTTGTGAACCTGTAATCCCGTTTTGTAGTCGTATATTGAATTTGTGCATTTGTAATTTCTGCACGGGTGTACAAAACTAAATTAAGTACGCAAATCTGTTTTACACAGCCACGGAATTATGTCATAATAATCACTCTAATTATTAGGGGTCCATGCAGCGTTACCTGCATGATCCCTATTATTTTATTTTCTTACTGGAATTATTTTATTTCTATTATTACTGTACGTTATTTAACTTGACACAATTACATATCTTCTGATGGACCACACCACCCCTCAATCCCGCCGAAGGAAGCAGCTTCTTCACCTGCCTGTCCTGATATCTGTATCTTCTGCATTTATACCTGGACTATATACAATGTTACTGTACAAAATTGGACTTTGCTATTTTGGACTTCCTTTGCCAGCCACAGGAGATTGGGCTCCCCTTTGGAGTCTCCTTCCTCCCAAGGTTTCTTCTTACTGGGGAGTTTTTCCTTGCCACTATCATGCTCACTGGGGGCTTTGGGCAGGGACAATGCAAAGGACTTTCAGGAAGTGCAATATTAGGATAATCCATTGAATTTCTGTAAATGGGGGTCGAGAGCCTACAAAAGCAAGGCAAGGGACAATCTAGAATGGGGCGCCGACCCATCACAGGGCACACTCACACATACACACCCATGGGCAATTTGGTGACTGCAATTAACTTCAGCATGTTTTTGCACTTTGGGGGGGTAACAGAGTACCTGGAAGAAACCCCACTACAGCACATGGAGAACATGCGGAGGCTTGAACCCTGATCCAAGGCAACAGTGCTAACCACTGCACCATCCATGCCACCCCTATTATGAAAATGTTCTATATAAATAGATTGAAATTGTTTGCTTAATCACTGGTCAAAGCTGTGTTATTTACAGGGATCATCAACCAAACATGTCCGTGGCTAAATGTTCTGATTGAGGAAAAAAAAACAACAATATAGGCTGTTTTTAAACAGGGGCGAAGTGATGTCTCTGGGGGCCAAAGGCTGATATGGGGAGGGGACCCCCAAAGTGAGGGGGAAGCCGATAGTGAAATGAGAGGGAATTAAATACAATGGCACATCAATAATATTCTTATCGAAGCTCAGGATGCCAGAGGTAAAACTTACCAATCGGGGGTGGGGGAATGCTGTCAGGGAAATTTGCCAGTGGGAGGAGGGGGGCATCACACGGACGGTTGATCGGTCAAATTCAAGAAATGAAATCATTCCCTAGTTTGATAGGGTTAGTCTAGAATTCTTCTCTCTGTTCACAAGTTGTCTACCACTCTAACGAGACAATATCAGACAAGGGAGATGTAATGTTAGTCTTGTATCTGTGACGTTTTGTTCTTATTAGGCTACTTTGTGCCAGTTTGCTTGGCAGTGAACAACCAGTGGACTCCAGTGGTAAAATAAATCTGGGTAATGCAAAGTGTCAAAGTAGAATAGCCCATTACACTTGGGACGGGGGCAGCTTTGTCTGTCCTGAAAACTGTCATTAAAAATGCAAATTATATACATGTTGCTATCATTCAAATGATCATATGTTACATCCTTAAATGTAACTTCTGGAAATTCTATCTTCATGGGGCCCCTAGTGTTTGGGGGCCCTAGGCAGCTGCCTAGTCTTAGCCTGTTTAGTCTTTGCCTAGTTTTAAATACCGTGTCTGTGGTAAAACTTGCGTCTTGATAAAAATGAATATGGTTATATAGTTAGGATACCAATGTGAGAAGGTGGGCTAAACGGTGCAAATAGGCTGACTGACTGGGATAATGGCTGACTGGGATAATCACCCACTTATTGCACTACAGTGACATCTACTGGCAAGTAGTTAGGATGCCGGTGAAATCCAGCGAGTATCGTCAGCCTCCAAAAAGATCAACGTAGCTTGAAGCCCCTTGAATGAATCAGCAGAAGCTGATGGCTGACAGCTCATGTGTGTGTGAGGTATGTGAGGGGAAGGCATACCGCAATTCCGAAAATTGTAATTAAATAATGAATGAAGACATTAGATACTTGCATAGTAAAGTGTTTTGTCTTATTTACAATCCTACTGTAAAATACAATGGAATATTTATCCCAAATATCATTTAACTGTCATTCCAGTAAAGAGTAGAAGTGTCATATAAATATGGCTGCCTTTGTGGGTGGCACTGCTGTCTCACACTTTCAGGGTTGGGGGTTTGAATCCAGCCTCTGCTCTGCTTGTGTGGAGTTTGCATTTTACCCACAAGACACACGGCTTTCCTCCATGAATGATTTCCTCCTGCAGTCCAAAGACTTTGCATTATGCTAACTGGCATCTGTAAATTCTTCATTATATTTGTATGTTCCTGAATGTGCACATGTGTGTGCCCTGTGATGGACTGGCAAATAATGTGTGTCGTATGCTGCAGTTAACCAACGTATCCTGTATGCGGTTTGCTTCAGTTACGCTTCTCTACCACTAGTGGTTTGTGCACACACATTGGGCGGGGGTGTTCCGAAATATACGCACATTTCTAAACACAAGAACACAATGATAAATACCATCTGATGTGTAAAAATGTGTGTATGCACAGTTTATAAATTCAACTCCAGGCACTGCTTCTGTAAGCTTTTATTAGTTTTTTGTAACTTTTATTTGCTTTTTTGCATCTGTAACAGAAATGTGTCTGAAGGCAGAAAGGCAGAACTGTTACACAGGTAGCTGGTCCCAGCAGCATCAGAGGCCTCCGTCCAGCAGACCAGCAGAGAGCCGGTACCGCTAACAGACCTCAGAACAGCAGGGCCTTGTTCTCACAGATCCACCGGTTAGGCATGTCAGGATTTGTTGATCTCCAGCTGTTCAGGACTTTATCTTTATGGCCTGTGTTTGTTAAAACGTGGGTTTCGGTCTGGCTTCCAGCATCTGCCCAGAACCTGGAACAAAAGGAACAGTTTGAGATTTAAATTCAATTCAAAAACTGTATAAATGCCCCAAAATGTTTACAATTTGTGTTTCTCAGGAATATTTGATGTGTGATGGGAATTTTTAAAAACTTGGTAGTCATCTTAGAGTTTACAGAACTGTGCTCTGTAGTGTTAGATATCAAAGGCAAGATTTAGAAGCTACTGGTGAACTGAATTGGGGTGATCTCTCACGCCGCCGTGGTACGAGCTCTCACCCTGTGGTCAGTGAAGAGCCGTTGATCCAGACCCAGTCCTGTGCTTTTCCAGTCAGTCCGATCCAGTAACCGTGCCATTTGTCATAGTATGTGGGTGCAAAGTTCATGATGAACATCTGAATGGAGGCAGTGAAGTTAATCAGATACAGACTCAGCAAACCTGCTTTCAATTACAGTAGGAATGGTGCTTAAATAATTCAAAAACTCCCAGGATTTAGGAATTTACATTTAACAGGTGCTGTTAAACTCCACAGAAACATGATTGAGTTCATTGGACTGATGTACCTGTTCCTCCTTGTTTTGTATCGTTAACAGATCAGCCCCCATTTTGAGGCATTCAAGTCGACTGTCTTCCCACGATTTCCACGTTTTCCATGTTTGACCAAGAAACACGAAATAACACTTTGAATTGTTGAACATCCAGCCACTTGGGCAGTGTGAGCATCTTCTCGCTGCTCAGGAGAAACCAGGAGTAATAATACATACTAGCTTTCAGGTTGTCCATTCATCTGTCTTCCATGACCGATATCCAGCATATAGCTTATATGTAACAGGGAACAACCTGGACAGGCTGCCAGTTTATCACAGGTGTACACTGATGCACTATGGGTAATGTAGTGTTTCCATTTTACTTAATCCCATGTTTGTGAAGGTTACTGCATGGAAGGTGTGTGACTGCAAGTGAGGACTTATGATCATGATCAGAAGGTCGCTAGTTCAAATCTTCAGTGATTTCACCATTGTGCACCTCAGTGAGGCCCCTAACCGCAGCTGCTCCAGCAGCACTGTCTGATCCTCACTTGTAAGTTGCTTTGGACAAAAGGAATCTGTGTGCATGAGTGTCACAAGAGGTGTGAATCGAATTCACAGCCCTAGAGGAGTGAGTTTACAGACCTTCCCAACACAGTGGGGACAATACAGCATAAAATAAAGACAAACTAGGAAGGCCAGGACCCACCTTAATACCAACATTGTTTTGCAGGAAATTTATGGAACTGTAAAATCTCACCCATCAAAGTCCGATCCTTTCGCAGCTGTGTGTTCTCACTCTCCAGTGATTCCTTCTGAGCAGTAAGATTGTTTTTAAGCTCTTGTAGCTGCTGATTGGCTTCCATAAGGTCACTGTTTTCCTTTTTAAGCTGCCCTGCAGAAAGATAATTTGCAGAGAGACACAGTCATGCTGAATAGACCTTCCACACCATGTATTGGGGTGAGAGAGTTAATATGAGCTTTGATGTGACACAAAGGAATTAAAAAGCAGAGGAATCAATGTTTAATTTAATGATTCCATTTCACTTAACCCCATGTTCGTGACGGTTACTGCATGGGAGGTGTGTGGCTGCAGGTTAGGACTCATATTCATGATCAGAGGGTCACTAGTTCAAATCATGCAGCTATCAGTGATTTCACCATTGTGCACCTCAGTGAGGCCCCTAACCCCACCCATCAAAGTCTGATTCCTTCACAGCTGTGTGTTCTCACTCTCCAGTGATTCCTTCTGAGCAGTGAGGTTACTTTTAAGGTCTTGTAGCTGCTGACTGGCTTCCATAAGGGCACTGTTTTCCTTTCTGAGCTGCCCTGCAGTATTCTGGGAAAGATAATCTGCAGAGAGACACAGTCATGCTGAATAGACCTTCCACACCATGTATTGGGGTGAGAGAGTTAATATGGGCTTTAGTGTGACACAAAGGAATTCAGAAACGGAGGAATCAATCCATTAATATAGAACAGAATCTGATTCAGTACAAGTGTGCAGTACTTACAGCAGACAAAGAGAGCGATGATGCCAGCCAGTAAAAAAGCACAGGTGAGGCTTAGAAATACTATAGCGCCCTGCTGGGGCTGATATCTGTGCTCAGTTTTCTCTGGAGTCTGTGCAGGGGACCAAGTTTCCTGACCAGTTGTTCTGGAATCTGCAATAAAGCATGACAGTGAAATACTGTAAAGCGTTTGTACTGAAAGTAAAACACTGTAACATATGTTTTGATGTATCGTACACATAGGCGGCTCTAGGCTTTTCTCCCAGGTGCTGCAGCGTGTCAGTCATTACAGGCTAAGGCACACGGAGTTACACGTGTACTGTATGCAGCGTAGTAACCTTACACACAGTGCATTACAGGCTAAGGCACACGGAGCTACACATGTACTGTATGCAGCGTATTAACCTTACACACTGCATTACAGGCTAAGGCAAACGGAGCTACACATGTATGCAGCGTAGTAACCTTACACACAGTGCATTACAGGCTAAGGCACACGGAGCTACACATGTATGCAGCGTAGTAACCTTACACACAGTGCATTACAGGCTAAGGCACACGGAGCTACAAATGTATGCAGCGTAGTAACCTTACACAGTGCACTACAGGCTAAGGCAAACGGAGCTACACATGTATGCAGCGTAGTAACCTTACACACAGTGCATTACAGGCTAAGGCACACGGAGCTACACATGTATGCAGCGTAGTAACCTTACACACAGTGCATTACAGGCTAAGGCACACGGAGCTACACATGTATGCAGCGTAGTAACCTTACACACAGTGCATTACAGGCTAAGGCACACGGAGCTACACATGTATGCAAAGCAGGATACGGCTGTTTCTGAAATTTATTTTTTCCCAGTTGTGTAAATTAAATCTTAATCTTTCAACATTTGTAATGTTTATAATAACTTTATATAGCATTTGTCCAAAGTGACAAGCAGAGGTTAATTCTTTTTCATGCTTTACATTTACATTCTACATTTCTGTTTAATAAGAAAAGAACATTTGACATTTTCAGACATGAATGTGGAACCACCTGAGATGTGTTTGACCTATTTGTGACCCTGACAGGCAAAGTAAAGGAGAAAATGTTTATGAAGGAGAGACGATACTGGACTCACCTGTAGCCAAGGAATTGAAGGCCGCGTTGCAATAGACAGGCTCATCAGACATGTCTCAGGTATCGCTGACTGACTCTTACAGGAGCAGGTATGCTGACAGACTGTCTGGACCGGAGATTGTCGTCAGAAAAATCTGAAAATGGAAGTTTCACTTAAAAATGGAAGTTTCACTTGATACCTTCTTACTTTCTCTTTCTTTCTTTCTTTCTTTCTTTCTTTCTTTCTAATCGGTTTTGTTTCTTATGTGCAGGTTACTAGTTCTTCAATTGATAGGTTGATTGATTCATTCTAAATCCAGTCAACCTGAAGGGGTTCCTTTATCTGCTCTGTGTGTGATAGAACTTCCTTAAATGATGTCACAATGGGGGAAGTGTGTTTATCAAAATGTTTTACCTAAAGAAAATTTGCCAAAGACATTAGTTTTTCTCCATTGCTTTGGCACATTTCATGAAACATGTTTAACATTCTCAAGAGTATAAGAGCATTTCTTAAAACAAATACTGTTTTTTCTGAATGCTTAAACACTATCAGTTATTCTTGAAGCACAATCTCTGAAGCCATTAACACATGTAGCCAATGCATTTACTGAGTGTGTCAAACTGAATGCACATTCTCTGCTGTACACTCAGTTTGTAATTTTATAACACTCTTTTAGCAAAACTGTAAACACAACACTGCTTTACACTCTGTTTGTAATTCTATAACACACTTCAAGCAAGACCATCATTATAAACTACTCGGATTAGCTACTTCAAAAGCTCTGGGGTAGTTTGCAAACCCTACAGACAATTTACATGGTTATAAAACTGTGCATGCAGACTCTAACTGAAAATCTCACTCGAGCCAGCTGACCAAAGTTGTATTCTTATGTCTATATTTACTCACCAGGCACTTGCCTGCTTGTACTTATCTCTGCGTGCCAAGTAGGTGTTACTTTCAGGTCTAGGTGGTGAAACAGAGAGTAGCAAAAGTGCTTAGGCTTTAAAGCATATGAAATAGCTTAAACCTATGATAACACCTTAGAAGAGCCAAATGCATATACTTTATAATGGAAATTAAATGTAAATGCAATATACAGTCGATGCTTCTGCATCATGACTCTGCATCACGATCATGCTGGTCTATGCTGCTTTTCCCAGCAGAGTGTCACACAGCAACATGCTCAGTGCAGTGTTAGTACAACCCCACCTTCTTAACCCCAACCATAGCATCTTTTTCTAGCTTAAAATCACAACTTGTGTGACCTTCATCCTGCACACATTTCTATGAAGAGAATATGGGTTGGCCTTTAATCTTCACGTAATTCTTATGCACTACTGCACTTTTTATCTTTCATGCATTTCACAACTTGCCTGATCTTACTGCTCTGTTTAGTCTTAACCACAGAATGGTTGGACCGACTTCCTGTGCTTTACTTGTAAGCAATAGTATTTCATTTCATTAAGGCCTTTGTATACCTATTTGTACACAAATATACGGATGACCCCTCCATATCTCCTCTGCGGAGTGAAGAATTTCAACTAAGTTTTCCTGCTGTTTTATTGGACCTGATCAAAGAATTGGCATGACAGTACCTACTTCTGATACACACTGGCTGTTTCCATAGGAGTAGAATCAGAAAAAAGTAATATAATATTTGAAAAACTTTATCTGAGGGAGCACTAGAGGAAAAGTCAAGTAATATTTCATTACAGCTAAAATATTTGATTGTATAAAGAAATTTTGCAGAGAATTTAGAGATCAGTGTCAACACACCACAGAACACAACAATGAAATGTGACCTCTGCATTTGACCCATATGTGACTTTCGTGACATAGCAGGGGGCAGCTAATTCAGCGCCTTCAGTCAAGTGATATTTCATTACAGCTAAAATATTTGATTGTATAAAGAAATTTTGCAGAGGTGTGTAAAATGTATATGAGGATGTCAGCCTCAGTCATATGCTATTGCTGTCATCTCTGGTTGCAAACAGAGAGACTAGGGTATAAATTCAACACATTTAAATTTATGTTTTTTTAATGTAACTTGCATAGCGATGTCACCCTCCTACATATGGTCTTCGTTTATAGTGACTTCATTAAAGAACTTACTGGTATCTTAACAAGCTTGATCAAAGTTGTCAGTAACGATTATTCCATCCACTTCAGGCGTATATTCTTAGCGACAAAACAAAAATGTGCATCAAAAACTTTATCGACAGGGCATGCGTGATGATTTGAAGGTCGCAGCATACTTTGTGGCATGTGGTATGTTGTGTAACATTGACATGCGTGATGAATGTCTTTTGGACATAAACGAAGACACATAAGAGGACTTTAGAAGGCATGATGCTGAACTGCATGTGCCCATACTAACGAAGGAGTGTAAGGCAGCAGCAGTGGCATCGTTAGGCCTATTTTAGGGTGGCCGAAGCCTCCTTAAAATATTCTTAAGCCCCCTAAATAATTTGGTGGGGTTTTTTTTTTTCAAGCTTTTTTTTTACTTATTCTTTTTTTTTTTTTTTTTACAAAAATTGCAGACGAATTCAATATAACGACGCAGGAATATGAGTTTAAATAAATAATAATATAAACCTGTCACTATTCACTTGAATATGATCATAAATCTGTTGGTTACTTTCACTTTACAGTCTTAAGGTAGCGTCAGTGCTTCGTTATCCAATCCGTTCCAGTTGTTCATAGGGAACGCCCACATTACTGAAAATCCACTCTTAAAAACAGACGGCATTCTTTGATGCTTCCACCCACCAAGTAACTGGTGATTGCAGCCATAAAAATTATGTACTTTATTTTCAGTTTTTTTCTTCTTGTTAATGCAGCAAAAACATTTCCTGTGTTTTCTTGTTGTACTGTATTAAAAAACAGACTGAAATAAAACAACAAATCTATTGGTGGCCTAAGATGTTAAATCTGTCCAAAAAAGTTGAACAGCAATTTCTCAGTCTTTGTTTTCTGTTTGTGAAATTTTGTGCTCATGCGCTACGTTTGTTCATATCGTGTGCATTTCTTGGGGGCAAAGCCCCCCCTGTCCTTAAAACCTAGTGACGCCCCTGGGCAGCAGCATCACGGGCAAGGAAGAATCAGCTGGCAGAAGAGCCGAGTCGTCTGTAGCCTGGTAAGGAATCTAAATTGTGAACTCTAGATAAAACAGCCCTATTGCCTTT
The DNA here is from genome assembly GCF_048594095.1 of Paramormyrops kingsleyae. NCBI lineage: Eukaryota > Metazoa > Chordata > Actinopteri > Osteoglossiformes > Mormyridae > Paramormyrops > Paramormyrops kingsleyae. The sequence continues at coordinate 4,564,882 of NC_132805.1, forward strand.
TATTTAAACATTTCAAAACACCGTAAAAACTGTAGGTAGTGTTTTGTTAGAACAAATATCGCACTTTTATTTAGGCCTATATTTTGCGAACTGCAGACCCAAAATAAATAAATTAAAAACACACATTTATAGCATATAATTAAGTTCCCGTTCCCAGCCGCTGCTCTCATTCAACAGTAGTGGTGGGCGGATCGATCCAAGTATCGATAATATCGATAATAATGTTGGTATTGATATTGAACAGTTTCAATCTCTCTCCCGAATTCACTGCGGCTGTCCGTTCGTGCTGCCGCTCTCAATTACTGCTCCCGGCTGTCACGTGACTCAGCGGCTAGCAAACAGGCGCGGGCACACACACACACACACACACACACTATGATATTTATAATAAAGTATTATAATAGTGGGTCGCTGAGTCATGCTCGCAATAATTAAACAGCAGGCATAGTTCGGGGTTTAATCATCAGATGGCGTTTATTACACCCGCACTACTACAACCCACACACCGGTGTTCTGCTCACTGTGCACGTCGCCCCGTTTACTCCTCATACACACGGTGGGCGCAGGCACACATACAGTACACACACACACTACATACAACAATAAACATTAACCACTATACATGACATAACACACTGCACATTTATAATCACACAAGCGATTACTGAGAATTATTTACAAGCTGGCATCAGTCCAACATGCCGCGCTGCCAGCCGGTACCTCCGCACTACAGTATTTATTTACTTATAAACTTTGCCCAAATTCTGTCCTGGGTTTTACCTAATTAATCAAAAAAAATCACAAAAAGGTCATGAAAATTAATTCAACTTTAGCAATTTGATGATGCATCCACTTTAATTATTAAGAAGTATCGATATCGGTATCGTATCGGCGATACTTTCCCTGTATTTACTTGGTATCGCATCGATACCAAATCTTGTAGTATCGCACACCACTATTCAACACACAGGGTTTACAACTACTGTGAGAATAGTTGTACAAATTCATGCCGTCCTCCAAGTGTGACAGTAGTTCTCACCAATCAGAAGTGCCGTGCTCCTCGCATGCCAGTCATTCTCACCAATCAGAAGTGCCGTGCTCCTCGCATGCCAGTCATTCTGACCAACCAGAAGTGCCATGCACCTCTCATGCAAGTCATTCTGACTAATCAGAAGTGCCGTGCTCCTCGCAAGCCTGCCCACTTGCTGCTCCCTGTCTGGTGTCTTTACAAAACTTTGGGCGCATGACAAGTAGTTCGACTCAATTAACCGATTCGATTCTTTCGAACTGTCCGTTGTAATGAATCGATTCTAAAATCGATTCTATGATTCACAATTTTTTTTTCCCGTCTTTTTTTGCGTCTGACCGTATGACTCAACGAATCATGGGATCGGATAATAAATTGAACGGTGTCTCAAGGTTACGTTATTTAACTGAAAGATGGCGCTGGTGTTCAACAAAAATATTCAGCTTGACTATTCACAATAAAAAAAATCAATATATAAAAAGCAGAAAGGGTGTCAAGGGTGCCATTACACTTGGGACGGGGGCAGCTTTGTCTGTTCTGAAAACTGTCATTAAAAATGCAAATTATATACATATTGCTATCATTCAAATGTTCATATGTTATATCCTTAAATGTAACTTCTTTGGCCCCTAGTGTTTGGGGGGTCCTAGGCAGCTGCTTACCCTTGTCTTATGGTAAGTCTTTGCCTAGTTTTGAATACGATGTCCGTGGTAAAACTTGCATCTTGATAAAAATGTCTGTCAGAATTCAGCATGGTAATGACCCCTGGTTATACAGTTAGGATACCAATATGAGAAGGTGGGCCAAACGGTGCAAATAGGGTGGCTGACTGGGATAATGGCTGACTGGGATAATCACCCACTTATTGCACTACAGTGACATCTACTGGCAACTATCAGAAGCGGCACCATCACCTGCCTGCCCCCCAGCTTTGAGACTCAAATCTTAAAATTTGGACAGTGTGAACTGGGACTTCTTGCTCATTTGACTTCCTCTGCTGCCCCCTGGAGGATGGGCTCCCCTTTTGAATCTGGTTCCTCCCAAGGTTTCTTCCTTCTTGCCAACTGGGGGCTTAGGGCAGGGATAATGTAAAGTGCTTTGAGAAAATGTAATGCTGTGAAAATACACTATACAAATAAAATTTAATAGAACTGAAGTTTTGACCACCGACAGATAATTTGAGATTTAAGAGTCTTAAAAATGCATCTTGATAAAAAAAATGCAATGCAAAAACTTTTTGAGCTTCACAAAATAAACTAGCATACCGCATTTCCACAAACTGTAATCAAATAATGAATTAAGCCATTAGATACTTGGACATTAAAGTGTTTTTAAATTCATTTTTCATCTTACTTAATATCATACTGTAAAACTGATAAAATGGAATATTTATCCCAAATACCTACAAGGCACACAACTTTCCTCCAGGAGGGAAAGTATTTGTATGTTCCTGAATGTGCCCTGTGATGGACTGGCATCCCGCCCAGGATGTACCCTATCCTCATGCCCTGTGATGGACTGGCATCCCTTCCAGGATGTACCCTATCGTCATGCCCTGTGATGGACTGGCATCCCGCCCAGGATGTACCCTATCCTCATGCCCTGTGATAGACTGGCACCTCATCCAGGATGTACCCTATCCTCATGCCCTGTGATGGACTGGCATGCCGCCCAGGATGTACCCTATCCTCATGCCCTGTGATGGACTGGCATCCCGCCCAGGATGTACCCTATCCTCATGCCCTGTGATGGACTGGCATCCCGCCCAGGATGTACCCTATCCTCATGCCCTGTGATGGACTGGCATCCCGCCCAGGATGTACCCTATCCTCAAGCCCTGTGATGGACTGGCATCCCACCCGGGATGTACCCTATCCTCATGCCCTGTGATGGACTGGCATCCCTTCCAGGATGTACCCTATCCTCATGCCCTGTGATAGACTGGCACCTCATCCAGGATGTACCCTATCCTCATGCCCTGTGATGGACTGGCATCCCGCCCAGGATGTACCCTATCCTCATGCCCTGTGATGGACTGGCATGCCGCCCAGGATGTACCCTATCCTCTTGCCCTGTGATGGACTGGCATCCCGCCCAGGATGTACCCTATCCTCATGCCCTGTGATGGACTGGCATCCCTTCCAGGATGTACCCTATCCTCATGCCCTGTGATGGACTGGCATGCCGCCCCAGGATGTACCCTATCCTCATGCCCTGTGATGGACTGGCATCCCATCCAGGATGTACCCTATCCTCATGCCCTGTGCTGCGTGGGATATGCTGCAGGCCCCAGGTGGATTGACCAATACATCAGAGACATTTCAGTAATAATAAATGTGAACTTGAAGTCCTTCGAAAAACTGGCTGCATCATGACTGCAAAGTATCCCAGCATGTATGGGGTTAATCCCAAACTCATCGGTCTGCTCCTCCTCTGTACGTCCCTCCCCTCCCCTCTGCTGCTAGTCTTTTCTTTCGTTTGCCCTCCCCCCCTTTATTAAAGTATGAAAGGGGTCTCTCCCTCACTACCATTTGTACTCCAAGGGGCACAGAGCCTCAGAGCAGAAGCTGCCACAGAGAGCTTGTGACTGAAAGGACAGGAAGAGGAAAGTTACTGAATACAAGAAATCATAAACCAATCAGTGAGTCAGAGAATCATCTACGTCCCCAAGAAGACAATTACAGCATGGAGGTCCCCAGCTACATGAGAAGTACCAGATGCTGGAGCTCAACAGCTGCAGAGGAAGAAGGTGGTAGATGCCTGGGCTGAGGCCAAGAAGACACTAGATGAAAGGATGAAACATCTGGAGGAGGAACATAGAGCCCAGATTTAGCTACGAGAAAAGCTGGTTCAACTGGAGATAGAGCTGTAGTTCCACATGGAGGTCCAGCAAGAGGACGTCTCAGTCCTGCAAACCAAGCGAATCCACACCCAATAGGCTTTGTCAGTCACTGAGACTTAATTCTCAGTGCAAATGTTCTCATTATTCTCTACCAGGTCTTCCTACTGACGCAGAATGTTACAAAGATTTAAAAATGTTGCTCAAGAAAATGCAGTGATATTGAAGTGTTGTATTTTTGTATTTGTTCCCACACGACATGATCTTGCTGTCATTTTGTTGTTCTTGTATCGCCATTTTGCCTGCGGCAGGGATGGAGCAGCACAGGATGGAAATCCAGATGGTGACAGTGACAGTACAGCTCCATCACCCACGAATGAGGATGGGCTGTCAGAGATCAGTAAGATACTTTCATAGTTGTGTTTAACTGGCTGCATGAAGTAATGTGTGTCGTATGTGCTTCAGTTACGCTTCTCTACCACTAGGGGTCTCTGCATACACATTGGACAGGTGTGTCCTTAAATTTACGCACATTTCTAAGCTAAGAAATTGATAAATACCATCCTATATGTGAAAATGTGCATCTGCACAGTTTACGCACAAAGTTGTTCGTACGCATGGTTAATAAATGAAACCCCAGGCACTGCTCCTTTCCAAGCTTTTATTTGTTTTATTTGTGACGCTTATCTGCTTTTTCACATCTATAACAGACATTTGTCTGAAGGCAGAAAGGCAGAACTGTTACACAGGTAGCTGGTCCCAGCAGCATCAGAGGCCTCCGTCCAGCAGACCAGCGGAGAGCCGGTGCCGCTAACGGACCTCAGAACAGCAGGGCCTTGTCCTCACAGATCCACCGGTTAAGCATGTCAGGATTTGTTGATCTCCAGCTGTTCAGGGCTTTATCTTTATGGCCTGTGTTTGTTAAAACATGAGGTTTATTCTGGCTTCCAGCATCTGCCCAGAACCTGGAACAAAAGGAACAGTTTGGGATTTAAATTCAATACAAAAACTGTATAAATGCCCCAAAATGTTTACAATTTGTGTTTCTCAGGAATATTTGATGTGTGATGGGAATTTTTAAAAACTTGGTAGTCATCTTAGAGTTTACAGAACTGTGCTCTGTCATGTTAGATATCAAAGGCAAGATTTAGAAGCTACTGGTGAACTGAATTGGGGCGATCTCTCACGCTGCCGTGGTACGAGCTCTCACCCTGTGGTCAGTGAAGAGCCGTTGATCCAGACCCAGTCCTGTGCTTTTCCAGTCAGTCCGATCCAGTAACCGTGCCATTTGTCACAGTATGTGGGTGCAAAGTTCATGATGAACATCTAAATGGAGGCAGTGAAGTTAATCAGATACAGACTCAGCAAACCTGCTTTCAATTACAGTAGGAATGGTGCTTAAATAATTCAAAAACTCCCAAGATTTAGGAATTTACATTTAACAGTGCTGTTAAACTCCACAGAAACATGATTTAGTTCATTGGACTGACGTACCTGTTCCTCCTTGTTTTGTATCGTTAACAGATCTGCCCCCATTTTGAGGCATTCAAGTCGACTGTCTTCCCACGATTTCCACGTTTTCCATGTTTGACCAAGGAATACAAAATAACACTTTGAATTGTTGAACGTCCAGCCACTTGGGCAGCGTGAGCATCTTCTCGCTGCACAGGAGAAACCAGGAGTAATAATACATACTAGCTTTCAGGTTGTCCATTCATCTGTCTTCCATGACCGATATCCAGCATATAGCTTATATGTAACAGGGAACAACCTGGACAGGCTGCCAGTCTATCACAGGTGTACACTAATGCACTATGGGTAATGTAGTGTTTCCATTTCACTTAATCCCATGATTTTGAAGGTTACTGCATGGGAGGTGTGTGGCTGCAAGTGAGGACTTATGATCATGATCAGAAGGTCACTAGTTCAAATCTTCAGTGATTTCACCATTGTGCACCTCAGTGAGACCCCTAACCACAGCTGCTCCAGCAGCACTGTCTGATCCTCACTTGTAAGTTGCTTTGGACAAAAGGAATCTGTGTGCATGAGTGTCACAAGAGGTGTGAATCGAATTCACAGCCCTAGAGGAGTGAGTTTACAGGCCTTCCCAACACAGTGGGGACAATACAACATGAAATAAAGACAAACTTGGAAGGCCAATACCCACCTTAATAGCAACATTGTTTTGCAGGAAAATTATGGAACTGTAAAATCTCACCCATCAAAGTCCGATCCTTTCGCAGCTGTGTGTTCTCACTCTCCAGTGATTCCTTCTGAGCAGTGAAGTTACTTTCAAGCTCTTGTAGCTGCTGATTGGCTTCCTTAAAGGCACTGTTTTCCTTTCTGAGCTGCCCTGCAGTAAGATAATTTGCAGAGAGACACAGTCATGCTGAATAGACCTTCCACACCATGTATTGGGGTGAGAGAGTTAATATGAGCTTTGATGTGACACAAAGGAATTAAAAAGCAGAGGAATCAATGCACTATGTTTAATTTAATGATTCCATTTCACTTAATCCCATGTTTGTGACGGTTACTGCATGGGAGGTGTGTGGCTGCAGGTTAGGACTCATATTCATGATCAGAGGGTCACTAGTTCAAATCATGCAGCTATCAGTGATTTCACCATTGTGCACCTCAGTGAGGCCCCTAACCCCACCCATCAAAGTCTGATTCTTTCACAGCTGTGTGTTCTCACTGTCCAGTGATTCCTTCTGAGCAGTGAGGTTACTTTTAAGGTCTTGTAGCTGCTGATTGGCTTCCATAAGGGCACTGTTTTCCTTTTTGAGCTGTCCTGCAGTATTCTGGGAAAGATAATCTGCAGAGAGAGACAGTCATGCTGAATAGACCTTCCACACCATGTATTGGGGTGAGAGAGTTAATATGGGCTTTGATGTGACACAAAGGAATTCAGAAACGGAGGAATCAATCCATTAATATAGAAACGAATCTGATTCAGTACAAGTGTGTAGTACTTACAGCAGACAAAGAGAGCGATGATACCAGCCAGTAAAAAAGCACAGGTGAGGCTTAGAAATACTATAGCGCCCTGCTGGGGCTGATATCTGTGCTCAGTTTTCTCTAGAGTCTGTGCAGGGGACCAAGTTTCCTGACCAGTTGTTTTGGAATCTGCAATAAAGCATGACAGTGAAATACTGTAAAGCGTTTGTACTGAAAGTAAAACACTGTAACATATGTTTTGATGTATCGTACACATAGGCGGCTCTAGGCTTTTCTCCCGGGGGCTGCAGGGTGTCAGTCATTACAGGCTAAGGCACACGGAGCTACACATGTATGCAGCGTGGTAACCTTACACACAGTGCATTACAGGCTAAGGCACACGGAGCTACACATGTATGCAGCGTAGTAACCATACACACAGTGCATTACAGGCTAAGGCACACGGAGCTACACATGTATGCAGCGTAGTAACCTTACACACAGTGCATTACAGGCTAAGGCACACGGAGCTACACATGTATGCAGCGTAGTAACCTTACACACAGTGCATTACAGGCTAAGGCACACGGAGCTACACATGTATGCAGCGTAGTAACCTTACTCACAGTGCATTACAGGCTAAGGCACACAGAGCTACACATGTATGCAGCGTAGTAACCTTACACACAGTGCATTACAGGCTAAGGCACACGGAGCTACACATGTATGCAGCGTAGTAACCTTACACACAGTGCATTACAGGCTAAGGCACACGGAGCTACACATGTATGCAGCGTAGTAACCTTACTCACAGTGCATTACAGGCTAAGGCACACGGAGCTACACATGTATGCAGCGTAGTAACCTTACACACAGTGCATTACAGGCTAAGGCACACGGAGCTACACATGTATGGAGCGTAGTAACCTTACACACAGTGCATTACAGGCTAAGGCACACGGAGCTACACATGTATGCAGCGTAGTAACCTTACTCACAGTGCATTACAGGCTAAGGCACACGGAGCTACACATGTATGCAGCGTAGTAACTTTACACACAGTGCATTACAGGCTAAGGCACACGGAGCTACACATGTATGCAGCGTAGTAACCTTACACACAGTGCATTACAGGCTAAGGCACACGGAGCTACACATGTATGCAGCGTAGTAACCTTACTCACAGTGCATTACAGGCTAAGGCACACGGAGCTACACATGTATGCAGCGTAGTAACCTTACTCACAGTGCATTACAGGCTAAGGCACACGGAGCTACACATGTATGCAGCGTAGTAACCTTACACACAGTGCATTACAGGCTAAGGCACACGGAGCTACACATGTATGCAGCGTAGTAACTTTACACACAGTGTATTACAGGCTATGGCACACGGAGCTACACATGTATGCAGCGTAGTAACTTTACACACAGTGCATTACAGGCTAAGGCACACGGAGCTACACATGTATGCAGCGTAGTAACCTTACTCACAGTGCATTACAGGCTAAGGTACACGGAGCTACACATGTATGCAGCGTAGTAACCTTACACACAGTGCATTATAGGCTAAGGCACACGGAGCTACACATGTATGCAGTGTAGTAACCTTACACACAGTGCATTACAGGCTAAGGCACACGGAGCTACACATGTATGCAGCGTAGTAACCTTACACACAGTGCATTACAGGCTAAGGCAAACGGAGCTACGCATGTATGCAAAGCAGGATACGGCTGTTTCCGAAATTTATTTTTTCCCAGTTGTGTAAATTAAATCTTAATCTTTCAACATTTATAATGTTTATAATAACTTTATATGGCATTTGTCCAAAGTGATAAGCAGAGGTTAATTCTTTTTCATGCTTTACATTTACATTCTACATTTCTGTTTAATAAGAAAAGAACATTTGACATTTTCAGACATGAATGTGGAACCACCTGAGATGTGTTTGACCTATTTGTAACCCTGACAGGCAAAGTAAAGGAGAAAATTTTTATGAAGGAGAGACGATACTGGACTCACCTGTAGCCAAGGAATTGAAGGCCACGTTGCAATAGCAGGGCTCATCAGACATGTCTCAGGTATCGCTGACTGACCCTCACAGTAGCAGAATTGCTGACAGACTGTCTGGAAAATGGAAGTTTCACTTGATACCTTCTACTTTCTCTTTCTTTCTTTCTTTCTTTCTTTCTTTCTTTCTTTCTTTCCTTCTAATAGGTTTTGTTTCTTATGTGCAGGTTACTAGTTCTTCAATTGATAGGTTGTTTGATTCATTCTAAATCCAGTCAGCCTGAAGGGGTCCCTTTATCTGCACTGTGTGTGATAGAACTTCCTTAAATGATGTCACAATGGCGGAAGTGTGTTTATCAAAATGTTTTACCTAAAGAAAATTTGCCAAAGACATTAGTTTTTCTCCATTGCTTTGGCACATTTCATGAAACATGTTTAACATTCTCAAGAGTATAAGAGCATTTCTTAAAACAAATACTGTTTTTTCTGAATGCTTAAACACTATCAGTTATTCTTGAAGCACAATCTCTGAAGCCATTAACACATGTAGCCAATGCATTTACCGAGTGTGTCAAACTGAATGCACGTTCTCTGCTGTACACTCAGTTTGTAATTTTATAACACTCTTTTAGCAAAACTGTATACACAACTCACTGCTTTACGCTCTGTTTGTAATTCTATAACACACTTCAAGCAAGACCATAAACATTGGTCTCTACATTCCTACACTATTTTGCCAACTGTCTTTCCACATTGACACATGCGAAAACACTTTTAAATAATGAGTTCACTTACAAATCAGACCTTGAGCACTATATATAGGCCACAGGTACATGGGGGGGCTCCTGCTGGGGGTTGTGGGCTGGGTCAGTGGCTTCCTGTCCGGCATCCTCTGGTGGGGCCCCTCACGCAGGGGGCTGTTGTCCTGGTGCTCCCTCACATGCTCCTCTGCGGGTTGGGCACGTGGTTGGCATGTGGCCCTTCGTTCTGAGGACAGCTGGGGGCCCTCTTGGCTTGGCCCCCGGCGGTTTGGGTCATGGGGTCTGGGTGGGGGGGTGTATCTGCTGCCCCCCACATCAACTACTAGCACATCCATGGACAAATCGTTACACTCGCACACACACATAAATACATGCATACATATAGGTACATAGCCACACCTATCTCTACGCCACACACACACACACACATACACACACACATACACACATAACCAATAGTACACACATACAAAGGTAGAGGTTATACACACATGCTTGTTTTAATGATAATAAGTTGTTGTAAATTTGTATTTGTATGTTGTGGTTGATGTTGGAATTATTATTATAAATATTATTGTTATTATGATTATTATTACTATTTTCATTTTTTTGTGTTTTTCTTTTGTGCGGCAGTCTGTCTGGTCCTTTTTTCTGGATCTCTACCCCCCTTGATTCTTCCACCCCCCTCGTTTCCCGTCTCCCCTAACCTCTGCTTGTTAAATATTTAACTTTTAAATATTTTTATTTTAAAATTATATTTTTCAACATTAATTGCATTAAAATGATATTCAGGTAATAATGTTACCATGCTGACACTGACAGAACATTGACAGAACAAAAAATGTGAAACATGGAAATAACATTAATGTTGGAGTAAGAACATTCTCTGCCAACTTTGAGAAGATCTTCACATAACATTGGCTGAAGTTCTGGGAACGATCACTGTTAGCTGGATTTTGTGATGGAAATTTCCATCAGGAAGAAGATTGGTTCGTGTCTGATAAGACAGAAATTTGTTTTGTTGCCAACTCTCACACATCTGGCTTGACACCAGAGCATGTGAGCGGAGTGGAGCGGTGAGAATTTCCGCTCCTCGCTCACGAGGCTGTTGGCTCCGCCCGCTCCTCCGCTCTAATTCGCACTAAGCCGCTCCGCTCAACACCGCTCCTCGCTCCACTAAAACGTCCTCCCGCTCCAGTCAAATCGCTCCACGCTCGCTCCAATTTAAAAGAGGGACAAATAATCTGCATGCCTAACAAATGTCACCTTAAACCGAAGCCTTATGTCATAAAGAAATATGAGCAACGGCAACATTGCCAGTCAGAACAGAAAATATTTATTTTTAGGCAACCTATCGGCAACAACGGACAGGTTTGGAAATGGCATTCCACACAAAAATAGGCTTAAAAATAAAGGAATCAGTGGGCTTAATAGCCTAAAGAATATACAGACACGTTTTAAATTCCTCAATTTTTTTCTGTTGATGCAGCACGTCTCTAAAATAAAATTTTACGTTACGTGAAATTTTAAAAAAATCTTATTAGACCTACTTTGAATGACAAAACGAATTTATTTGATTACCAATATTTACTTTATAGGCTTTTATACTTTAATTTACTTTATAGACTTGATATGCTACAACCATATAAAACTTGCACGCGTTTTGCTCTGGCTTCCGCTTGTTCGCGTAGCACACTCATGTTTCTGAGAAAAGTGATTCCAGAGTGAATCTTTACTCACTGAAACAGTTTCACCACATTGTTGTTCTTGCTGTACATTCTTGTCATCTATACGTTTGATAAGAATAGTACACTTGTATGATTTATCAGTTTCCTTTGTGAATTCCATTTCGGCCAATTTGTGTAACAGTCTTGATAATTGTACAGATGAATTCTGGGTAGATTTGGGCACGCCTCAGAATTGTAGTGTGAGCGGTATCGGAGCGAAATTGGAGCGAGACAAAGCGACCGCTCCAGCCTTAATTAAAAAACCGCTCCGCGCTCTGACCAAATTCTGCCCGCTCCGCTCCTCGCTCACGCTCCGCTCCGCTCACATGCTCTGCTTGACACTCACATTTTCAGACTCTCACGCTCATGCAAGAAATATTCTGGGATATTTATATTATTTCATTATTAACTACATCATTATAAACTACTCAGATTAGCTACTTCAAAAGCTCTGGGGTAGTTTGCAAACCCTACAGACAATTTACATGGTAATAAAACTGTGCATGCAGACTCTAACTGAAAATCTCACTCGAGCCAGCTGACCAAAGTTGGTAACACTGTATTCTTATGTCTATATTTACTCACCAGGCACCTGCCTGCTTGTACTTATCTCTGCGTGTCAAGTAAGTGTTAGTTTCAGGTCTAGGTGGTGAAACAGAGAGTTGCAAAAGTGCTTAGGCTTTAAAGCATATGAAATAGCTTAAACCTATGATAATACCCTAGAAGAGCCAAATGCATATACTTTATAATGGAAATTAAATGTAAATGCAATATACAGTCGACGCTTCTGCATCATGACTCTGCATCACGATCATGCTGGTCTATGCTGCTTTTCCCAGCAGAGTGTCACACAGCAACATGCTCAGTGCAGTGTTAGTACAGCCCCACCTTCTTAACCCCAACCATAGCACCTTTTTCTAGCTTAAAATCACAACTTGTGTGACCTTCATCCTGCACACATTTCTATGAAGAGAATATGGGTTGGACTTTAATCTTCACGTAGTTCTTATGCACTACTGCACTTTTTATCTTTCATGCATTTCACAACTTGCCTGATCTTTCTGCTCTGTTTAGTCTCAACCACAGAATGGTTGGACCGACTTCCTGTGCTTTACTTGTAAGCAATAATATTTCATTTCATTAAGGCCTTTGTATACCTATTTGTACACAAATATACGGTTGACGCTTCCATATCTCCTCTGCGGAGTGAAGAATTTCAACTAAGTTTTCCTGCTGTTTTATTGGACTTGATCAAAGAATTGGCGTGACAGTACCTACTTGTGATACACACTGGCTGTTTCCATAGGAGTAGAATCAGAAAAAAGTAATATAATATTTGCAAAATTTTATCTGAGGAAAAGTCAAGTGATATTTCATTACAGCTAAAATATTTGATTGTATAAAGCCATTTTGCAGAGGTGTGTAAAATTTATATGAGGATGTCAGCCTCAGTCATATGCTATTGCTGTTATCTCTGATTGCAAACAGAGAGACTAGGGTATAAATTCAACACATTTAAATTTATGTTTTTTTAATGTAACTTGCATAGCGATGACACCCTCCTACATATGGTCTTCGTTTATAGTGACTTCATTAAAGAACTTACTGGTATCTTAACAAGCTTGATCAAAGTTGTCAGTAACGATTATTCCATCCACTTGAGGCGTATATTCTTAGCGACAAAACAAAAATGTGCATCAAAAACTTTATCGACAGGGCATGCGTGATGATTTGAAGGTCGCAGCATACTTTGTGGCATGTGGTATGTTGTGTAACATTGACATGTGTGATGAATGTCTTTTGGACATAAACGAAGACACATAAGAGGACTTTAGAAGGCATGATGCTGAACTGCATGTGCCCATACTAACGAAGGAGTGTAAGGCAGCAACAGTGGCATCGTTAGGCCTATTTTAGGGTGGCCGAAGCCTCCTTAAAATATTCTTAAGCCCCCTAAATAATTTGGTGGGGGGTTTTTTTCAAGCTTTTTTTTTACTTATTCTTTTTTTTAATTTTTTTTTTTTTTACAAAAATTGCAGACAAATTCAATATAACGACGCAGGAATATGAGTTTAAATAAATAATAATATAAAGCTGTCACTATTCACTTGAATATGATCATAAATCTGTTGGTTACTTTCACTTTACAGTCTTAAGGTAGCGTCAGTGCTTCGTTATCCAATCCGTTCCAGTTGTTCATAGGGAACGCCCACATTACTGAAAATCCACTCTTAAAAACAGACGGTGCAAATACAGCTGATTATACAGTTAGGATACCAATATGAGAAGGTGGGCCAAACGGTGCAAATAGGGTGGCTGACTGGGATAATGGCTGACTGGGATAATCACCCACTTATTGCACTACAGTGACATCTACTGGCAACTATCAGAAGCGGCATCATCACCTGCCTGCCCCCCAGCTTTGAGACTCAAATCTTAAAATTTGGACAGTGTGAACTGGGACTTCTTGCTCATTTGACTTCCTCTGCTGCCCCCTGGAGGATGGGCTCCCCTTTTGAATCTGGTTCCTCCCAAGGTTTCTTCCTTCTTGCCCACTGGGGGCTTAGGGCAGGGATAATGTAAAGTGCTTTGAGAAAATGTAATGCTGTGAAAATACACTATACAAATAAAATTTAATAGAACTGAAGTTTTGACCACCGACAGATAATTTGAGATTTAAGAGTCTTAAAAATGCATCTTGATAAAAAAATGTAATGCAAAAACTTTTTGAGCTTCACAAAATAAACTAGCATACCGCATTTCCACAAACTGTAATCAAATAATGAATTAAGCCATTAGATACTTGGACATTAAAGTGTTTTTAAATTCATTTTTCATCTTACTTAAAATCATACTGTAAAACTGATAAAATGGAATATTTATCCCAAATACCTACAAGGCACACAACTTTCCTCCAGGAGGGAAAGTATTTGTATGTTCCTGAATGTGCCCTGTGATAGACTGGCACCTCATCCAGGATGTACCCTATCCTCATGCCCTGTGATAGACTGGCACCTCATCCAGGATGTACCCTATCCTCATGCCCTGTGGTAGACTGGCACCTCATCCAGGATGTACCCTATCCTCATACCCTGTGATAGACTGGCATCCCACCCAGGATGTACCCTATCCTTATGCCCTGTGATAGACTGGCATCCCGCCCAGGATGTACCCTATCCTCATGCCCTGTGATGGACTGGCATCCCGCCCAGGATGTACCCTATCCTCATGCCCTGTGATAGACTGGCACCTCATCCAGGATGTACCCTATCCTCATGCCCTGTGATGGACTGGCATCCCGTCCAGGATGTACCCTATCGTCATGCCCTGTGATGGACTGGCATCCCGTCCAGGATGTACCCTATCGTCATGCCCTGTGATGGACTGGCATCCCGCCCAGGATGTACCCTATCCTCATGCCCTGTGATAGACTGGCACCTCATCCAGGATGTACCCTATCCTCATGCGCTGTGATGGACTGGCATGCCGCCCAGGATGTACCCTAGATGTACCCTATCCTCATACCCTGTGCTGTGTGGGATATGCTGCAGGCCCCAGGTGGATTGACCAATACATCAGAGACATTTCAGTAATAATAAATGTGAACTTGAAGTCCTTCGAAAAACTGGGTGCATCATGACTGCAAAGTATCCCAGCATGTATGGGGTTAATCCCAAACTCATCCGTCTGCTCCTCCTCTGTACGTCCCTCCCCTCTGCTGCTAGTCTTTTCTTTTGTTTGCCCTCCCCCTCTTTATTAAAGTATGAAAGGGGTGTCTCTCTCACTACCATTTGTACTCCAAGGGGCACAGAGCCTCAGAGCAGAAGCTGCCACAGAGAGCTTGTGACTGAAAGAACAGGAAGAGGAAAGTTACTGAACACAAGGAATCAAAAACCAATCAGAAAGTCAGAGAATCATCTACGTCCCCAAGAAGACAATTACAGCATGGAGGTCCCCAGCTACATGAGAAGTACCAGATGCTGGAGCTCAACAGCTGCAGAGGAAGAAGGTGGTAGATGCCTGGGCTGAGGCCAAGAAGACACTAGATGAAAGGAAGAAACATCTGGAGGAGGAACATAGAGCCCAGATTTAGCTACGAGAAAAGCTGGTTCAACTGGAGATAGAGCTGTAGTTCCACATGGAGGTCCAGCAAGAGGACGTCTCACTCCTGCAAACCAAGCGAATCCACACCCAATAGGCTTTGTCAGTCACTGAGACTTAATTCTCAGTGCAAATATTCTCATTATTCTCTACCAGGTCTTCCTACTGACGCAGAATGTTACAAAGATTTAAAAATGTTGCTCAAGAAAATGCAGTGATATTGAAGTGTTGTATTTTTGTATTTGTTCCCACACGACATGATCTTGCTGTCATTTTGTTGTTCTTGTATCGCCATTTTGCCTGCGGCAGGGATGGAGCATCACAGGATGGAAATCCAGATGGTGACAGTGACAGTACAGCTCCATCACCCACGAATGAGGATGGGCTGTCAGAGATCAGTAAGATACTTTCATGGTTGTGTTTAACTGGCTGCATGAAGTAATGTGTGTCTTATGTGCTGATCAGTTTGCTTCAGTTACGCTTCTCTACCACTAGGGGTCTCTGCATACACATTGGACAGGTGTGTCCATAAATTTACGCACATTTCTAAGCTAAGAAATTGATAAATACCATCCTATATGTAAAAATGTGTATCTGCACAGTTTACGCACAAAGTTGTTCGTACACATGGTTGATAAATGAAACCCCAGGCACTGCTCCTTTCTAAGCTTTTATTTGTTTTTTTGTGACGTTTATCTGCTTTTTCACATCTATAACAGACATTTGTCTGAAGGCAGAAAGGCAGAACTGTTACACAGGTAGCTGGTCCCAGCAGCATCAGAGGCCTCCATCCAGCAGACCAGCGGAGAGCCGGTACCGCTAACGGACCTCAGAACAGCAGGGCCTTGTTCTCACAGATCCACCGGTTAAGCATGTCAGGATTTGTTGATCTCCAGCTGTTCAGGGCTTTATCTTTATGGCCTGTGTTTGTTAAAACGTGAGTTTTATTCTGGCTTCCAGCATCTGCCCAGAACCTGGAACAAAAGGAACAGTTTTGGATTTAAATTCAATACAAAAGCTTGACAACTTAAATACTTTTAATACTTGATGTTTACAATTTGAGATTCTCAGGAACATTTGATATGTGACAGGAATTTGTCTTTGAGTTTACAAAACTGTGCTCAATCATCTTAGATATCAAAGGCAAGGTGTAGAAGCTACTGGTGAACTGAATTGGGACGATCTCTCACGCCGCCGCGGTACAAGCTCTCACCCTGTGGTCAGTGAAGAGCCGTTGATCCAGACCCAGTGCTGTGCTTTTCCAGTCAGTCCGATCCAGTAACCGTGCCATTCGTCATAGTATGTGGGTGCAAAGTTCATGATGAACATCTGAATGGAGACAGTGAGGTTATTCATGGCCACACTGCATAGTAGATACAGACTCAAGTACAGTAGGAGCTGTGTTTAAATAATTTAAAAACTCCAAGGTTTTGGGAATTGATTTAGTAACTATTTCTCTATTAAATCAAAGAATATGTGTAGCAAAAATGTGAACGTTCATAGGTGCATTAGATAAATGGCATATTCTGTGCTGACTGACAGTGGTTATCCTGTGTAGATCTTTGTTGGTAGCTACACAATAGGCAATAAGTTATTACATCTATGAGTACTGTCACAGAAACATGATTTCGTTCATTGGACTGTCGTACCTGTTCCTCTTCGTTTTGTATCGTTAACAGATCAGCCCCCATTTTGAGGCATTCAAGACGACTGTCTTTCCATGATTTCCCCGTTTCCCATTTTTGACCAAGAAACACGAAATAACACTTTGAATTGTTGAACGTCCAGCCTTTTGGGCAGCGTGAGCATCTTCTCGCTGCACAGGAGAAACCAGGAGTAATAATACATACTAGCTTTCAGGTTGTCCGTTCATCTGTCTTCCATGACCGATATCCAGCATACAGCTTATATGTAACAGGGAACAACCTGGACAGGCCTGCAGTTTATCACAGGCGTATACTGATGCACTATGGGTAATTTAGTGTTTCCATTTCACTTAATCCCATGTTTGTGAAGGTTACTGCATGGGAGGTGTGTGGCTGCAGGTTGGGACTCATGCTCGTGATCAGAAGGTCACTAGTTCAATTCCTGCAGCTATCAGTGATTTCACCATTGTGTACCCCAATGAGGCTCTTAAACACAATTGCTCCAGCAGCACAGTCTGATCCACCAATGTACCCAGAGGCATGAAGAGACTTTCCTAGCATATGGGGGAAAACACCACGTGAATTAAAGCAGAACTAGGAAGGCCAGGTCTCACCTTTTGAACAATATCTTTCCACCGGAAAATTACGGAACTGTAAAATCTCATCCAGCAAAGTCGGACCCTTTAGCAGCTGTGTGTTCTCACTCTCCAGTGATTCGTTCTGAGCAGTGAGATTGTTTTTCAGCTCTTGTAGCTGCTGACTGGCTTCCATAAGGGCACTGTTTTCCTTTCTAAGCTGCCCTGTAGTAAGATAATCTGCAGAGAGACACAGTCATGCCGAATAGACCTTCCACACCATGTATTGGGGTGAGAGAGTTAATATGGGCTTTGATGTGACACAAAGGAATTCAGAAACGGAGGAATCAATCCATTAATATAGAACAGAATCTGATTCAGTACAAGCGTGTAGTACTTACAGCAGACAAAGAGAGCGATGATGCCAGCCAGTAAAAAAGCACAGGTGAGGCTTAGAAATACTATAGCGCTCTGCTGGGGCTGATATCTGTGCTCAGTTTTCACTGGAGTCTGTGCAGGGGACCAAGTTTCCTGACCAGTTGTTCTGGAATCTGCAATAAAGCATGACAGTGAAATACTGTAAAGCGTTTGTACTGAAAGTAAAACACTGTAACATATGTTTTGATGTATCGTACACATAGGCGGCTCCAGGATTTTCTCCCAGGAGCTGCAGGGTGTCAGTCATTACAGGCTAAGGCACACGGAGCTACACGTGTATGCAGCGTAGTAACCTTACACACAGTGCATTACAGGCTAAGGCACACGGCGCTACACGTGTATGCAGCGTAGTAACCTTACACACAGTGCATTACAGGCTAAGGCACACGGAGCTACACATGTATGCAGCGTAGTAACCTTACACGCAGTGCATTACAGGCTAAGGCAAACGGAGCTACACATGTATGCAGCGTAGTAACCTTACACACAGTGCATTACAGGCTAAGGCAAACGGAGATACACATGTATGCAGCGTAGTAACCTTACACACAGTGCATTACAGGCTAAGGCAAACGGAGCTACACATGTATGCAGCGTAGTAACCTTACACACAGTGCATTACAGGCTAAGGCAAACGGAGATACACATGTATGCAGCGTAGTAACCTTACACACAGTGCATTACAGGCTAAGGCAAACGGAGCTATACATGTATGCAGCGTAGTAACCTTACACACAGTGCATTACAGGCTAAGGCACACGGAGCTACACATGTATGCAGCGTAGTAACCTTACACACAGTGCATTACAGGCTAAGGCACACGGAGCTATACATGTATGCAGCGTAGTAACCTTACACACAGTGCATTACAGGCTAAGGCACACGGAGCTACACATGTATGCAGCGTAGTAACCATACACACAGTGCATTACAGGCTAAGGCACACGGAGCTACACGTGTATGCAGCGTAGTAACCTTACACACAGTGCATTACAGGCTAAGGCACACGGAGCTATACGTGTATGCAGCGTAGTAACCTTACACACAGTGCATTACAGGCTAAGGCACACGGCACTACACGTGTATGCAGCGTAGTAACCTTACACACAGTGCATTACAGGCTAAGGCACACGGAGCTACACGTGCATGCAGCGTAGTAACCTTACACACAGTGCATTACAGGCTAAGGCACACGGAGCTACACATGCATGCAGCGTAGTAACCTTACACACAGTGCATTACAGGCTAAGGCACACGGCCCTACACATGTATGTAGCGTAGTAACCTTACACACAGTGCATTACAGGCTAAGGCACACGGCACTACACATGTATGTAGCGTAGTAACCTTACACACAGTGCATTACAGGCTAAGGCAAACGGAGCTATACATGTATGCAGCGTAGTAACCTTACACACAGTGCATTACAGGCTAAGGCACACGGCACTACACATGTATGCAGCGTAGTAACCTTACAGACAGTGCATTACAGGCTAAGGCACACGGAGCTACACATGTATGCAGCGTAGTAACCTTACACACAGTGCATTACAGGCTAAGGCACACGGAGCTACACATGTATGCAGCGTAGTAACCTTACACACAGTGCATTACAGGCTATGGCACACGGAGCTACACATGTATGCAGCGTAGTAACCTTACACACAGTGCATTACAGGCTAAGGCAAACGGAGCTAGACATGTATGCAGCGTAGTAACCTTACACACAGTGCATTACAGGCTAAGGCACACGGACCTACACGTGTATGCAGCGTAGTAACCTTACACACAGTGCATTACAGGCTATGGCACACGGAGCTACACGTGTATGCAGCGTAGTAACCTTACACACAGTGCATTACAGGCTAAGGCAAACGGAGATACACATGTATGCAGCGTAGTAACCTTACACACAGTGCATTACAGGCTAAGGCACACGGAGCTATTCATGTATGCAGCGTAGTAACCTTACACACAGTGCATTACAGGCTAAGGCACACGGCACTACACATGTATGCAGCGTAGTAACCTTACACACAGTGCATTACAGGCTATGGCACACGGCACTACACATGTATGCAGCGTAGTATGCAAAGCAGGATACGGCTTCTCTGGAGCTAATTCTGCTTTCTTCACTTCTGCATATACAGTTTCTTTATTCTTTTTGACTAGTAAAGTTAAAAATTTAAAAACTAAAATTTGAAAAGTAAAAGTATTTTAATATGGTAATATTGCGGATACATACACAGTAAAGTGTTGTAAATCCCTTCGTAAGTTCAGAAATCAGAGTATTTTTGTAACATTGTCACGTGTTTAGTGGAAGATGCAATTACAAAACTGCTACCATTACAAAATAGCAAAAAATATGAAACAACTGAAATAAAATTTATTGTTTCACAATATCAATTTATTACGGGGCCCACAAAGTCCCAAAAATGTCATTTTTTAATATTTTATCTTGTGCACACAGGATAACCTATGATGGCTCTTTAATTTATGATGATTAAAGGATTTCAGCAGCAAGTAAAGCCATTTAAATCTACTGATTCTGAGATTCTTTTGAACTGTTTCTGAAATGCATCTTTTCCAGTTGTGTAATTTAAATGTTAAATTTCAACATTTATAATGCATTTACTTTATATAGCATTTGTCCAAAGTGACAAGCAGAGGTTAATTTTTTTCACACTTTAGTCAAAAAGCAGGAATGATGTCTTCATTTCTGTTTAATAAGAAAAGAACATTTGACATTTTCAGACATGAACGTGGAACCAGCTGAGATGTGTTTGACCTATTTGTGACCCTGACAAGCAAAGCAAAGGAGAAAATGTTTATGAAGGAGAGACAATACTAGACTCACCTGTAGCCGAGGAATTGAAGGCCGCGTTGCAATAGACAGGCTCATCAGACATGTCTCAGGTATCGCTGACTGACTCTTACAGGAGCAGAAATGCTGACAGACTGTCTGGACCGGAGATTGTCGTCAGAAAAATCTGAAAATGGAAGCTTCACTTCTTTCTTTCTTTCTTTCTTTCTTTCTTTCTATCTATCTATCTATCTATCTATCTATCTATCTATCTATCTATCTATCTATCTATCTACAGTATCTATCTACAGTATCTATCTAATAGGTTTTGTTTCTTATGTGCGGGTTCCTAGTTCTGCAATTGATAGGTTGTCTGATTCATTCTAAATCCAGTCAACCTGAAGGGGTCCCTTTATCTGCTCTGTGTGTGATAGAACTTCCTTAAATGATGTCACAATGGGGGAAATGCGTTTATCAAAATGTTTTACCTAAAGCAAATTTACCAAAGACATTTGGTACATTTCATGAAACATGTTTAACATTCTCAAGAGTATAAGAGCATTTCTTAAAACAATTACCGTTTTTTCTGAATGCTTAAACACTATCAATTATTTTTGAAGCACAATCTCTGAAGCCATTAACACATGTAGCCAATGCATTTACCGAGTGTGTCAAACTGAATGCACGTTCTCTCCTTTACACTCAGTTTGTAATTCTATAATTCACGTCAAGCAAGACCATAAATATTAATTTCCACATTTCTACACTATTTTGCCAACTGTCTTCCCACATTGACACATGCGAAAACACTTTTAAATAATGGGTCACTTACAAATCAGACCTTGATCACTATATATAGGCCACAGGTACATGGGGGGGCTCCTGCTGGGGGTGGTGGGCCGGGTCAGTGGCTTCCTGTCCGGTGTCCTCTGGTGGGGCCCCTCACGCAGGGGGCTGTTGTCCTGGTGCTCCCTCACATGCTCCTCTGCGGCTTGGGCACGTGGTTGGCATGTGGCCCTTCATTCTGAGGACAGCTGGGGGCCCTCTTGGCTTGGCCCCCGGCAGCTTTGGTCATGGGGTCTGGGTGGGGGGGTGTATCTGCTGCCCCCCACATCAACTACTAGCACATCCATGGACAAATCGTTACACTCGCGCACACACACATAAATACATACATATACATGTAGGTACATAACCTAACCCTACCTCTATGCCACACACACGCACATATACACACATAACCACACACAGCGTGTGGCTCAGTGGACTTGTGTGCCTGTAATCAGAAGGTTCAAACCCAGTTTCAGCATGTCTGCAGGTTCTTAACCCCCAGCTCCCTGGGTGTCGCTACAGGCGGCTGCCCTTCGCAGACAACTTACTCTACAAAATAGAGCAAGTTGAGGGAGGCGTAAAGACAATTTCCCCACAGGGATCAATAAAGTATCAAGTATTATTATTATTATAACCAATAGTACACACATACAAAGGTAGAGGTTATACACACATGCTTGTTTTAATGATAAGTTGTTGTAAATTTGTATTATGTTATGGTTGATGTTGGAATTATTATAATTTAGTTTTTCTTTGTTTTGTGTTCTTCTGTTGTGCGGCAGTCTATGTCCTTTTTTCTGTATTTCCACCCCCAGTGCTTCTTCCCCCGCCCTTATTCCCTGTCTCCCCTAACCTCTGCTTGTTGACTTCTTTATATATATATATATATATATATATATACACACACACACACACACACACACACATACAAAGAAGACTTGCAATGGAAATTAAGAATAAAGCATTCCTCTATGGGGGGTAGTGGAAGGAATAAAAAAAAATAACCAAAAATATTGATGCCATGTCATCACAATGTTTGGAAAACTTGGTTAACGGGTTTGGTGGCTAACATGATGATTTCACACATTTATAGTTTTGGCTGTGAAATTACCACAAAGGGGAACTACAGTATTCAGTTTTGATTAACAAGACTAAGGCAATTGAAAATTGTGCCACATTTGAAATCTGTGTGAAGCAATGAGAAATGATGTTCTGCTGTGCAGAAGTGACATTATGATGTGGGGATTACACTTGATGTTTTGCAAATGTTAACTGTCATTGGAGAAATGATTAAAGGGCCTTAGTCAAGTGTTGCCCCCCCCCCCCCCGATTCTGTCAGGGTATCTGTGCCCCTTTGGTCTCCCTCTTAATAGTGTTTTCACAGTGTTACTGAATCATGACTACAGATTTTTGTTATTGAAATGTTTACCAAATGTTATGAGAAAGGTATGGAAATGTTCATCAGTTTTCCTGATGTTCCCAGAACATTATCCCACTACTACAACTAAGACTAATAAAATTAAGCTAATTGAAGGTCAGTGTAGAGCAGCAGGTAACACTGTCCCTTCACACCTCTGAGGTCATGGATTCAAGGCTGGACTATGCATTCACATGTAGCACTTTTGTAAAATTATATTTTATTTTAAAATAATATTTTTCAATATTAATTGCATAAAAATTATGTTCAGGTAATAATGTTACCGTGCTGACACTGACAGAACATTGAAATTGACAGAACATAAAATGTGAAATAGCATTAATATTGGAGTATGAACATTCTCTGCCAACTTTAAGAAGATCTTCACATAACATTGGCTGAAGTTCTGGGAACGATCCCTGTCCTCTGATAAGACAGAAATTTGCTTTGTTGCCAACTCTCACACATCTGGCTTGACACTCACATTTTCAGACTCTCACGCTCATGCAAGAAATATTCTGGCATATTTATATTATTTCATTATTAACTACATCATTATAAACTACTCAGATTAGCTACTTCAAACGCTTTGGGGTAGTTTGCAAACCCTACAGACAATTTACATGGTAATAAAACTGTGCATGCAGACTCTAACTGAAAATCTCACTCGAGCCAGCTGACCAAAGTTGGTAACACTGTATTCTTATGTCTATATTTACTCACCAGGCACTTGCCTGCTTGTACTTATCTCTGCGTGTCAAGTAAGTGTTAGTTTTAGGACTAGGTGGTAAGACAGAGAGTAGCAAAAGTGCTTAGGCTTTAAAGCATATGAAATAGCTTAAACCTATCATAACACCCTAGAAGAGTCAAATGCATATACTTTATAATGGAAATTAAATGTAAATGCAATATACAGTCGATGCTTCCGCATCATAACTCTGCATCACGATCATGCTGGTCTATGCTGCTTTTCCCAGCAGAGTGTCACACAGCAACATGCTCAGTGCAGTGTTAGTACAGCCCCACCTTCTTAACCCCAACCATAGCATCTTTATTTAGCTTAAAATGACAACTTGTGTGACCTTCATCCTGCACACATTTCTAAGAAGATAACATGGGTTGGCCTTTAATCTTCACGTAGTTCTTATGCACTACTGCACTTTTTATCTTTCATGCATTTCACAACTTGCCTGATC
Source organism: Paramormyrops kingsleyae (assembly GCF_048594095.1). Taxonomy (NCBI): domain Eukaryota; kingdom Metazoa; phylum Chordata; class Actinopteri; order Osteoglossiformes; family Mormyridae; genus Paramormyrops; species Paramormyrops kingsleyae. The sequence goes on from NC_132805.1 coordinate 4,589,196, forward strand.
TTACTGCTCTGTTTAGTCTCAACCACAGAATGGTTGGACCGACTTCCTGTGCTTTACTTGTACACAATAATATTTCATTTCATTAAGGCCTTTGTATACTTTTTTGTACACAAATATACGGTTGACGCTTCCATATCTTCCATATGCTATTGCTGTTATCTCTGATTGCAAACAGAGAGACTAGGGTATAAATTCAACACATTTCAATTTATGTTTTTTTAATGTAACTTGCATAGCGATGACACCCTCCTACGTATGGTCTTCGTTTATAGTGACTTCATTAAAGAACTTACTGATTTCTTAACAAGCTCGACAAAACAAAAATGCGCATGAAAAACTTTATCGAAAGGGCATGCGTGATTATGTGAAGATCGCAGCATTCTTTGTGGCATGTTGTGTAACATTGACATGCGTGATGAATGTCTTTTGGACATAAACGAAGACACATAAGAGGACTTTAGAAGGCATGATGCTGAATTTCATGCGCTTATACCAACAAAGGAGTGTAAGGCAGCAGCATCACGGGCAAGGAAGGATCAGCTGGCAGAAGAGCTGAGTTGTCTGTAGCCTGGTAAGGAATCTAAATTGTGAACTCTAGATAAAACAGCCCTATTGTCTTTTATTTAAACATTTATCTGCTAAAAGAAAAAGTTTTTTTTTTATACAGAATGGTGTAAAAATAAACAGATAAACTTATCTGTTTATTCACACTCTAGATTTTTTTCTTAGTTGCGGTATTTCTGCGGAACATGTAGAAATTCTCCCTCTAAACTCTATTTCTGACAATGCATTGGTGACATTTAAAATTCGGACAAAGATTACGACATTGTCAGCTCCTGTCTGCTACAGTACTCTAGTCATTTGAGCAGCCCTTCCACTACTGCAGCTCTTGCTGATGTATTGAATTCCTAATTCTTTAATATACTTTTTGTAGTAAATTGTCACCACTCCTTCTCAGGTTTTCGTCAAATTGTTATATTTTCTTCGATTTACATGTTATAGCCAGCTGAGTTCGGAGTGGTGAGGACATTTTGCACGGCTCAGTCAGCACAGTTACAAGTAGTGAAGTGGAGAGTGAAGGCCAAAGGACTGCAGGGCCAAACAAACTTTACTCAAGAAAGAAGGGGTGAGGGTGAAGACTGTCGACTGTCTGTTTGGGTGAAACTGATAACTATAAGCGGATGATGATTATAACTGATTTTTTTCTTCTTTATGTCTCGGGCAAATTACCATCTAATTGACATTTATGTATTTATTACATGAATATAATAATATAATATTATAATATAATAATAAAGGACAGTGTCGCTATGTAGTTAATTTTATTGATGATTTCAAAATACAACTGTTTCAAATGCTTATGAAATGACAGTACTTTACAAGTTAAATTACTGCACTGTGTATAATTTAAATACACTCTAATACAGTATACAGTACTGTACATAAATATTCAGTTGAACGCAAATTTATTTACACTGAGTATTTTCACAACTTTACATTCTCTCAAATCGCTTATTGTATAGTTTCGCGCTGCATCTTGGCTTGTTTTTGGTGGTTTATCATAAGCTTTGATGAGTCTATATTTGTCATTGTGAGGAAATGACTATTTTTCCTGTTACAGTATGTTTTCTGAGCACACTGCATTAGCCTCTTGTAGCTAGCCAGAAGCAGAAGTGGTGATCAAAGTAAAGTAAAAAAAAAAACCCAGTTGTCATATATCTAAAAAGATCCTAAATGAACAATGTAAGTGGGCTACTTCATTACAATAAGAGAATTATTTAAACAGTATTTGTACAGGTCTGATTCTGCCCCAAGCCATTTGATCCATAAGTGGTTGATTACTATAACTGTGATCACTATAAGCAGTTTCCACTGTATTGTGAAAATTCATTCCATCCATCTGATTGTCCATTCTCTGCAACTGCTTGTCCTAACTGGATCCCTTCTGGGATATTGAACAATGCTCCTCTCGATCACCATTTCCACTCCTAAAGGCTTACAAAACTACATATTTCAACAAAGCATATATTCTGCATATTAAACTCTCCCAGGGACAGGAAGGGTAACAACACGTTTAGTCCCTGGGTCTGGGATGGGGTCTCTGACAGTGCCTGGCTTAGGGTGTCCCTTCAGTTACAGATATTTCCTGTCGTAGGCTGCCCTGCAGTCTCTCCCTCACTGGACCTTCACCTTCTCATCACCTGTCCCAATATCGTCTCAATAAATCAATTAAATGGAGCCATCTACTTAAAAACAACTGCACAGACTTTTCCAAGGTCCATAGCTAGGGTTGAACGATCTATCGATTTTAAATCGAAATCGCAATTTGAAACAATGTGCTTAGCAAATCGCAAAGGATACGATTTAGGATATGCATTACACAGCACATCTGACCCAGGGTTTATAACTACTGTGAAAAATTCTGAGAATAGTTGTACAAATTCATGCCGTCTTCCAAGTGTGAAATCAGAAGTGCCGTGCACCTCGCATGCCAGTCATTCTGACCAATCAGAAGTGCCGTGCTCCTCGCAAGCCCGCCTACTTGCTGCTCCCTGTCTGGTGTCTTTACAAAACTTTGGGCGCATGACAAGTAGTTCGACTCAATTAACTGATTCGATTCTTTCGAATTGTCCGTGTAATGAATCGATTCTAAAATCGATTCTATGATTTACAAATTTTTTTCCGTCTTTTTTTGCATCTTTTTTGAGTCTTTTTTTGAGTCCGTATGACTCAACAAATCATGGGATCGCATAATAAATCGGACGGTGTCTCAAGGTTACGTTATTTAACTAAAACATGGCGCTGGTGTTTAACAAAAATGTTCAGCTTGATTATACACAATAAAAAAAATCAATATATAAAAAGCAGAAAGGGTGTCAAAGTAGAATAGCCCATTACACTTGGGACGGGGGCAGCTTTGTCTGTTCGGAAAACTGTCATTAAAAATGCAAATTATATACATATTGCTATCATTCAAATGTTCATATGTTATATCCTTAAATGTAACTTCTTTGGCCCCTAGTGTTTGGGGGCCCTAGGCAGCTGCCTACCCTTGTCTTATGCTAAGTCTTTGCCTAGTTTTGAATACCATGTCCGTGGTAAAACTTGCATCTTGATAAAAATGTCTGTCAGAATTCAGCATGGTAATGACCCCTGATTATACAGTTAGGGTACCAATATGAGAAGGTGGGCCAAACGGTGCAAATAGGGTGGCTGACTGGGATAATGGCTGACTGGGATAATCACCCACTTATTGCACTACAGTGACATCTACTGGCAACTATCAGAAGCGGCACCATCACCTGCCTGCCCCCCAGCTTTGAGGCTCAAATCTTAAAATTTGGACAGTGTGAACTGGGACTTCTTGCTCATTTGACTTCCTCTGCTGCCCCCTGGAGGATGGGCTCCCCTTTTGAATCTGGTTCCTCCCAAGGTTTCTTCCTTCTTGCCCACTGGGGGCTTAGGGCAGGGATAATGTAAAGTGCTTTGAGAAAATGTAATGCTGTGAAAATACACTATACAAATAAAATTTAATAGAACTGAAGTTTTGACCACCGACAGATAATTTGAGATTTAAGAGTCTTAAAAATGCATCTTGATAAAAAAATGTAATGCAAAAACTTTTTGAGCTTCACAAAATAAACTAGCATACCGCATTTCCACAAACTGTAATCAAATAATGAATTAAGCCATTAGATACTTGGACATTAAAGTGTTTTTAAATTCATTTTTCATCTTACTTAAAATCATACTGTAAAACTGATAAAACGGAATATTTATCCCAAATACCTACAAGGCACACAACTTTCCTCCAGGAGGGAAAGTAATTTGTATGTTCCTGAATGTGCCCTGTGATAGACTGGCACCTCATTCAGGATGTACCCTATCCTCATGCCCTGTGATAGACTGGCATCCCACCCAGGATGTACCCTATCCTCATGCCCTGTGATAGACTGGCACTTCATCCAGGATGTACCCTATCCTCATGCCCTGTGATAGACTGGCACCTCATCCAGGATGTACCCTATCCTCATGCCCTGTGATAGACTGGCACCTCATCCAGGATGTACCCTATCCTCATGCCCTGTGATGGACTGGCACCTCATCCAGGATGTACCCTATCCTCATACCCTGTGATAGACTGGCACCTCATCCAGGATGTACCCTATCCTCATGCCGTGTGATGGACTGGCATCCCGCCCAGGATGTACCCTATCCTCATGCCCTGTGATAGACTGGCACCTCATCCAGGATGTACCCTATCCTCATGCCCTGTGATGGACTGGCATCCCGCCCAGGATGTACCCTATCCTCATGCCCTGTGATAGACTGGCACCTCATCCAGGATGTACCCTATCCTCATGCCCTGTGATGGACTGGCATCCCGCCCAGGATGTACCCTATCCTCATGCCCTGTGATAGACTGGCACCTCATCCAGGATGTACACTATCCTCATGCCCTGTGATAGACTGGCACCTCATCCAGGATGTACACTATCCTCATGCCCTGTGATAGACTGGCATCCCGCCCAGGATGTACTCTATCCTCATGCCCTGTGGGATATGCAGCAGGCCCCAGGTGGATTGATCTATATATCAGAGACATCCATCCATTATCTATACCGCTTAATCCATCAGGGTCATGAGGAAGCTGGAGACAATCCCAGCATCGTCGGGCGAGAGGGGGGGTCCACCCTGGGCAGGTCACCAGTCCACCACAGACAAACAGTCACACCTATGGGCAATTTACAGTAGCCAGTTGACCTAATCTGCGTATCTTTTGACTGTGGGAGGAAACCAGAGCACCCAGAGGAAACCCACACATGCACGGGGAGAACATGCAAACTCCACACAGATCAAACCCAGGACCTTCTTGCTGTAAGGCAACAGTGCTAACCACTGCACCACCGTCAGGGACATTTCAGGAATAATAAATGTAAATGTGAAGTCCTTCGAAAAATTGCCTGCATCATGACTGCAAAGAATCCCAACTGCAGAGGGGAGATGAAGGAGGGCAGGGAGGAGGAACAGACAGATGAGTTTGGTTAATCACAGACTCCCAGTCTTTTCTTTCGTTTGCCCTCCCCCTCTTTGTTAAAGTATGAAAGGGGTCTCTCTCTCACTACCATTTGTACTCCAAGGGGCACAGAGCCTCAGAGCAGAAGCTGCCACAGAGGGCTTGTGACTGAAAGGACAGGAAGAGGAAAGTAACTCAACACAAGGAATCATAAACCAATCAGAGAATCATCTACGTCCCCCAAGAAGACAATTACAGCATGGAGGTCCCCAGCATCCGTGGACACATGGGAACTGAGAAGTACCAGATGCTGGAGCTCAACAAGAGTTTGGGTACTAGGTACATTCCATTTGATGATGCAAGCAGAATTGTGCAAAATATTCGTCATTTACAGAAATCATATGGATTATGATTAATTACACTTTTTCCTCAAATGACAATTAACAGTTACAAAACAGTTAAATCACATGAAAGCATCAATATGGTAGTGTTTTGTGAAATTCCTCTGCTGAAGACCAAGCAGGCCTGAGACCTCGTCAGACTTCTGTGGAACCTTGGATGAATCGGCTGAAATTGAGTGAGGAAGAAGTGGTTTGATCTGAAAAATGATCGGAGCCCTATTGTTTGGCGGCTTTGCCAGTGGCCTGTCACAGAAAGAGAGGGACCTAGCATGGGACAGGTGACACATGCAGGTAATGCTGTATCGCCTGTAATGAGGATGGTGACAGAGCTGAGGGAGAAGTGGTTCCTCTGAAAATGCCTTCAGTGCCATCATAGGTGAAACATCTCTAACAGCTTCATCACCCATGGATGAGGATGAGCTGTGCTACAGGAATCAGTAAAATACTTGTATGGTTGCATTTAATTGGCAGCTGCAAGTAATATGTGTCATATGCTGCAGTAGCCCAACATATCCTATGTGTGGATCGGTTTGCTTCAATTACGTTTCTCTACCACTAGGGGTCTCTGCATACACATTGGGTGGGGGTGTTCATAAATTTACGCACATTTCTAAGCACAGGAAGAAATTGATAAATACCATCCTATATGTAAAAATGTGCATGGTTGATAAATGAAACCCCAGGCACTGCTCCTTTCCAAGCTTTTATTTGTTTTATTTGTGACGTTTATCTGCTTTTTCACATCTATAACAGACATTTGTCTGAAGGCTGAAAGGCAGAACTGTTACACAGGTAGCTGGTCCCAGCAGCATCAGAGGCCTCCGTCCAGCAGACCAGCGGAGAGCCGGTACCGCTAACGGACCTCAGAGCAGCAGGGCCTTGTTCTCACAGATCCACCGGTTACGCATGTCAGGCCAAGCTTGTCTCCAGCTGTTCAGGGTTTTACGGTCTATGTTCGTTAAAACATGAGTTCCATTATGTTTTCCAGCATCTGCCCAGAACCTGAAACAGGAGGAACAGTTTGGGATTTTAAATTCAATACAAAAGCTTGACAACTTAAATACTTTTAATACTTGATGTTTACAATTTGAGATTCTCAGGAACATTTGATATGTGACAGGAATTTGTCTTTGTACTGTGCTCAATCGTGTTAGATATCAAAGGCAAGGTGTAGAAGCTACTGGTGAACTGAATTGGGGCGATCTCTCACGCCGCCGTGGTACGAGCTCTCACCCTGTGGTCAGTGAAGAGCCATTGATCCAGACCCAGTCCTGTGCGTTTCCAGTCAGTCCAATCCAGTAACCGTGCCATTCGTCATAGTATGTGGGTGCAAAGTTCATGATGAACATCTGAATGGAGACAGTGAAGTTATTCATGGCCACACTGCATAGTAGATACAGACTCAAGTACAGTAGGAGCTGTGTTTAAATAATTCAAAAACTCCCAGGTTTTGGGAATTGATTTAGTAACTATTTCTCTATTAAATCAAAGTATATGGGTAGCAAAAATGTGAACGTTCATAGGTGCATTAGATAAAAGGCATATTTTGTGTTAACAGAGTGGTTTTTGCTGTGGGTAGCTATACAACAGGCAAAACGTTCTGAACTGCATTTACATTTAAGAGTACTGTCACAGAAACATGATTTAGTTCATTGGACTGTCGTACCTGTTCCTCTTCGTTTTGTATGGTTAACAGATCAGCCCCCATTTGGATGCATTCAAGACGACTGTCATTCCACGTTTTCCATGGTTTATCAAGGTCCACAAAATAACACTTTGAATTGTTGAACGTCCAGCCACTTGCGCAGCGTGAGCATCTTCTCTCTGCTCAGGAGAAACCAGGAGTAATAATACATACTAGCTTTCAGGTTGTCCATTCATCTGTCTTCCATGACCAATGTCCAGCATATAGCTTATATGTAACAGGGAATACCCTGGACAGGCTGCCAGTCTATCACAGGTGTACACTGATGCACTATGGGTAATGTAGTGTTTCCATTTCACTTAATCACATGTTTTTGAAGGTTACTGCATAGGAGGTGTGTGGCTGCAGGTTAGGACTCATGCTCGTGATCAGAAGGTCACTAGTTCAAATCCTGCAAGTATCAGTGGTTTCACCCAGGCGCGGATCCAGAGGGGGGGCGCACCGGCCGCACGGCCCCCCCTATTTTTCCATGAACAACAATTTTTGTTGCCTAGAGATTCACGTTTACGGCACTCGCTCTAGTGGCTGCGCCCCCCCTTTCCAAAAATCCTAGATCCGCCCCTGGTTTCACCATTGTGCACCTCAGTATGGCTCGTAAACCCAGTTGCTCCAGCAGCACTGTCTGATCCTCACTTATAAGTTGCTTTGGACACAACTAATGTGTGTGCATGAGTGTCACCAGAGGTGTGAATCAAGTTCACATCCATAAAGGAGTGACATATCAGACTTTACCTTCATAATGGGGAAAACACCTCATGAAATTAAGCAGAACTAGGAAAGCCAGGACTCACCTTTTGAACAATATTGTTTTACAGGAAAATTACTGAACTGTAATATCTCATCCAGCAAAGTCTGATCCTTTCGCAGCTGCCCTGCAGTAAGATAATCTGTAGAGAGACACAGTCATGCTGAATAGACCTTCTGCACCAAGTATTGGGGTGAGAGAGTTAATATGGGCTTTGATGTGACACAAAGGAATTCAGAAACGGAGGAATCAATCTATTAACAGAATCTGATTCAGTACAAGTGTGTAGTACTTACAACAGACAAAGAGAGCGATGATGCCAGCCAGTAAAAAAGCACAGGTGAGGCTTAGAAATACTATAGCGCCCTGCTGGGGCTGACATCTGTGCTCCGTTTTCTCTGGAGTCTGTGCAGGGGACCAAGTTTCCTGACCAGTTGTTCTGGAATCTGCAATAAAGCATGACAGTGAAATACTGTAAAGCGTTTGTACTGAAAGTAAAACACTGTAACATATGTTTTGATGTATCGTACACATAGGCGGCTCTAGGCTTTTCTCCCAGGGGCTGCAGGGTGTCAGTCATTACAGGCTAAGGCACACGGAGCTACACATGTATGCAGCGTAGTAACCTTACACACAGTGCATTACAGGCTAAGGCACACGGAGCTACACATGTATGCTGCGTAGTAACCTTACACACAGTGCATTACAGGCTGAGGCACACGGAGCTACACGTGTATGCAGCGTAGTAACCTTACACACAGTGCATTACAGGCTAAGGCACACGGCACTACACATGTATGCAGCGTAGTAACCTTACACACAGTACATTACAGGCTAAGGCACACGGCGCTACAAATGTATGCAGCGTAGTAACCTTACACACAGTGCATTACAGGCTAAGGCACACGGAGATACACATGTATGCAGCGTAGTAACCTTACACACAGTGCATTACATGCTAAGGCACACGGAGCTACACATGTATGCAGCGTAGTAACCTTACACACAGTGCATTACATGCTAAGGCACACGGAGCTACACATGTATGCAGCGTAGTAACCTTACACACAGTGCATTACAGGAGTACACAAACCAAACACAAAACCTTTAACTTATTGCAACAGCCAAGCAACAAATATAGACTCCATCAGCAGTTAACTAGGCAAGGCACTACAACAATCACACACATGAAAATATAAAGCAAATACATTGTTCTCTGGAAATTCTCTCTACTACTGCCTATGGACCATATATGCAGGAATTTTTCTGTTTGTGCACCTTGCAGGAAAACCAATGACAGGCTGATCTGGCCCATATGGCAAATATTGGAGGACTCTCTGTGGATCAAGGCAGGGATCCCTGTGGTTTGGGTTCTGCTAGTCTCAAGACTATAAGAGCATTTCTCAAAACAGTTCAGGCATATAGCACAACATTATTGTTCAGCTGCAAAAGCCTGTATCTTATCCAAAACTTGAATTAGTGGCACCAAAATGAAAAGCTCCCACATGCATAAGTAACTTCTTCAGATCAAGACTCAGTACAATAGCAAACAAAATTCACACAGCACTGTATATCATGAAAACAGCAAAATGGCAATACAAGAACAACAAAATAAAAACAAAAGCAGGTACTGTGTGAACCAAAAACACAACAATGTGGTATCACTGCAGTTTATGGAATGTATTTTTAAATCATTTTGAAAGCTTGGTTAACTGTTTTGCATGTAGTGGCTAATACAGTGACCAGACATACATGGTTTTCAGTGGAAAATTATTATCCAATACAATCCAATCCAGCTTTATTTATAAAGGACATTAAGTTAAACAACCTGTACAGGACCAAAGTGCTGTACAGTAAATAGATAAAGAAAAATAGATAAAACAAAACAGTAACATAAAAAATAAGAACAAAATAAAACACATAATAAATAACAGATTTATATTAAAACAATATAAAAAAAAAAACATATAACTAACTAAAACAATCAAAAATACGAGAGCTAAAGCTAACATCTCATAAGGTGTCAAAGGTCAGGGTACAGAGATGGGTTTTCAGAAGTGATTTAAAAACAGACGGAGAAGAGGCCTGTCTGATCTCTAAAGGCAGATCGGTCCACAGTTTGGGAGCTGCTACAGCAAAAGCACGGTCTCCTGTAAGTTTACGCTTAGTCCTGGGTACATTCAGCTGATCGGCTGACCTGAGAGAGCGGGCGGGTGTATAAGGCAGTAGAAGCTCTGAGAGATAGAATGGGGCAAGGCCATGGAGGGCTTTAAAAGCAAACAAAAGAATTTTAAAATGAATCCTAAAAGAAATGGGCAGCCAGTGGAGTGAGGCTAAAATGGGGGAAACGTGCTCAAACTTCCGAGTGCCAGTTAAAAGACGAGCGGCAGCATTTTGCACCCTCTGGAGGTGAACGTTGGATGAAGCACTGACCCCTATATAAAGTGCATTACGGTAATCCAGCAGGGTGGTCACATAGGCATGGATTACGGTCTCAAAGTGTTGCTGAGAAAGAAGCCTGATTTTGCAACTGCCTTAATTTGACTGTCAAACTTGAGCTCAGCATCCACATTAACCCCCAGGTTCCTGACAACTTGCTTTTTATACTGGTCCAAGGAATCTAAGTACACATTGGGGGTCCCAGTAGGGTTACCAAAAACCATCACCTCAGTCTTCTTATCATTAAATTTTAAAAAGTTAAGAGCCATCCAGGCTTTAATGTCATCGAGACACTGAAGTAATGGCTGCACAGAGTATGTGCCTTTTTTCTTTAGAGGGACATAGATCTGACAGTCATCAGCATAAAAATGAAATGCGATGCCATGTTTTCTCAATAAAAAACCAAGAGAGAGTAGATACAACGAGAAGAGGAGGGGACCTAGAACTGAGCCCTGTGGGACACCATACAGTAGAGGAGCGGAGTGACACATGGTCACCAAGACTGACACAAAAGGTTCGCTCTGCCAAATAGGACCTGAAACAGTCCAGTGCTGTGTCTCTGAGGCCCATCCACTGCGAGACAGTAAAACGGCATGATCCAGTGTATCAAACGCAGCTGTCAAATCTAATAACAAAAGAAGAACACAGTCGCCAGAGTCAGTAGCTAAGAATATGTCATTAAAAACTTTTAAAAGGGCTGATTCAGTGCTGTGTAAGGATTTTAAACCAGATTGGAAAACCTCTAAAACATTTTCCTTTTCCAAAAAGGATGTCAATTGACTGTGAACTATCTTTTCAATAATTTTAGAAAGAAAAGGCAGTTTGGAGATGGACCTATAATTTGCAAGAACCGTGGGGTCAAGAGAAGGTTTTTTTAATCAGCGGTTTGACTACTGCATGTTTAAAATCCACAGGGACCACACCTGACAACAAAGGTCCAACTGTGGGTAAAACCTGTTTAAAGAATTTAGGAGGGACAGCATCGTTTGGAGACCCAGCAGGCTTCAAACGACCAACAATCTCCTCTAAATAGGACAAAGTCACAGGCTCAAACCTGTCAAACACGGCGGGGCAGCGAACAGAGACTGAGGGATCAAGAGTAAAAGTAGAGATTTGAGCCCTAGTGAAGGAGACCTTCTCAAGAAAAAAGCGTAAAAATCTGTCTGAGGTGCATTAAGAACAAAGTCAATGGTCAAATAAAACATGAGGATTGTGAATCTGACAGAATTAAGTCAGAGAAGTGTTTTCTTTTGGCATCTTTTACAATTGATTGATAATGGCACCAACAGTCCTTTAACATCTGAAATGACACCTGCAGTCTGTCTTTTTTCCACTTGCGCTCAGCTCGGCGACACGCGTCTGACAGCTCTGGTCGTGTCGTTCAGCCAGGGCTCCGATTTAGTTTTAGGGTGTCTGGTTTTTAATGGAGCCGCCGTGTCCAAAACAGTCTGGCAGGTGGAGTAGAAGCATGAGCTAAGCTCCTCAGTCTGGCTGTTGAAAAGCTCCGGGATTTTACAGATCTGGTTAAACACTGCTGTAAACCGCTCAGCAGTGGAGGAGTTAATAACGCGACAAAAACGTTGAGAAGATGCTGCACTCGCCAGCGCTCAGCCACGTCTCACACAGACAGAGAAAGTCCAGTCCTCGGGATGTGAAAATATCCTTCAGGATAAATGTTTTGGTTGTTAGGGACCTAGCATTAACCAGGCCGATCCTGACAGGAAGCGGCACATCCGTGTCGTTAGCCAACTTGGAAGCCCGACTCAGAGGCCGCAGGTTCCGCAGATTCACCCCACGCCAGCGGGGACGAGGAAACGGGAAATTAATCTATTTTGACCAAGAAGGCTAAAGCAACTGAAAATTGTGCCAAATGGTGACAATTGTACAAAACTATGTGCATATATGTACTGAAGCAATTTGAAATCTGTGTGAAGCAATGAGAAATGATGTTCTGCTGTGCAGAAGTGACATTATGATGTGGGGATTACACTTGTTTTGCAAATGTTAACCGTCATTTGAGAAATGCTTTAAAGCAATAAAAAACTGCAATATATTCATGCAGCTTTTTCATCAGTTCAGTAGGGAATGTAATTGTACCCCTGGAAAAAAATCGCCTGTGATTATACATCAACTGGTGGATTGTAGAATGTATGAAAAATGTTTTCAGCAGTTTTTTCTGTTTCCTCCTATTTCTATTCTTTTTTCTTTTTTTAAAGATCCTCAGAGAATCCTCACTGGTTGTAAGCAGGGGCACCGTAAACAACGAAAGGGTTGATTCCAAAATCCCATGAGTGACAGGGGTCTTAAAAACATTCCAAACAGAATTAGATTGGTCAAGGTTGGGGGTCCAGTATGAAATACTTTCACGGGCCCCAAAATCTCCAACAGTGGCCCATGTTATAGGCATGCAATTTCCAGTCTATCCAGAAAGATCTGCAGGGCCAGAATTGGGAAGTTTGGGAATTTCCCAGTGAGCCGGCCTATATGCTAGGGGTGATCAACCCACCGGTCGACCTCCATCACAGCAGATGATGAAGAGATAATGGTAACAGCCATCTGGAGCCCCTGCAAACAAACCCCCCCGGACAGTGGCAAATTCCTGGGCTGCTGGCAGAGCTCTAACTTACCTCCTGGCTCAGGATGTGTCTTCACTGTAGCCAGTTCTGCTTTCTTCACTTCCGCATAAACGGTTGCTTCGTTGTTTTTGACTACAATTTAGAAGCAAAATAAAAGTATTTTTATATGGTAATATTGAGAATGCATAGACAGTGAAGTCCCACAAAAGCCTTCAAAAATCAGTTATTTGCCCACAGTGCAGACAAATGTTTACATGCATTACTAATACGAATATTTTAGTAATATGGTGACAGTTATTTAATTGCATTTACTAAACACATACAATTACAAAATAGTAAAAACCCCTGAAAAAGGGTAAAATTCACAGTACCAATTTATGATTTTTATAGGATTTTATTTAAATCTACTGATTCTGTGATGAGTTTGGACTGTCTCTATATTTTTTTCCAGTTGTCTAATTTAAATGCGAAATTTCAACATTTAAACTGCACTTACATTACATGGGAGACATTTTGTCCAAAGTAATACCAGACAATTTTTTTTGTGCTTCAGTCAAAACGATGGAATGATCTAAATCATGTTTTATTTTAATGTAATAATAAAAGAATCTTAGAACATTTTCAGACATGAGTGTGGAACCAGCTGAGATGTGTTTGACCCATTAGTGAGTCTGACAGGCAAAGCAAAGAAGGGAAAGATATTTGTGTAGGAGAGACGATACTGGACTCACCTGGAGCTGAGGAATTGTAGGGTGTGGAGAAAACCACACTGGAATAGTAGACCTCTTCAGACATGTCTCAGGTATCACTGGCTGACTCTCACATGAGCAGAGATGTTCAGAGACTAGGGACTTCTGTCAGAAAAATCCCAAATCAGTCTGAAAAGGGAAGTTTCACTAGAAACCTTCTCCGTCTATCTCAGTCGCCAACTATCACACATCTGGCGTGACACTCACACTTTCAGTCTCATGCTCATGCAAGAAATTTTACGGCAAGTCTATATTATTCCATTACAAAACTGAAATTAGCTACGGCTTTGGCAAAAGCTTTTGAGAACTTCACAAATTTCACAAAGTTTTCTGCTCCAGTGCTTGTAGATCTTTTTGTCAGATGTTTTGATGGTTTACTGAAGCATAATTACAAGCATTTCAAAGGCTTTTATTGACAAATACATTAAATTTAAGTCAATATTCGCAGTGTTGGCCCTTCTTTTTCCAAGACCTCCGCAATTCACCCTGGCATCCTGACGGATGGCAGCCAATTCTTGCATAATCAACACTTAGAGTTTGTTAGAATTTGTGAGATTTTGTTTGTCCACCTGCCTCTTGAGGATTGACCACAAGTTCTCAATGGGATTAACGTCTGGGGAGTTTCCTGGCTGTGGACCCAAAATGTTGATGTTTTTTTCCCCGAGCCACTTAGTTATCACTTTTGCCTTATGGTACGATGCTCCATCATGCTGGAAAAGGCATTGTTCGTCACCAAACTGTTCTTGGATGGTTGGGAGAAGTTGTTCTCAGAGGATGTTTTGGTACCATTCTATATTCATGGCTGTATTCTTAGGCAAATTTGTGAGTGATTCCACTCCCTTGGCTGAGAAGCAGCCCCACATGAATGGTCTCAGGATGCTTTACTGCTGGCATGACACAGGACTGATGGTTGCATTCACCTTTTCTACTCTTTTTTCCAAATGCCCTAAACAATCGGAAAGGGGATTCATCAGAGAAAATGGCTTTACCCCCGTCCTCAGCAGTCCAATCCCTGCAGAATATCAGTCTGTGCCTGATGTTTTTCTTGGAGAGAAGTGGCTTCTTTGCTGCTCTTCTTGACACCAGGCCATCCTCCAAAAGTCTTGGCCTCACTGTGCATGCAGATGCACTCACACCTGCCTGCTGCCATTCCTGAGTAAACTCTGCACTGGTGGTGCCCGAATCCCACAGCTGAATCAACTTTAGGAGACGGTCTTGGCACATGCTAGACTTTCTTGGGTGCCCTGAAGCCTTCTTTACAACAATTGAACCTCTCTCCTTGAAGTTCTTCATAATCCGACTAATGATTGATTCAGTTGCAGTCTTCCCAGCAGCAATACCCTAACCTGTGAAGCCCTTTTTGTGCAAAGCAGTGATGACTGCACGTGTTTCCTTGCCAGTAACCATGGTTAACAGAGGAAGAACAATGATTTCAAGCACCACCCTCCTATTAAAGCATCCAGTCTGCTATTCTAACTCAGCCAGCATGACAGAGTGACCTCCAGCCTTGGCCTTGTTAACACAGGTGAGAATCACTGAAATGATGTCAGCAGGTACTTTGTGGCCGGGCTGAAATGCAGTGGAAATGGGTTTTTGGGATTAAGTTCATTTTCATGGCAAAGAGGGACTTTGCAATTAATTGCAATTCATCTGATCACTCTTCATTCTGGAGTTTATGCCAATTGCCATCATAAAAACTTTTCTGAAAATTAATATTTGTATTATTCTGAAAACTTCTGGCCATGGCTGCACATCAAAAGTGTTATTTTGCAAAAGCTATCTTCTGTTTGCTTTTGTTTCTTATGTGAGGGTTCCTAGTATTGCAATTAATAGGTTGTTTGATTCATTCTAAATCCAGTCAGCCTGAAGGGGCAGTATGTGGCTCAGTGGGCTAAGCCTGTGTCCTTTCTAATCAGAAGGTCACCAATTCAAACCCAGCCTCAGCACATCTGTGGGTCCTTGAGCAAGACCCTGAACCACTATGGGTGGCAGTTTCCTCTATAAAGAGCAAGTTGACAGAGGTGTAAAGACAATTTCCCCATGGGGATCAATAATATATCACTTATTATTATCTGCTCAGTGTACAACAGAACTTCCTTAAATGATGTTACAATGGAGGAAGTGTGTTTGTCGAAATGTTTTACTTAAAGAAAATTTGCCAAAGAGAGACAATAGTTTTTTTTATTGCTTTGGAGCATTTTTCAAATGACAATTAACAAGTGTGTCAGAAAATTCAAATGAAAACTAACATTTATGTCACAAAATTTGTCAAAAAGAGAAAATACAGTTTTTGTCAGTTTGCTTTGGAACATTTCTCAAATGACTGTTAACATTTGTGCCACACCCCACTCAGGAGCTCGCCGGCTCATTAGGGAGAATGACCACATCTGCCTCTTGGCCTTTAAAAGATCCAGGCTACACCACACTATTGCTGATCCATGAGACCACATACTGTGCGGGGTTACTGGCTTTTTCGGGGTAACTTGGCATATTTAAGGTAGTCTGGGCAAAATGTAAGTGAACGAATATGAAGTCCATTTAAACTGTGGTACCTTAAATCCGACAAATTACCCCGATAAGCCAGTAACCCGCTTCGTAGTGCAGGCCACTGGCCTTGGTCTAGCCCGAACCTGGCCTCCCTGTCGTGTCCCTGTTTGTGCCCGTCCCTTCCCCCCACAACATAATGTCAGCTTTGCACAACAGAACATCATTGCTCGTTGCTTCACACAAATTTCCAAATGTTTTAGTGAATACATGCAAATGGTTTTGTAACATTGTCATCATTTGGTGCAATTTTCAGTTGCTGAAGTCTTGTTGGTCAAAATATATTATGTAGTTTCCTAGGTCTGTGAGTTGAGGAGTTGGATAGTTTATTCGCTATCGACGGATAAGCCTGTATAAAGGATAGACATGTTTAATGAGGAAACTAACTTCTCGTGCACTTCAAATGGATTACGATTAATTAATAGTCAGGGGTGTATTGTGGGACTCCTGGCAAAATGTCACCTTTCCATTTTACACATAATTTTACAGATTAAAGGGCCTTAGTCACCTCTGGTGCCTCTGCCCCCCCCTGATTCTTTCAGGGTATACAGTACATGTCCCTCTGGTGCTCCTGCCCCCCACCGACTCTGTCAGGGTATACATGCCCCTCTGATGCCCCTGTTAATAGTGTTTTCACAGTGCTAGTAAGTCATGGCTACACATTTTTTTTTCTACAACTGTTTACCAAATGTTATGAGAAGACTGCCAGAGGTACCAGCAACTATACAGACAGGGGAAGACATCAGTATAACCATCAAACACCATCGCTGGCCAGGAGGGGCGATTAGAGACACACCACAATAGAGAAACACGATACTCAGCACTACACAAACCTGACAGACCTATTTACTGACATGACTACTTATCACAGACATTATTTACAGAATTATTTATATTATATACAGTCCGGCACAATGCATGCCAGTCCGCAAGCAGTTAAAGGTCTGCATCGTCACATTACCCCCCACCAAAGAGGGTCCCCGGCCACCCCCAAGTTCACTACAAAATCCGACAAATGCAGGGGGGGCTGGCAGTGCTGTTGTGGCCGGCCTGCCACAGTCCCCGTCTGTCACAGTCCCCGTCCTGTCACAGTCCCCGGGTCAGCTCTAGCTAGGGGGCGCTACAGTGCCAAGCGTCCCCTGTGTCGGACCTCATCCTTATGAGAAAACTATGTAGCCTTTGTTTTAAATACCATGTCCGTGATGAAAACTGCATCTCGATAAAAAATGTCTGTCAGAATTCAGCATGGTGATGACCCCTGGTTATATAGTTAGGACAACACTGTGAGAAGGCGGGCTAAACACTGCAAAAGAGTTTACGTTCTGTCAAGTGGGTTAGATGGCTGCCTGGGACAGTCTCTCATTTATTGCACTACACTGACATCTACTGGCCACTAGATATGATGCAGATGAAACTGAGCGAATATCTTCCGCTTCCAAAAAGATCAATGTAGCTTGAAGTCCCGTGAGTGAATGAGCAGAAACTGACAGCTGACAGCTCGTGCTCTCATCCCGTGCGTGTGTGTGTGTGTGTGTGTGTGTGTGTGTGTGTGTGTGGGGGGTGGGGGGGGCGGGGCAGATGGTGAGATCTGCTGGCCATTTGAGAAAGTTACAAATATAAAAAAATATATATATTTTTTAATTCACATTATTGTTTCAGTTTAGTCTTTGGCAGCAAAGTGTTGAATATTTTTATGAGGAATATTTTTGCAGTTAATTGGCCATTGGCTTTGGATGAACTGAACTGTCAGTGCTGTTCCTCTAGCTTCCCACCCCCTTGTGGAATTGGAGTTCTGATGTTCAGGGACCCCCCGCCATGCCTGCATTCCCACCTGCCTTTCCTTCTTACTTATGCTGCCATATCCATATCTGCCAGAGCTTACATATTGCACTCACCTAACTGTTTGCACGGTCTCTAGTCTCCCCTACTTTGGCTAACTGCACATTTTATTTCCCCTACTCCTCCTACCCTATCCTCATGCCCTGTGATGGACTGGCATCCCGCCCAGGATGTACCCAATCCTTATGCCCTGTGATGGACTGGCATCCTGCCCAGGATGTACCCTAGATGTACCCTATCCTCATGCCCTGTGCTGCGTGGGATATGCTGCAGGCCCCAGGTGGATTGACCAATACATCAGAGACATTTCAGTAATAATAAATGTGAACTTGAAGTCCTTCGAAAAACTGGCTGCATCATGACTGCAAAGTATCCCAGCATGTATGGGGTTAATCCCAAACTCATCGGTCTGCTCCTCCTCTGTACGTCCCTCCCCTCCCCTCTGCTGCTAGTCTTTTCTTTCGTCTGCCCTCCCCCTCTTTGTTAAAGTATGAAAGGGGTGTCTCTCTCACTACCATTTGTACTCCAAGGGGCACAGAGCCTCAGAGCAGAAGCTGCCACAGAGAGCTTGTGACTGAAAGGACAGGAAGAGGAAAGTAACTAAACACAAGGAATCAAAAACCAATCAGAGAATCATCTACATCCCCCAAGAAGACAATTACAGCATGGAGGTCCCCAGCATCCGTGGACACATGGGAACTGAGAAGTACCAGATGCTGGAGCTCAACAAGCGTTTGGAGACATACCTGGGCAGGGTGAAGTTCCTTGAGGAGGAGAACAAGCTGCTACATGGGGAAGTTGAGGCTCTGAGGCAGAGTAAGAACCAGCGGGCCTGGAAAGGACAGCTGGAGGCCGAGCTGAGGAAGACCAGGGAGGAAGTGGAGGCAGCATTGAGGGAGAAGGACAGGGTGGAGCTCGAGGTAAGCAATCTTAATGAGGAGCTGCAGATGCTTGAGCTGCAGAGGAAGAAGGTGGCAGTTGCCCGGACTGAGACCAAGAAGACAGTAGATGAAAGTAAGAAACAGCTGGAGGAAGAACATAGAGCCCAGATCTGGCTACGGGAAAAGCTGGTTCAACTGGAGAAAGAGCTGCAATTCCACATGGAGGTCCACCAAGAGGATGTCTCACTCCTGCAAACCAAGCTAATCCACACCCAGTACGTCCCTCCTCATGCTTATGTTCAACCACAGCTACTTGGCCTTGAGGACATAAAGCAAGAGTTCTCCCAGAGGGCTTCCCGGGCATGGCAGGAGGCAGCGGGATCATTCCAGAACCAGGTTCAGCGTCTGGAAGACTCTCTGACCCAGGCCAAGTCTCGCATGGCCCAGGTGAGCCAGGAGAAGAAGGAGAGCTACTTGATGGCCCAGTGCCTAGCCAAGGAGCTGGAAGCAGCCCAGGCCAGGAAGGAGCTCCTGGAGAAGAACGTTTCTCAACAGAACGACAGGCAGCTCAAAGAGCTCCAGCACCTAGAGGTGAGAGAGCAGCAGCTTGTATTTATCAATTTTATAAAAAGTGATGTATCTTCCACAAACATTTGTCTGAGCATGGAGAGCGGGAAAGTAATCATGTGATCATTAATATGTTTTTTCTTTTATAAAAAAAGTAAAAAATCTTAATTGAGCATACAGTATTACTGTAGTGCTTTCTTCCTCTTCTAGAATGAGGATGATGCAATGGGAAACACAGAGGTCCCAAAAATGATATGTTTGGATACCCGCCAGACTGCACACTCTGGGGAAGTCTCAGCACTACAAATAACAAACTAATGAGGGGAAATATCTCATGCTTCCAGTTCAAGGGGCTGCGCTTAACACTCACAGTCCAATAACTGCTGATGCAGCTGGGTCTCCATCTGTGTGTGAGAACATAGTTAAGTCACTCTCTCAAAAAAGCAACAATTGTGCTCCTTATAACAGGTTTCTGAAATAAATAATAGCAGGATTTCCTGTCAGCTCATGCTGTTCTGTAGGCTCTAAGAGAGCCAACAAAGCTGCGGAAATCAGATGCCTCCAGTTTCTTTAAACGCTGTAACAATGAATATTTAGAAAATGCACAGTGCTGTTAGCTGAAGTATCACGCTGTATTTGTATTGTAGCAAAGACGCTCAAATGGGCAGTAATTCCCTCTTTGTGTGCTGCTCCTTTTCACACAATAAAACTCTCAGCAGAGCGTTTTCATTTCACATAATATTAGTAATGATGTTAAGCAATGCACTAACTTGTACTCCTGTATTTCCGTCATTCCACAAATAGTTAAGGTGGCGGTTTGGTGGGAGGGGCTACATTAGCGTACCACAATCCACTGGGATCCCCAAGTCCCACATTATGTCGCGGTCAGACATTGTGCAGCTTCTCAATGGCCGCTTGACGGTTGGAGCATTGTGCGCTTGCATGATGCCTGTTTAGTTCTAGCCTGTGGGATATGAGGAAGAGGGGTTCATTTTAATTGCTAATGTTCCTATTCAGTTCTTCTTGCAAGAGTTTCCTTTGAAAGGCAGGACATGAGCTGGACCATGTTAACACCCAGAGATTCGTGAAATTGGTTTTGCTCAATGAAGTATTAAATTACTCTGCAAGGAGCTGAAGGCTTGTCGGAGGAAAAGTAAAACGCGCAAACTTGCAGCTGGCAATAAAACATTAAACTTACATCGCTGTGACATCTTCATCATAGACGTCTGGATAACTATGTCTTCTTATTAGCTATCCTATAATTTCTAGCAAGTATCAAGCCTTCCTTCTTAATGTTTTTCAGGCGTACCTGGAGACCCTGGGAAGGGAGAAAGTGGAGCTTAGTGACCAGACTGCGGCGATTCTGAAGGACAGACACAACCTGCTGCAGATGAAGATGTCGCTGGGGCTGGAAGTGGCCACATACAGGTACCAGGCTGCCGCTCTTCTCCAAAGGAAACAAATTATACACATATAGAACTTAACAGTTACATTTTCGAATGTCCCCTAAAGGTTTTTGACATGGAAACCGTGAATTTCTCATCCTAGCAGAAGAAGTAGGATTCTAAGCAGAATTCCAGCTGGTGGATTATTTCTTTTGAAAAATCACTCTGGTGTCATGCAGGCTCACGTGTACCACGCAGAATACTCATCAATACTCTCTGCTCCACGAGAGTATTGATGAGGGTATCAGCTGTGCTGTAACAGCCCCAGTGGTTCGATGTGAAATTACAAAAAAATTGATTTTCTCTTAACGTATAAGTTTCTCCGAAAAAGAAAAAAAATCAATACGCGTAAAGGCTGGGACTGAAACGGAGTAATATTAAAAATGAACTCCATGGGATTTAAGTTAAATGATATTAAATAGATCCTGTACACAGAGAGTCGCAGTGAACTCTGCAGTCTGTCGTAGCCGTGTGCTAGGGGGGGCAGGGCTCAATTTGGGGTTGAACATTAGCGCCGCCTGACCAGCCATGAAGGCGCCGCCCCATCTGGCCGCACCGCCGTGCCTGCGTGGCCCCGTCTCTCAGATACGGCCCTGGGATAAAGGCGGCCATGACAGGCTGGGGACCCAGATGGCCTGACGACGAACAAAGCTTTCAGGCCATTATCATATTAATGCATCCCAGCCTGCTGTTCCAGTTCAACAAAGGGCCCAGCACCCCCTTCCCCACCCCCCACCCCCAGCCAAATCCAAACGTGGCTGAAAGGCCAGAACATTAAGGCAAAATTCAGACTCAGTATCTCATTTTAGAAACTTAGTCTTACAGTATTTCCTGCATGAACAGTCAAACTTTTGGCAAAAAGGGTCTAAGGAGAAGATCCATTCCCATATGAACATGCACAGCCAGGATATACTTAATTAAAATCAGTTACCATTCAGTTTTTAATGTCATAAGACATCTCTGGTGTGTGATGATGTAATAATGGCAGATTTTCCCAGGTAACACGGAACGTCCAAACCTTACGTTCCAACGACTGCTATTAACTTTCACCTGTGACTTTCTTGATTTGCAGAGCTCTACTAGACAGTGAGAATTTGAGGCCAAATGTGTCTCCCAAAATCTACTACCAGAGCACCGGCACTTTCCGTATGTATATTTTTATGCATGTTTCACAGAATCAGAGCATTTTACAGACTGTGTTGAATGACCATGACCATAATGTACGCACACTGATGCTGATACTGGTATATGAATCTGTCAGCTGCTTGCTATTGTCTCTGAGGATCAATGGATCCTGCTTTGTATGTAATTCTAACCATGGGGAAGGAATTCCTGATCAATATATATCCATTAGTGTTTGAGGTCAGATGACAAAGGGATGTATCATGAGATGAGTATTGGGAATTGATTGATTTTTTTTTCAGGGTACTGTTCACTATTTAGTAGACATATGTTCTTTTTTGTAAAGTAACAATTTCAAGTAAAACCACAGTTGCATTTACAAGAGAAGATGATTAACAAAGGAAGGCTACACTTGTATTGATATTCCTGTGTTTAATTGAAAAATCAGATACAGTAGATGCCAATTTTTTTCTGTCTGCGAACATTCGACAAGATGCAGTAACCGCCTTTTTGTTCCCGTGTCCTTCGTAGGTGAAGTGCCAAAGCATCAGACTATTAAGCGTAGCCTTACCCCCAGCATGTCAGTAAAGCCTGCGAGGGGGTCTGAGGTGACGACACCAACAATGGCCCCAGCAAGCCTTCAGGCCCCAAAAGTCACCCCTAAAGAAAAATCCATCAGATCTGAAATGACAAATAATGAGCACGATGGATGGTGTGCGGAGTCACCCGGCTCTCCAGGTTGGTCGACACATTACTCAAAAGCAGATGTGATTGACAGCAGTTTAAGTGGAGATGTAGGAGCAGTTGAGGCTGATGAGGGGGAGGACCATGCCTATGCTCTCTCTGAGCAAATGGCACAAGAATTAAGAGCCACTGTAATTAGTCTAGACACATCTGTCACCGAGACGTCTGCCATCAGGGAAACGCACATTAAGGAAACGGAGGAGGAATGTCATTTACAGATTGCTGGGCTAGAAAAAAATCTGACGAAGCAGCCGCCCCTTGAAGAAGAAGAGTTAGACCAGGATTCAAAAAACACATTAAAAGGTTTGACAGTGACATCACAATTCACTGCTGACATCGAAGGGCTCCTTAGCGCTGAACAAACACTTGACGTTTCTGAAAAAGAAAATCCAGATGCTTTGAAGGCTGATCAACTGGAAGACAACTTTAGTGACAGACCTGTGGAAGAGATCTCAGAAATGACTGAAAAGCATCTTCCAGTTGAAGCTGTACGTGAACCATTGTTGGTGTGGGGTGAAAGACATGTAGGGTTAAAGGAGGTTAATCGAATGGAAAGCATGACATCAGGATCTAAGTCAGAACCAGAATCAGAAAGAGAATTAGAACTGGAAACCATCCCAAATGAGACAGAGTCCATTGGCTATGAGGCTTTAGCACGTAATAAGTCCAACTCTGCTGAGTTCATGCTGGATGAGAAAACTACAGAAGAATCACAGTCATCTACGACAGAAGTAAAGGTTATGCAGTTTTCGGAAGAGATTTCTTTGGACCATAGGCAGACAACAATAACATCTGATGAAGAAAGTAAGGACAATGTGGGGAGCATGGCAGACCAGCAAGTGGATGAACTGACTCTGGAAGAATGTATGAATGGTGAACCAAAGGGATACGTATGCAAATTAAAGGAAGAGAATACAGAAGATGTAGCAGAACAGATGTGTGATAATGATGAGACTGACAAGGAAAAAATAGATGAAGTGATGGAGTTAGGAGAAGAAAATCAGAGTTTCAACACCAGCACTTTGATTTCAGAGTGCCCACGAGTAGAGAAAACAAATGAACAGCAAGTGCATATATTCGCCAATGAGGAGCAACAAGAATTATCTGACAATGATGACTTTTCGAATGCCACCAATTCTTGGAGGACAGGGGGAGACCTTGACAGCACTGATAGCTATGTTTTGGAGAACACACTTGCCGACACCCGCCCCTTGATCCGATACAGGAGTGATGAGACTGACGTGAACACACAGGCATCACACTTAGGAGAGACTGACTCCAGCGGAGATGAAGAGCAAGAGGCAGGGGCAGGAATTTTTGAAAAGGAAAAAAGGTACAGCCTCGGTTCTAGAGGTGACCGGATGATAGAGGATCTCATTGAAGAGCCAGAATGGGAGGAGATACAAAAGAGCGAGAATGCAGGATGCTTTAACAATAGAGAGACTGATGCAAGTCAAGCAGAGGAAGATGATGGTCTCAGAATTGATAAAATCGAAGAGAAAGACATACATTTTGAAGGTGATGTTGGATGTTTGGAATCTGATGGAAAATCTGTACTGGAGATAGACAGGAAAGCACTGTTAAGTGAAGAGAATACAGAGCTAGGTCAAGCAGAACAGGACAGTGCTCTTGGAAATAAGGCATATGACCAGACAAACCTGAATGAGGACATGGGTGATCACGTTGATGGAATCGTAAGTACAGGTTCAACTGACACCAAAGCAGATTTAGAGAAAAATTGTGATGATAAAGCCACACCCCTAAGTAATATGGAGATAGACAGCAATGTTCTACAGCAAGAAGCAGATTCAATTGATATCAAAGCAAATTTAGAGAAAGAAAATGAAGATGAAATCATAACTCAAATTAACATAGAGGAGGACAGCAATTTTCTGCTACAAGAAGCAGATTCAGTTGATATCAAAGCAGATTTAGGGAAAGACCATGAAGATGACCCCACAACCCAAATTAATTTGGAGATGGACAACAATTTTCTGCAGCAAGAAGCAGATTCAGTTGATATCAAAGCAGATTTAGAGAAAGACAGTGAAGATGACCCCACAACCCAAATTAATTTGGAGGTGGACAACAATTTTCTGCAGCAAGAAGCAGATTCAGTTGATATCAAAGCAGATTTAGAGAAAGACAGTGAAGATGACCCCACAACCCAAATTAATTTGGAGATGGACAGCATTTTTCTGCAGCAAGAAGCAGATTCAGTTGATATCAAAGCAGATTTAGAGAAAGACAGTGAAGATGACCCCACAACCCAAATTAATTTAGAGATAGACAACAATTTTCTGCAGCAAGAAGCAGATTCAGTTGATATCAAAGCAGATTTAGAGAAAGACAGTGAAGATGACCCCACAACCCAAATTAATTTGGAGATGGACAGCAATTTTCTGCAGCAAGAAGCAGATTCAGTTGATATCAAAGCAGATTTAGAGAAAGACAATGAAGATGACCCCACAACCCAAATTAATTTAGAGATAGACAACAATTTTCTGCAGCAAGAAGCAGATTCAGTTGATATCAAAGCAGATTTAGAGAACGACAGTGAAGATGACCCCACAACCCAAATTAATTTGGAGGTGGACAACAATTTTCTGCAGCAAGAAGCAGATTCAGTTGATATCAAAGCAGATTTAGAGAAAGACAGTGAAGATGACCCCACAACCCAAATTAATTTGGAGATGGACAGCATTTTTCTGCAGCAAGAAGCAGATTCAGTTGATATCAAAGCAGATTTAGAGAAAGACAATGAAGATGACCCCACAACCCAAATTAATTTAGAGATAGACAACAATTTTCTGCAGCAAGAAGCAGATTCAGTTGATATCAAAGCAGATTTAGAGAAAGACAGTGAAGATGACCCCACAACCCAAATTAATTTGGAGATGGACAGCAATTTTCTGCAGCAAGAAGCAGATTCAGTTGATATCAAAGCAGATTTAGAGAAAGACAATGAAGATGACCCCACAACCCAAATTAATTTGGAGATGGACAGCAATTTTCTGCAGCAAGAAGCAGATTCAGTTGATATCAAAGCAGATTTAGAGAAAGACAATGAAGATGACCCCACAACCCAAATTAATTTAGAGATAGACAACAATTTTCTGCAGCAAGAAGCAGATTCAGTTGATATCAAAGCAGATTTAGAGAAAGACAGTGAAGATGACCCCACAACCCAAATTAATTTGGAGGTGGACAACAATTTTCTGCAGCAAGAAGCAGATTCAGTTGATATCAAAGCAGATTTAGAGAAAGACAGTGAAGATGACCCCACAACCCAAATTAATTTGGAGATGGACAGCATTTTTCTGCAGCAAGAAGCAGATTCAGTTGATATCAAAGCAGATTTAGAGAAAGACAATGAAGATGACCCCACAACCCAAATTAATTTAGAGATAGACAACAATTTTCTGCAGCAAGAAGCAGATTCAGTTGATATCAAAGCAGATTTAGAGAAAGACAGTGAAGATGACCCCACAACCCAAATTAATTTGGAGATGGACAGCAATTTTCTGCAGCAAGAAGCAGATTCAGTTGATATCAAAGCAGATTTAGAGAAAGACAATGAAGATGACCCCACAACCCAAATTAATTTAGAGATAGACAACAATTTTCTGCAGCAAGAAGCAGATTCAGTTGATATCAAAGCAGATTTAGAGAAAGACAGTGAAGATGACCCCACAACCCAAATTAATTTGGAGATGGACAGCATTTTTCTGCAGCAAGAAGCAGATTCAGTTGATATCAAAGCAGATTTAGAGAAAGATAATGAAGATGAAATCACACCTCAAATTAACATGGAGGAGGACAGCAATTTTCTGCCGCAGCAAGGTACTATAGAATGTGACCGTGAAACAAACCTTGTCAATCCTGCTAATATCAACAGTGAAGAAAGCTCAGGGAATTTATCAGACAATGAGGAAGGTATCAGAAAAGAATCATTTGTTGAGAACTTCACAATATTATCATATGGACAATCACCTTCCATTGAAAATGAAAACACAAGTGAGATATTACATTCTCAAAATGTGACATCCGATGAAGAGTCAGAAAATGTACTGAAAAGTGAGGAAACAGAAAAGCCTCCTGAGAAGAAAGAGGAGGATGGTGAGAACTCATCCATGCTAACAAATGTGGATTTCACCGATGATCTCTCATTGCACAGTGAGATCACAAGCATCGCAGAAGTTCTAGAACATACTGCCATATCTGACTTAGAGGATTCATACAGTTCTGAAGATGACTCACCCAATGCCAGTCAGTCATTAAAATCTATCAATCAGGAGGAAATCTCTGAAAATCACAGAAGAGAGAAAGAGAGGGAAACGATGGCGTGTTCTGTGAATGATTCTGGATTAATAGGAGAGACAGAGAAGCATTTTCCAAAATTATCCAGCACCTCTTTAAAAAATGCCTGGGGCAGCAGTGATCATTTCCGAGATGAGGAGTGGGGGATTATTGGCACAGATTTAAAGGCACCAGACCAGTTTATCCAAAGTGATGAAAACATAAAAGAATACTTTTCATACACTGAGCAAAAATACGAAGATAGAGAGTCAAAAGCTTCGGAACAGCAAAATGGAGACCATCATAATAGTAAAAGAAAGGAAGATGACATCTTCACTGCAGAAGTTGAGGGGCTGCCCCCAATACTTGAAAAATGCACAGAGTTGTTTAGCACCACTCTGAAGGAAGAGTTTTGGAAGTCTAATGGAAAGATGGGAGCCTCATTTGATCCACAGGAGTGTGGGAATTTGGAATGTGTCAACACGCGCCCTAATCCGAACGCGGAAAATATAGAGAACATGCCAGAAACAAAACAGTGCACAGAATTAAGACTAAAGGGGACTCAATCACACGGTCTACCAGAGCAAGAGCAAATCCCTGCTCACATCAAGCAACTACTTTATAAAAACATGGAAGAAGACAAGAAACATTCTGAAGAATCTCTGGAAGAGGAAGACTCCTGGTCAGGGGGAGAAGATTAGGAAGTGCTGGGAGAAAAGTGGAGATGTTCTGCTGAAATTACTTTCTAAGTAGCTCTGAAATTAAAGTTCCTAAGAATGATCAGTACTTTTGAGGGGAGTAGAACGCATCCTATTCTATAAATAAAACCGAATAAATAACGGCACATAACAGTGCAAATAAAACAGATTAAATTGCGGCAGATATACAGAACTGAACAACAGTGTCTTACATTTTCAAAGAAGAGCTCGTAACATCAAATAATACATCATGTATGTATTTCAGAGGTTGTTCTTGAAAGTATGACATTTTATATGAAGACATGAAACAAACATCCTTCACAGAGAGGGTGGCTGTATTTCATAAAGTTTGTGTACTGCATGACAAGGTTTGATGCATGACTTTTAGAGAGGACTGTTTATCTGAGAGTTAACAAAACATTTAGGGAAAAAGGTAGCATGACAATTTATTTTTTGATTTTAAATAGTAAAGTTTTCTTTAAAAATGTTTTTAAAAGCCTAAATTTAAACATCCTTTAAACAACACCAACAGTGCCTATACTACTACTATATTACTACTATATTACTACAACTAACTGACATTTCTAGACCGTCCTTAAGCAGCTATTTTTTAAATTGGAGCTTTGATGATTTTAGTAGGTTTTACAGAGTGTGTATCCAAAACAAAAATACCAAAAGAGTAAGAATATTTATTTCTGAGTATTTATCAGAACTACATCCTCATTCTGTATTTATTTTTTGAAGTTGCAGGGCAGCTAAGTCCTACCTTTTAATACTGTCACAGTAAGTAGGCTACTACTAAGCATCTTTATTCATGATTGTGCAATTTTACATTTCACCTATTCCAATACATATAAATAAACCAGTTCAAGCACTACATACCAAATTTCTCTAATACTTTCTATGTTGACACTCTTACCCACAATGCAGTATAAATTCTGAATTATGAATGATAATATATGGTACTGCAGGTATTCAGAAGGTTAGATATGTTGGTGATGACCACTTGCCTTTGCTTCAGAGCCAGACAGTTTAAATTAAATCGTTGTATTCTCATTTGTCTTTGTTATTGGAAAACCAGTTCATTTCTGTTTCTAGGATACAGCACTACAGAATGTTCTTGTAGACAAAAGTTACTTTGGGATACTTTCATTTAAAACTGTTAATACCCTGGCTGACAGCTATGTTCCTCCGAGGGAAATAAATGTCTAGCTTCATTCTGTTCTACAAGGTAGCATTGGGTAGGGGGGGAATGTCTTGTGGAATACACAGTTGCAAGTCATACCTGGGTAGTTTTGATGGCCATCTTGTTTTGACATAATGTGCTAACATTGTGCAAGAGAAAATAAAGTAATTGGCAAAGAGTCTATGAAATGTTTTTTTATTTTATTTCTGGGATTGTGTTGAATATTTTCTCTCATGTCTGCTCTATGTGATAGAGATCACAAAAGAAAAAAAAAACTGTTTGGAGAACCCAAGTTTTGGATGATGAGTGAGTCTCTGTGCAAAAGTCAAAACATAATGTCAAAGTGAGGTTCTCTCTGTCATGGCAGTGAGCTGTAGATGATAGGATTAGGGAACAATGCCGTGGTACATAGAGGAAAAGACCCAGAAATAGTCGTGTCAACAACCGTGGCAACTATATTGAATAGTTAGATAACAGAGGCTGTGTTAGATCACTGTCTGTCTGTCTATCCCTCCACATACTACTTCAGTCCAGAAACACAAAGAGCCCATCCCAGGAAACACAGGGCACAAAGCAGGGGATCACCCAGAACAGGAAACACAGGGCACAAAGCAGGGGATCACCCAGAGCAGGAAACACAGGGCACAAAGCAGGGGATCACCCAGAACAGGAAACACAGGGCACAAAGCAGGGGATCACCCAGAGCAGGAAACACAGGGCACAAAGCAGGGGATCACCCAGAACAGGAAACACAGGGCACAAAGCAGGGGATCACCCAGAACAGGAAACACAGGGCACAAAGCAGGGGATCACCCAGAGCAGGAAACACAGGGCACAAAGCAGGGGATCACCCAGAGCAGGAAACACAGGGCACAAAGCAGGGGATCACCCAGAGCAGGAAACACAGGGCACAAAGCAGGGGATTACCCAGAACAGGAAACACAGGGCACAAAGCAGGGGATCACCCAGAACAGGAAACACAGGGCACAAAGCAGGGGATCACCCAGAACAGGAAACACGGGGCACAAAGCAGGGGATCACCCAGAACAGGAAACACGGGGCACAAAGCAGGGGATCACCCAGAACATGAAACACAGGGCACAAAGCAGGGGATCACCCAGAACAGGAAACACGGGGCACAAAGCAGGGGATCACCCAGAACATGAAACACAGGGCACAAAGCAGGGGATCACCCAGAACAGGAAACACAGGGCACAAAGCAGGGGATCACCCAGAACAGGAAACACAGGGCACAAAGCAGGGGATCACCCAGAACAGGAAACACAGGGCACAAAGCAGGGGATCACCCAGGACAGGATGCCAGGTATAATAGTGAATTTATTGTTCCTTTTCTCACATATGTACAGAATTGAAACAATAAAATAAACTGCGTAGCATCTGCATTTTTATATCAATTAAAAGATTGATTAAGTACTGGGGCGGTGGTCCCAGTGAGACCAGTAACATCTCTGGCTCAGTGAGCAGCCTTCAGGCCTTAAACGCAAGATGAGTGAGAAGAGACGAGTAAAAAAAAAAAAGAGAGAAAAAAAAACATAACTTTCTGATATGAGTCACCTTCTCAAGGCCATTTCTCACCTAGTTTTTAGGACAATGGCAGCTATTCATAAAGCAGCAACTTCACTCCCTTCTCGTTAAATCCTCCCCATCAATATTCTGGGTTTCAAAAATGAGAAAATGCTATTATGCTGACATCAGACCGTCCCACAGGCTACAAGTCATCCTGGAGTCGTCATTCTATTCCGCTTCTTTGTAACACTTTCCCTGACACTGTGGAAATGCGTTGTGAACCAGTTTCATTTTCATTCAACACTTACGGGTGCTCGATGAGCCACTCATCACAAAGCTGAGGAACATGCCAGTCCGAGTATACCACTACATTACTGTGAGACACAGTACGATGTGAAGATATGTCTGAAACTAATTATTTTGAGGTATACTGACCAAGTTTTAACCTGAAGTGAGTCTTTGATAATAAAATTAACGTTATGGCAGATTACATCAAATTACATACCACACACATTACATTAGACATCATGTGCTGCAATATCCGGAAAATGTGATGAGTGAAATGCTGAGAAGGACAGCTGCTCCTCTCATAAATATCACAGCCTTATGACATTACTGAGTAACTTCGACTGATGAAACAGACTGCAAGAACAATATTAATAGCTGGGTCAGCTGCACTTTGGGTCTATATTTTAGGTGTGTGTCACACATCAATCCAGTCCTTTAAGCCCATGTTGGTGGAATGAAAAGGAGACTTTATCCGGATGAAATATCTTGAGACTGGGTGACAGTGCACTTTCCTGGAAGCCATCTGTTCCCCCCAAACCAACTGTGCCCCTTAAAGCAAAGACGAGATGGATGACTATGTAACATTTTACATGGGAATTTGAGGATGGCTGGGTGGATGGATGGATAGACAAATAGATAGACAGACAGATAGAAAGGTTTTAAAGGGCTTTACATTTTTTTTCCATTTTTCCTCCTGAAGAAAAACAAGTTGTGTCACAAAATCTCAGGCGCAGATGGCTGGTGTTTCTGGGGATGTCTGAAAGCAACTAAAGCTTATAAACTGACGACGACAACCGAAATGCCTTCAAATGTCAAATAATATTTTCTCTGAAAGATAGAATTGTCCTAATACATCTTAAGGGTGGTCTGAAACGGCACTTTTAAAACACATTACAACGTCACTACAGCCATAAGTTGTACACTTTCAGCCACCGCATTTTCATACATTAAAAAAGAAAAGAAAACATAAAAACTTGGTCAGAAGGCACTGGAGAGGCAGCTATGTTTAGCCCTGACTGAGGGTCCAGCAGATGCTGCCGCAGAGAGCAACAGCAGAGCCTGTCTGCCAGCCTGTCAGACACATGAGCTCAGCGGCTGCCCGGCACAAAGGCAGCTGACCCCCCCAGCTGACAGCGTGGTCAGGAGCGGCGGCGGCCCATTCCCCACATGGCCCTCGTGACCTCGCTGCATTTCTGCACACCCACACACATTCACTCTCCTTTACTCACACTGGCCACTTTTCTATTATCGAAAAAATAAAATCCTCTTTTTTTTATGGCACCACTGACTGAAATGTCACCCCCCCCCCACCCCCCACATTCTAACACCAATAACTACTCACCAATCATCTGATTGGGGTTTGTTGTTTATTCACAGCTTTTACCCAATTCCCTTAACATACACAGTACTACAAAAAAAGTCTTAGGCAGTTGAAGAAAACATTCAAAGCCATTGAACTGGTTCGTAAGTAAGTGAATAAAAATTGAATTCATGGAAATGAACAGTAAGACAAAAACTAACAAGAATTTCTTGTTTTCCAAAAAGTTACTGATCTCTTGCAGAATAGCTAGATGCATACAGTATCAGTCCCCAAACCTCTCCTCGGGGCACCATAGCCATTCCATGACTGAGTTACAATTCACCACCAGCTCTATTAATCAGTTAAGTCTTCTGCACAGTACTCTTTACCCATCTGAAAAGCCACATGTTGGACTTCATGTTTCATTTCACAAATCCATGATACATCAGCATAATGACCGTCCTTCTGCTGATCAGTCACTGCACACGAGGGGCCTGGAAGAGAGGCAGCTTCTCCCTTGCAGCTCCTCGAGGCTGCGAGCCGGTTTGGGCTCTGTGAATACTCAGGCCTGAGCATGGTGTCACATGACCTTCACCCTAATCTCCAGGCATGAGTGTAGTTAAGCTTCTCGATCCTCATCCCCTCCCCCCCCCGTGCCGCTACACTGGACAGCAGACAGCACCACTGTAAGGGACACATATAATGCCCTTCAGAAAAATATATACAACTGTATAACTTGGAGGGGGGGGGATTAATCCGATCAGGATCAGTTATGAATTAAATGAACGTGTTATATGAAATGCTTCATATATATATATAAAATGCTCTTAATTTAATGAAACAGACAGAGGTCCAGGATGTCAGGGCCGAAAAGGATGTGTCATCCTCCAGCAGATCGGCCGCTCGCCGCAGCCCCCCCATCACCCAGCTGCACATTCTCCTCTCCTTACTCACCCACAACGGTGCTCTTACATTCACGTCCCTCTAGCATCCGTTTCCTTTTGTGCAGTCAGAAGAACAGATTTCAAGAGGAGGGAAAAAAAGACAGATATTGTACCAGATGGAGACATTTGGAGATGCATTTTTTTTTTTTAATCATGGACAAGTCAGTCGCCATTTACCCAGCCTTTCAAACCTAAGGACAAAGGACTCGTGACTTCAGAGATAAGTTAAGCTGACACATAATTCTGTTGGCAGATTCCACAACATGGCAGGTATTCAACATTGGCTTAGAAAGCAAGCAGACTTCCACCTGGTGGATATAATGGTGCATTACAGACTCCGTGATTCACTCTAACCACGCTGGTATAAAACATCACATAACTTGCTCTTGAACAAAGATCTTTAACTAGCCAGTTTTAAAAACCTTTTCAGTGGAACAAATAAAATATGCTACTTAAATATTATGATAACAACCATCATTGAAATGGATATGGGGTGTTCATTGAAATTGAATAAAACCAAACAACCTCTCCTTTTAGGTCAACTTGTCTATTTAATATATAAAATACGGTAAAACATACGCAAAAAGGGAAAAGGTGTCAAGGGACAAATGGATACTTTGGTACAATAACAAACACTTTGTAAAAGCAGTATAGAATTTTAATAACATATCAGTGCATACTTTGTTTATGAAAATATACACAAATTGTATATCATTCTCCAAAAACAAAACTTTTTATTTTTTATTTATTATATATATATATATATATATATTTTTTTTTTTACAAAACTCAAAGCAGACTAGCCAAACACAATATATTAGCTATAATTTTCTTATTTTAAACCTTTTTCTTCCATTACATCTTGTGATTTATAATCCCATTGATAATATTTTTCTTTTATATATTTATATGGATTACTGATCCATATTTTGCTTAATACCATGCATTTACATTACTGAAATCTTTGTGTCTGATCAGAAATAAATTAAATGTGCACTTGTTACTTCATGTATTAACCAGTTTTTTAAACATTAGACTAAAAATTGCAGCATTGACTGGTAGTTTTATTCAACTTGTGTTTTGCCTTTACTCCATTATTTATATGCACTAATATTACTACAATTTATTCATAAACCGTGCAATATTAGTTAACACCCCTTTGAAGAAAAAAGGAACAAACAGAAAACAAAAATATACTTTATATAATATTTATAACAAAAAAAAAATCAAACAAAAGAATTCTACCCCACACAAAACGGCAGAAAACGATTGGCTTTCATTATTATTATTACCATTATTATTATTAGCAATAACAATAACTATAATATTAATAAAAAAAAGACAACAGAACTGTCACCAGCACAAATTAACACTACAAAATGAGTGATATTCTAAAACAACATTATACATGTGAAATAAGGGGCAAGATTGTCATTCCTTTCGATTACAATGACTCAGCTCAGTGTCAGAACAACAGCTGCTACGTTTCAGTGCTTAAAGCCAAAGTACGTAAAAGCAGACAAGGCCGGGGCCCATGTCCTCTCTGGCCAGCATGTACCCTGGACTCTGCTGCCTTAGTTTGCGGCCAGTTGCGGATCAGCTGTAGGTAAGTGTCTCACAGCCTGTGGAGACCGTGTCCTTGTCCATAGACAGCACTCGCTGATATGCCCCATCAGTGATGTACAAGGCTTCCCTTCAAACTACCATCTGTACAGCCGGTGCCTCTTACAGTCAGGCTTTTCCTCTGAGGTCTGCAAGCGCGTTCAGCAATGTCCTACAAAAAGCAGGAACAGGACAGCACCGAAGGACGTCGACAGAAAGGGCACGGCATGTAACTTTGGTTGCGAGGACTGCGGTGGAGTGATGCAAGGTGAACCTGTATTGCTGGCTGATTAATGGAGAATGGCTTCCTCTCACTAGTGAGTGAGAACGTCCCCTGATTGACGGCAGAGGTACCATGGTGGTGACCTTAACCTATAGAAAGATGCTACAGTCCATAAATGAACCTTGCCGATATTTTCATCGAGTACTTCTGAGTGGGTTTGCCAGGATGGGTGGGAGATGATCGATCAACAACTTTTAGTCTGCCAAAGTGACCCGCAACGGAAAGAGTTGATACTTTGATACTTTATGGGTCAGACGTGACTTTGACAGTACACAGAATACCCACATCACCAAGATGTTTTTCTTAAAAACCTGCAGCTGCCAAACGATGATGCATAAAGGAAAAAAAAAAAATGTTTCCAGCTTGAATAAATTCAAAATTTGCAAAGAAAAAAAAAAAAAAAACAAAAAAAACAAAAACAGCAGGCGCATGAAACAGAACTGAGCTCTTTAGTGACTTCCAGACAAATTCAATAAGAAAAGACAACTATCAATATTGGTATAACTGAGCACTGCTACTGTACTCATGTGCATGGACATCATCAAAGAGACATGTTGTGGACATTCCACTGCTGAAAACTTTTTTAGACACTTCAGATACTTGCTACTTGTTTGTGCTCTGACCATTTCCTCCAAATCATCTCAGCCTGGATGCTGGATGCAGTAATACTCCAAATGTTTAGGATGGGGGGGGGGGGGGCTAGGACACTCATCTGCCCCAAGAAGTTTTACCCAAAGGAGGATTCAGGTTCCCTCTCTACCAAGAACCACAATAAAACATGTCTTAGTTTCCCAGCCTTCATAAGAAATAGTGAATCCCTTTTCACTAACGATAAACACACTATAAAATACTCAATATACTGTACGTAACAGATAAAAATATTAGACAATTCTGGAGTATTGCAGAATTTCAATACACGTCGTAAAGATAACGAGTAAATAGCTTTTATTTTACAGGAGACACTTGTCTTTTTTGTGTTTTTTTTTTTTGTTTGTCTTTACATATCCTCTGCTACTCTACTTCAGAAGTGCAAACATGGGCTTTGGAAAGCGTCTCTGTCCTTGAACCAAACAGACGGCTTTGCCGAGGAGAGGGTTTCTGAGAAACAAAATGGAGGCTGAGCAAAGGGCTAATGGTGGTGAGCATCACCCTTCGACCAGACGCCACAGCTAGGTTTGGCTGTGAAGATCAGGTGGCTGTGTAGGGAAAATGGAGAGATGATGCCAGAGAGACAAGGCTGAACGAAGGGAAAACCCCCTCACCTTAGGAACAGTACAAGATGGCCTCACTGTCCCCCAAGAGTCAGAAGGGGACAAGCTATTGCCAAAACCGTGGCTTTTACAAAGGACAGGGGTGGGAGTTTAAAGTGCGCTTTATTAAAGTAAATATTATAAGCTATTCACACAGTCATCTCCTCCATCACCTCCTTCACTGGCCCTCCAGCATTTCTGCTTGGAGCTTATGATTCTGATTTTTATATATATCTCCATCCATCCATCCATCCATCCACTGAGAATCAAAAGGTGTATGTATATAATATACACAAACACATGCCATACTGTCAACCGATTCCTAGACATCTGACGAACTTAAGATTTTAAAAGCTAGCAAGTTTATCTAAAGCCAGCTCAATATATCTTTCACTGTTCGCCTTCAAGATCAAGGGCTGCTTTAATGAAGCTGTCAGCTGTAAAATGCTGAAAACAGAGTTCAGTTGTTTTCCATTTACGAGAGCATCCCTCAGCCCCCTTAAACACAAGCTAGGCTGTTTCTTTTTTTTTTAAATAAAGAAAAAAACTTTATTAAATAGCCTGATATTTGATCAATTAAGCAGCCATGAAAAGGAGCAAAAATTATATATGAACCGTGATCAGAACGCAGAGGAGAGCAAAAGTTAGAGGAAATCCAGCTGGGTGGTTCTCCCTTTGATATAATGAAGAGATTTAATGGGTTATCCAAGGTTAGTAGGGCGGACTGGTGGCTCCAAGGCTGGGGATCTGTGCCAGCAATCGGAAGGTTGCCGGTTCAAATCCTGTGAATGCCAGGAGTGATTCTACTCTATTGGGCCCTTGAGCAAGGCCCTTAACCTGCAATTGATTTGTCCTGGGTACATGCAACCAGGTCTCCAAACTTCAGGGAACATTTGGGGGTTGGCGGCAGGATTGGCACTACTGCCACTGGGAGAACAGAACTTCACACTGCTCCCTTCCATGCGGACTAGTGTGGTGCTGTGGTGTCACCCGCCGCATGGCTGCACTGGGGCCGTCGTCCCTGAGGTGGGTGCGGCCTCGCGCTGTCAGCGTTCCCTCCTAACCTCCTCCTATGTAAGGCTGGACATCGTCACTCTTTAAGAGTACAGAAGGCTACAGTTCTCTCAAAAAAAAAAACCAGGCAAGCAGATCTTTTGAGGCAGAGAAGGGAATAGGTTGAGACAACAGTGTGTGTGTGTGGGGGGGTGAATTAAACCGAAGAGGTGTACCTGCCCATTGGTGACTCTATTCTATCTCTGCATCCCACCAGGAAGCGACCTTCTCTTACACAACAATCCAGACAGACTCTTGCTTCCACAAAAGCTTGGTTTACCTTCACTGCCTACAGAGAATCTTCACAACTCTTCATCTTCAATTGCTATTCTGATTCTGTAGCCTGCATAGTGGAGCAACCACCTAATTAAAGTATTTGCCGGGATTCAGATTAGAGAACCGTACGCAAAAAGGCCGTAAGCCAGAAAAATACTTTGAAGCCGACAGCTTTTGCAGTTCTGTTCTTTTTGCGGATGCGGGTCTTGCCAAGCCGGACTGCATGCGATGGCCAATGCGGGGTGGACGACAATGTTTGTGAGGCCTGTTTGCGAGGAGCAAGAACAACCTGTGCTGCAAAGGGGGGGGAGGGACAGCAGAAATCCAAGCGGTGATCAGGCCAGTGCTTAGAATGACTCACGTATCCTACGGCTACAGAGCAGTGCAGTTCAACAAAGAAAAACTTCAAAGAAAAATGAACTGTGGAATCCAGAGGAATCATAGACCAAACTACAGACAGAACTGAAAACAAAGCTAGGAAAAAGCCCCCCTGTCCTTTCACACATATCATCTCTTTCTCTGTTGACCCAGAACTCCCAGCCCCCCCCCCCTTCTGTACTGAAGGATAAATATTTTAAAATTAACAATTAAAATTTCATATTTTGTCGCCCAGGTCCTTAATAAATCCAGACCACTCCAAACAGAAGGGCAAGCTCTGGTTTGTTGGGCTCAGTCAATGAGAGCTGTGTGCACGAGCGTGTGTGTGTGCACGAGCGTGTGTGTGTTGGTAGTGGCAGGAGGCCGCGATGGTTGGTGGCAGTAGCATCAGTGTGGATGGATGGATGGCTGGATGGGGGGGTGGGGGGTGGGGGTGGGGCATCATGTACACCTCTTAATTTTCCTTTTTATGTGACCCAGGCATCTAGTCTCATGCGCTTGACGTTGGAGCCCTCTTGCTCCGCCTCAGCCGAAGGCCGCAAGGGCACCATCGTGGAGCTGAAGTCGGGAGGCCGCGCCTGGGCCCCGTCATCGCGGTCGCTGCCCTCGTAGGAGCTGCCATTACTGCTCAGGCTGTCGACGGGCGATCGGCCGGTGGTCTCCAGGCGCAGGGCCCCGGGATACTGGGCGACGGTGGTCAGGACGCCGCCGGATGCGGAGCAGGGGGTGCTGCGGTCCCGGTTTGGCGACACGGGCTCAGACTTGATGCTCACGTTGGGGTTGGTGTTGACCGTCAGTGTGGTGCCCTGAGGTAAGTGACCCACCGGCCTGAAGGTCAGAGGAGGAGACAAAGGGGAACGTGAGCCGCTGCTTGCGACCGGTCCGCAGATGGAGGAGGCGTGACGCAAAGCCAGGAACAGAAACAACGGTGTAACGGTCCTAACACACACAACACAGTACATAGAAGATGGCAAATGGTCATGTAGCTCTCAAGCCCCTTAGCATCTACAATTCCAAGATCTTTAAAGCACCCAAATATCATCTAGCCCCAAATAGTCTGCCTGCTTTACAATTAAACACTACGGTGACCTGCCAGCCAACCACCCAGTCCACCACTCATTAAATCACAAAGGTCAAGCATATCACATGGTTTAATTCTCTATTAATATGACCGCACTGTACTTTAGCTTTGCTTATAATTCCTCACTAACGTTAGCAGGACGCTTTTGTCCCAAGTGGATACAGTGCAGTCAAAAACCAAGCAGGATGGAGTTTGTCTAGATGATACACTCAAGTTCCCCAAAGAAAAAACTAGTAATCCTGGTGAAACGCTTCAGGGAAAGCAGGACGACTCTCTGAGACTTCTCGGAAGCAAAGGCGAAGCGCTGGAATGATGACGACAGGTCAAAGCACATCATCTACAAGCCATGCCCTCTACATTAGGAGCCATGATGAATTAATATCTCAACGCTAACCCACTCCAGCTTTATCATTTCAAATTAGGCAAAAAACAAAGACACCAACAAGCAAGAAATAATGAGTAACTTTCATGTGTCCAAAACCACGTTCCCCACAAGCTCAGAAGCAGACATACTGGCACGTTCACGTGTTAAAACTGCCATCGCTTCTTGTGCTGCTACAAACGTGACTGTGAATCACAGCCTTATTTCTGCAGATGCACTGCACTGACATGGAGGCTGGACTGTCCTCCCTGAGAACAGCGCGATGGAAAAGACAAGGACAGTGATGGCGGCCCGGCCAGCTGCAGGAACCAAGGACGAGCTGATGCAGAAGCGTATGAATATCCACGGAAGAGTTGTACAATACCAGTTGAACCCTTCTTCCCTGCCCAAGAGCAAGTTTGACTGCGATGTCATGCTGTAGAAGGGAAAAACAAGCGGTTTCAAGACCCAACAGTAGAGGGCGACAAACATCCAAAAGCTAATGCAGATAGGAATATGTGAGTGGAGGATGCACATTGAATTTTCACAATTTTCTGCGCTTCTGCATGATGAACAGGGGTGGTCAATAAAAACCCTTTGACGTCCTATATTTTTCTGAAATCTCGGCAAACTTAAATCAATGTACAGAAATAAGGAAATTAAACCCAATAACTACGATAATGGGTATTGGGAGTTTCATGATGCAGTTTAGATTTGCAAAAGTACATTTCACCCAAATCAAAGGGAGCCTCCCATCCACCTTATTTTAAACTTCTACATCATTTCACAGAAATGTAACTTAAGTGCTTTTGACAAGTGACTCAACAGTTTATAAAAGGTTCTGTTGTCCAAAAAAGTTAGATGCTTTCACAGCTGAAAGTGTAACATATGATGTACTCATTAATGAGACTGAATTGTGCATAAATGCTGCCCCCTAATGTCAATTTTACAATAAGCAAGGAAAAGCAACATATGCATTCAACTCCACATCATTTACTCTGTTATGCCACAAGCAGCTTAGCCACAATGCACACTCGAAAACAAATGCATGATTTCAATCCATTAACCAAAATCTTTCTCCTTTGCATGTGTAAACAGCAGCAATGGCAAGAATCACAGATCCTGTCACAGCCCAATATATAAATACATGTTACAGGAGGCAAGAGCAACTTATTTTGTCCCTGGCCAATATTTAATATTAAGAAATACTAAGAAAACAGCACTAAGAACCAAAATCTAAGACCGGTATCTCTGAAAGAAAACTAGGATAGAAACTAGGACAGAAAACTATATTGTATATAGGAAGTGACGTAATCTAATTTTTAGAGACTTCCATGTTTCTGGTAACATGTTAAGCTGTTCAGAAATGAAGCCATAATAATCACCAATCACTCTCAGGTACTTCTGGCCAAGGGGCCTATTTATTTTGGAGAGTCCTGCACTGATGTCGCCAATGTGGCTGTTAGGGGGCATTAAGTGAATGGGTCAGGCCCTCCAGAAGGGATGAGGAAGCAGCTCACGCAGACACACAAAAGCAGCAGATGTCTTCAGAGCACAGTCAGTGTGACGACACTCGAGGCACCGGCAGAGATCCGGAGGCTGCGAAGGCCGCCGCCGGCCGACTCCCGAGCGCGGCGTGAAATCTCACAGCACGAGAGCCCGGGTGCGAGGGAGCGACACTAAACTGACGATCCTGCCACATGACAGGACTCCGATAGTTTGACCAACCGAATCATGGGCGCGAAGTCATCATAGGCAAAAAAAAGTAAAGTATATTAATCAGGACTTCCCTCTGGAAGGTCAGAATTCACCATGAAGCCACTTTGTGCACAACTCCCTACATTTCCTGTCAATCCCACACAAACCATCAGAAGATCCCATTGGTTCTGACATGAGTAGCAGGTTATTCACAAATGCCACTTACCTTAAGGAATGGGCCAGACATTATATCGTAATATATGCTATTTCAATAATATTTTCAAATGCCATTCTAGTATTTTCAAATCTTGCCAATAAAATTCACTTAGTGGGAGGGTAAGGCCGATATCATTTGCTGGTTAGCCACCCGTCGCATGCCGAATTTTGTTGCCAAGATTGCAAAATACCATGGTATACGCAAAACAATGCGGAACACCCAAAATACTGAGACATACCATATCACCTCAACCCTACCCCAAGCCCAGAAAAACCACCAGCCCAAAGGTTTATAGCGCCTTAATAACTACCAGAGACATCCAGGACAATGGTGATGTGTCCTTTGGTGGTGAATGCGAGCACACAAACACAATGATTAAAAAAAATTAATAAACTATGGGAGTGGCAATATAGTATATTACCATTTAAATGAAAGCCAAGGTCATTGTAGAACTATTAGAACAGCTCAGTGTGTCAGTGTTGGGGGGGGGGGGGGGGGCTTTTTAAAAAAATGCTATGCGTAGCAAACCACTGATGCTGACAGTACATGTGAAGCGTCTGTATGCCACAGAAGTAATATACTACAAATGTAAGCCTAGGCAAACAAAAGCGAGGTGAAATTAAAAAAGAAGTATAGAGGAAATGACTTTCCCTTAGGAAGAAATAACATAACGGAAAACAGGGAAATGTGCTTTCTTTATGCATTAAAGGAAGAAATAACATAACGGAAAATAGGGAAATGTGCTTTCTTTATGTATTAAAGGAAGAAATAACATAACGGAAAACGAGGAAATGTGCTTTCTTTATGTATCATCAGCTCAGTAAATATGCTATTGGGTTTTTTTTCAGCTTAATGTCCCTAATTATAGCGGCCAATTTCAGCAAGTCTGGCCATTTCAGCAAAAGGCAGAGTGTATATTTAAGATTAGTCTACTGAAATGGAAGTGGGGTTCAATGTTAATGTAAAATAAATAAATCAGCATTTCACCTCACTTATCTTTAACAATTTCAGACAGTGAGGCCTCCTTGTTTCTTACAGAAAGGCACCATTCAACTGTTTCATGATCACCAGGATGTACATGAGACACATTTAATTACTGTGATAAAATATTTGCAGTGAATTAGCACAGAGGGCTTAGCAAAAATTCTTAGGATTTGGGAGCAAACACAAGGACTGTCTGGCGGTCCCCAAGGATCAGATTCAGAAACACTATTCCCCCCAGGGGAAAACGACTCCCTAAGCTACATATACAATTGTAATGGCAGTCTCAGGCATATCGCAGGTTTATATTTTAGTACCCCCCCCATTTAATCCAGTGCTGCAGGCAGTCCCGACCCCACAGTTCGGTCCACTTCACCGCACAGACGTTAAATGGCAGACATGAACATGATATCACACAGTGCAACACTAATTCACCTTAGGTTTGCAGCAAGACTGGAGATACAGCTAGACATCTCAATGCTCTGTTTATCCACTCCCCACATGCTGCGGACAGAAGAGAACACACAGAGTTACGGGCGGCTCCCGGGCACACGCTGCAATCAAGACTGACCTCCCTCCACTTTCTGTGCTGGGGAGCCCCAGCACCCATCATACAGCCCCTCCCCCCCCCCTCCCCAGCCTTAGCGGGGCAGCCCCACACTGCAGCCTGCCACTTCAATCTGGGCATCGCTATGGTCCCCTGCAGCAAGTACAGATGGTACAGGGCTACCTGCGTGTCTTCTCCATGCCTCAGAGTTATGTAAGCATCTTAATAGGCCATGGGATTATTCTTTATTTATTATTATTATTATTTTTATTATTATGTCCCTTACTTCACTGACACATACTTCCTGCTCTTCTAAGAAGCATGTTCTAGCATTTTAACCATCACTGCCAGCTTCTGACTATTATAAGTGTAGCTATCAAAGGTCCCACTTTTCCCCCCAATCAGACTAGCTTCAATCTGAAAACTGTACCAAACAAGTACTTGATAAAAAGCGTGAGGATTTTCTTAAAGAGTTCATTAGTCCACAGAACAGTGTGAGCCCGACTACGCACACTACAAAACAGAAAACAAAGCACACAATCTATATGTCTTTAAGCAAAGTATTCAGTTTACCTTTGAAGGACATATAATATTGAAATCCTGAGAAGAGTTCACTTGTTTTCTGTTTTGGGGTCAGTTTTAGCTGAGCCTTGATAAGCTGGAGTGTGCAGAAAGTCGACTAATTCAAGACAAAGGCTTGGATCTACAGGCTTTTCATTCTGAATGTAATGATGTGGCCTTTACTTGCATAGCTATGATAATAGAGAGGATGGATGCAGTTGAATGAGGTGTTAGGTGTACCTGAGATGTTTGCCATCAAGTGGACTGTGTCATGCAATGACTGTGGGCAGTAAACTCACACTAAGTTACTGAGTGAAGCCAGGTTCAGTTGTTGTTGTTGTTGCTGCTGCTGCTGCTGTGGTTGCTGTTGCTGGGATACCGATGGTTGCTGCTGCTGCTGCTGTGGCGGCTGCTGCTGTTGCCAAGCGGACATGTTGCCTAGCGACAGACCACCCGGTGATGTGAAAGCCTGGAGTGCTGTGAGATCAGCACTTGTCAACTGGTAATCTGAGATAAAAGAA
The DNA here is from genome assembly GCF_048594095.1 of Paramormyrops kingsleyae. Taxonomy (NCBI): domain Eukaryota; kingdom Metazoa; phylum Chordata; class Actinopteri; order Osteoglossiformes; family Mormyridae; genus Paramormyrops; species Paramormyrops kingsleyae. The sequence continues at coordinate 4,633,021 of NC_132805.1, forward strand.
AAGACGCGATAAATGCATATTAATTCATATTGTAAAGATGGGCAAATCGATCCATATTTATCAATGTTTTATGCTAATGTGTTTAATGTATTTACGAAGTAATGAGATATACATGAATATGCAGAATTTATTCTGTAAAATAAATGGATTCACATCCTCAGAATTAATTATATTGATGCCATTTTGTCCTTGCCAACAAAATTAAGAAACAGGAGAGATGTGTTAAGAGACGGCTACTGCAAGTGACATCAAATGAGGCTGAGCATGAAGGGGTTACTTAGAGCACGACAAAGTAAACGTTCACAACGCCAGAATAATAAGACCTGTTACCTTCAAAGCTGCCCTGAACACAGCATGAATGCTGCCTATTGTGGAATAATTTCCCGTGGCCATAAGTTTGTGTTTATGTGCGGTTTACTTTAGATCTGAAAATTACGATTTGAACTGCATCTTATGTCAATGGAGATAAAGTCTGTATCAGAAAATGAAAACTAGATGAACAGACTGGCCAGATTCACCACGAATCAGCGCACATGAGTCATCTGGGTATGCAGCGTTCATCCGTGCTGCTGTCCCCCCCAGTCTGGCTTGCTGCGCGCGATCCCCGCGGCGATCTCCACGGCGATCTCCCCGCTTTACCTGTGTTGTAGGCGGTCGGCATGGCCGAGAAGGGCAGTCCCTGGCTCAGAAGGCTCGGTGTTGCCACGGAGACCACCGGCGTGGTGAGCGGTTGTGTCACCTGAGAGCCGCCTAACCGCTGGGCATTCTGGGAACAAAGAAGGAGAGGAACGTGTCTCAGAATGTGAGGGAATGCTGTGTGCTTAAGTGGCAGCTCCATGGAGAGGTTCTGCTGTTCAACTCAAACAAGAGAAGCAGCCTTTTGGGAAGACATGCAGGCCGGTGAAGCTGTCAATCACAGGGACTACAAAAGAGAGTGACACTGGGACACAGAGCGAGTGGGATCCCTTCTGCAGAATCTCCCAGTGAAGGCTTCTGCTCTGCATCTCCTAACTGCTTCTCCTGGCGTCTGCTGGGGGAGGCGGGATATGGCAGGTCCTCACACGGCACATATTCTCAAACACAGACCCATACAATCATAAATGATGGTCAGCTTAGTCATGCTTATGAGATGGTTATTAAATCTCTAGACTGCAGGAGGAAACGTGAATGACACAGGCAGAACCTGCCATGCTTTTATTACACCAGCTCACCTAAACTACACACTTCCACATTATATTAGATATACACAGACTGTTTTGTTAGGATTTATCTCTGTGATGAGGGTAGACAAAAAGGAAAAAAAAAATCAATACTGGAATGAAGCGCTTATATAAACCAATGTTAAATTAACTATTTTTGCAGGTAAAACTCATTGTGCAGTACAATGCAGAAGCTGCCCTAAGATGCTGATAAATGCAGATAAGCCTTAATAAAGATACTCAAGAATATGTGAAAGCGAAACATAAATCAGCCTGTCAGCTGGCCCTCGCAGGCATAAAATAGGAGAGGAAGACGAAACGTTAGAAGGCTGTCAGTCATCTGAAGTTTGATTACAGGCTACACAGGGTTCTATAAGAAAACAACGGAAAAGCAGAGGATCCAAAAATTGTATTGTTCGTTTTTTGAATTTTCCGTTTCAAAACCAATAACAGTAATTATTATACCGTAGTAATAAGCAATATAATAGGCTTTATGGCAGTCAGTTCGTAAGCATGAGTTATCTGTATGTTGGATGTTCTTAACCTGAGGACTGCCTGCATAGCCTATTCCATTATTAAATGTGGCCGACAGATTGATCTTTTGGTTTCAAACAATAAAAAACGGTGTGATGTATTCTGGTAATAAGCGTTGGAAAGTTCCACCGCCGCCACCAGATATTAGACAAAAGTTTATTGGTCATGGATCAAATTCGTATTTATTAATTGTAAATGCAAAATTAATTCAATATACTCCCAATGATGAGATCACGCTGCCGACCATGGGATTAGAACCAGCAACATTCTGATTCCCAACCCCACCCAAGAAATAATTTTTTTAAATACTTTTTTGGTCAGTGCATAAGCCACATCCCTGCTGAAAATAAACAGCATAGCCCAGCATGATTTTCATCTACCTGCACATGAAACTGGTCCACTAGCAATATTTCATTAATGATGCTGGTCTACTAGCACCAAAACACAACATATGCTGGTATAACCAGTATGCATTACACTAGCTACACTGCCAACCAGCTACGCTGGTCTATGCTGTTTTTTTTCCCACCCAAACATGTTTATGATGTAGTTTTAATGTATTATATGTTATATTGTCCAGCATCCCCTGGATTTACCGTAAATATCACAAAAAAACTAAACAATAACACGTGATTTTCAGTTTTCCCATTTGGTTTTAAAACAAAACATGACAGCGGTAAGAAGCACGCGCTTCTGACAGCGTGTTGCAGCACCCGCCGCATGACAAGCCATCTTAGGGATGAGAACCTGGATGCAGCCATGCAGTGGGCGATACCTCAGCACCGAAGTAGTCCGAATGGAACAGTGGGAGTTTTTTCCTTTTGCTGGAGTGTCACTCCTGCCACCGACCCCCAAATTTTGGAGGACCTCCTTGCAGGGCTGGATGTAGATTAACGTCATACCCAAGATGAAGCAATTACAGGTTAAGGGCCTTGCTCAAGGGCTCGACCATGTAGGATCACTCATATTCACAGGATTCAAACCGGCAACCTTCCGATTGCTGGGACAGATTCCTTTTTCCTGTTCTGATTTCAAAACAGAAACCATTTTCCCATTTGGTTTTGAAACATAAAATTCAAAGAATGAACGATACACGTATATTCCAATTGCAGAGAATTTCATTTTACGTTCAGTTTAGACATAGGTACCGTAAGCATTTGCATATCAACAAACCACTGATTGTGCCTGGTGAGTGAAGGCCTTACACAGAAATCCGAAGGCCACGCTAGTGCACTAATTCATCGACAGTTTATTTGCGGATGCGGCTCCGTTACGTTACTGCGCATTCAGACGGGATTCAAACCTGCGTGCTCTATACGCCAGCCTCGTAAACCAATCACTGCATGAGAATCAAAACGCGCGCTGCGATCAGGAGCAGAAGATGGACATCTACACTTTGCCTGAGAAGGAGATAGTAATGGCTTCAAAGGCACTTACGAGCTACGTTCTCTTCTCCTAATTTAATTCTACTGCCAAGCTTTCAGCATTACATTTTCCTCTCCTTAATTAATTGTAAGTCATTTTATCATTTCTTTAGCTGATGGCTCTGCATTTTTATTAGCACAATATCCGGGCAAACACAGTGTGTTCTGATAAAATATATTTTTTAATTTTCCCTATTAGAGGGAATTAGAAGAACAGGCCATGGACCCAAGTCTAAGTGACAGCTCTCCACAACGCTGACTGAAATGTGATGCAGTCCAGATGTGGTCTCCATCCTCTGCTCCTGAAATGTGTGCATGCATGTGTGTGTATTTATGCATGCGTGTGTGAGTGCACAATGCATTGTGGGTAACCCCCACAGGAAGTCAGTGTGCACACTGAAGTCACACACACCACATGCGCTACTCACCAGCTCTAATTCCTCCTCTGTCTGCATGTGGAGGAACACAGGATACAAAGGGAAGGGGACAGTCATACATTTATACCAGAAGAACGTCTAGAATAGCCCAGAATCACAGTAGCTTTCACCTGGTACTTTGCCCAACCTCATCACTTGTCTTACGGCCGCTAAAAAAAACAATGATATTCATCACTCTCTTCATTATCATCCTAATCACCGACATCATCACCTGTCTGCATGATAAAACATAAAATTCACCCAGGTCTGCTCAAACACGCCGAGGCACAGTGATACTGTGCCATACCAAAATTCATCATTTGACAAAAGCCAATCTCATTAAAACACATCAGAAATTCTAATGAGAGCAAAACGCTCCTATTGACCTTTTGGCTTCTCACTTTGTAAAACGCCCCCCTAACATTTATCTCTCTCTACAGGACGCTGGTGAAAATTAAAAGTAACACTTTGTATTCTGAGTACTAAAGCCTCAAACTCTATAATAATCTGATATCTTCACTGGGGAAACCTTGTCCAAAAAAAAAAAAGAAAAAGAAAAAACATTTTTTAATGGACCAATGAACAAGATATGAACACAACGCCAGAATATACAGTACTGTCTTAGGCGATCGAAAAAAATGTTTAAATGATCTTCATGTTGGTGCAAAACATTGATGTCTGCCAAAGCGTGTTGGCTTAATACCATAATGAGTTAACTAAATGAGTTTGTGGTAAAATTTAATGAATACATGGAGTGGCTGAGGTGCCCCTGAGGAGAGGTTTGGGAACGGAAGTGGTGTTCATGTAGTCATCCAACAAGATATCAGTGACTTTTAGGAGAACAGAGGGAATTCATGATAGTTTTTATTGTGTTACTGTTAACCCGCATATGTTATAATGCTAAATTGTTTTTCTTCTCAACAAATATACACTTAGTACCCGGAGAAATAGCTTTAACCAATTTCTTTGGGTAATATTTTGCACGGTATTGTATGATGGTGTCTAACTGTTAGTGTGCCTTAGGAACAATATCAGGTGCAGTGCGTGAGACTCGGACTTGTGCTCACCAGCTGCATCAAGCTCTTGCCACCCTGAGAAGTGATGACCCGGAGGTCCGGCTTGCGGCTGTTCACCATCTGAGGGCTGGGCGGAGGAGGAGACTTGGCCGGAACTACTTTCACCAGGCTGTTGCCGTTGGAGACGGAAAGGAGACCTGGGGAGGCCCTGGCGCTGATGTACCCATTTGCTGTGAAGGCAGACACACGAACGGCTCGCTAACATGTTTGCGAGGGAGGGAGCAGACGGTGCTCCATTTAAGTCCCTATATTCATAAGACAAGCTTTGCACACCTTGAATAAAGACATTAACCTTCAAGATTTAACAATAAAATATTAAGACAAAATGCCTTAAAAAGGGCTTTCTGCTTTAGCATCTTCCTCCTCTAGATAATTCACAAAACAGGGTAAATTTCAAGTAAATATTAAAGAGGAAAATAATAAAAAAAAAACACTTCAGATATTTTGTTAAATAAAAAGTGGCGATTTAGATTTAGAAACGGACTGTGAGATCTGTGGTATCTGGTATAAGAGCTGCACAATTCCCTCTCTCTGGAATAAAAAAATTTAGAGCACTTTTTGAATTTATTTATGAAGGACAAGCAGAATGGAAGAATAGGCTACAAAAAGGGCGGAGGGGGGCTGATATGGCGCGAGGCGGCGCTAAGCACAGTGAGGGCTCACGCTGACTGACAGGCACACCTGATTGGCGCCCCTACAAACAGCGACACACATGGCCAGACGGGCAGACTTCGCCTCAGCAGGTGACACTTGAAAAACTGCCAGCACGTCCCATCAACAAGGCAACATAGAATTTTAAACATCAACAGATAAGCTGTGGTTTTATTCGCTCTCAGCTTCCAGGCATAAAAAAGCCGTTTGGCGATACCTAAACGCTACCCTGTGTGTCACCGGTTAGACGCAAATCCAAGACTGGCAAGACCGTGAGTCCGGAAGGAGTAAAAGGCTGGGCGTGCTTCCCTTCCTGTCCAGGAAGGTGAAACTGTATCTTTACCCTCCATCCAGCTGAGCACAAGGAAAAGATATGAAGAGGGTCTGACTGCGAATGCCACGCCCTACCCGAACCGCTCCTTCCCCACCACGTCCCGTCCCCTGTGGCCGGCAGCTCCGGTTACCCCTAGGCTCTGCTGCCGGAATGCCAGGAACTCTGGGTGACGTCAATACTGACATTCCCCCATCGCAGGCCTTCACACAACAGCTGAGAACGGGAGGGGGGTGGATTGGAGGGGGATGGGGGGAGGGGGGGGGAGGGGTGGGTGGTTTGAGTCACCCGGGCCACCTCACGCACTGGGAACCACAGATCACACACGTCAAAAAGGATATTTTGTGCTGCCGCTGTATACGGGCACAGCTTTTGATGTTTCACCTGTCTTAACCAATGAGGTCAAGGCAGAAGCTCCTCAGCTGGGCACTGAGATGCCGTACAAGCACAGGCTGAGGAACGGCAGCTTATTGGGGCCGGTCTGCAAACGCACGGCGGAGAGATGCCGCAGACGCTAGAAATGTACTGTTAAGCAACGGGGAAATTTGTTTCTCAATTAATTGTGTCGCATCGAGGCTAAACACTAAAATGTGCCACACTTGCAGCTGTCAAAGGCACCTTGGAGTGTGTGTGTGTGTGTGGTGGGGGGGGGGGGGTAAGAGATAGAGGACTTTTTGGATAGCAGAAGCAGTCAGCTGCAGAGATGTGAGGGAACAGCTGACTGTGTGGGAGATGGGGGGGGGGCAGGCGGTGGAGGTGTTAGTTAAGACCATTCAAGTCTGTTACTTCGCTCTCTCCCCATCCAACAGGCTCCCAGGCAGCTCTGTGACCTTCAGCTCTCACCAGAGTGACAATGTCCAGCGACAGAGGGAGATAAGCCATTATCATAACCCGTCCTCTTAGTGCACCATTACTAGATATGCCTTTCTAACCACGTCCCATTCTAATACCATCTCTCCACAAATATTCATTAAGTATATCATTCACTTTTTTTCCACAAAAGATTAAACTTTGCAAAAAGAAATCATCGAATTGCTGTGGGTTTCATTTAATTTAATCTGTAATGTCTTGGTCTTGAAAGTCCCGAGCCTCCGTGACGACAACCGGAAAGAAAAAGTAAACTTCTTATAAGGAGACCAAAGACCAAAGTTCTGTTTGTGACGTACTTACCAACTGGACTCGGACATGCTCCATTTGAGCTGTTCAATTCACCTCCTAGAAGTGCCCCTACAGAGGAACAAATTAGCATTGAACAGCACTGTTAGAGATCCCAATCCTTAGAAAGACACACACAGACTCTACTGACAAAGCTGAATTTCAGTAGTTTCAGAACTAAAAAATGCCACAATCATAGACAGACAGACAGACACACAGACAGACACACAGACACACAGACACACAGAGACAGACAGAGACACAGACAGACAGACACACAGACAGACACACAGACACACAGAGACAGACATAGACAGACAGACATAGACAGACATAGACAGACATAGAGAGACATAGACAGTGCTCACAGCTTGCTTAATGTAGTAAAAAAAAAATAGCAGATTTATTGGTTTCATAAGAAAAATCACCACTTTCCTAATTGGTTTACAAAAAATATATCACATTAGAAAATACCGGAAGTTCTAAAGTAAAACTTTAATTTCAAGTACTAATAAAATTGCAGTTATAAAAAATTGCTCCGAGTAAAGAAGGTTCATTGACAAGCATCACTGTGTGCTTTTTAAATTAGAAATACCTTACTACAATAACTTAAAACACCAAACATTTGTGTTTAGTATCCCTTTGGGAACCAGTGACTGCAACTGGAATTAAGATCAAACTGGCAAGAACACAACTGAATGAGTCAGTCAAAAAATTATGACATTTAATAAAAAGAAAATGTCTGTGAGAAAGATATTGCTAGATATGTTAAACGCTGCTTGTCAATAGACTTTTGTTATGAAACCAGTAAATTTGCAACATTATTACAGAATTAAGCAAGCATCCCAATACTTTCTGATAGCACTGTGTGTATGAGATTGATATACATTTATTATCTCCAAGGAAAGGAGTGTATTTCTGCACTTCAGTTTGGTTTTATTCCCCCTGAAATGTGTGGCCTTTTGAAGTAATATCAATGTCAGAATCGATAATGAAGGGCCCAATTTGATTAACCACACATCACTAAATCAGTGCTTATATCATAAATTAAATAAACCCATAAAAAAGACATCGCTATCCTCTTTTGTACTTGCATTTCATCATTACCCACTGTAAACCTGTCTTTCAGTTATGCCCCAGTCAGGCAGGAGACTCAGACACTGGAGACTGACTAGAGCTCTACTTAAATGGAAGAAACAAAGTTTCCACACTAGGACACTCAGTCCCATTGGCCCCTCATGCAGAGCTTTAGGGCAGAAGGCAGTGTGGGGGGTTACAGACACAGGTTAAATAAGCCCTCAAGGGACTTACCCCTGTGCCTTTTGGGAAAATACACTTTTCAGCAATAATACTTCTGTAAAAACATCTAAAAATTCATATGGAAAAAAAAAATGGACAAAACTGTTCTACAATGTCAATTACAATCCACACTGTATGTTACAATCCATAATGACTGACGGACGACCAGCCAGTGGAGAAATTATGCAGCAATATGCTTCTTTCTCCTCAAAATGGATGCCTTAATAATTATTACTTCACCTTTCTTACCTGCACTGGCTGGTCTCTGTGGTAACCCTGGAGACACTGTGTTCCTCTGTAGGGCTGGTTGCTGTGGTGATAAGAGGCGGGGGTCCGACAGAGATGATGTCACAAAGGAGGTGGTAACCAGGGCACTGCTGGGGTTGCTGAACTGTAGTGTATTCTGATTGGTCACTGGGACTGTGACAGGCATGGAGAAAGTGGGAGGCTGGACTGTAGACTGAGAAAAACACAGAGAAAACATTTTATAGGGATGCACACAAATGCCGTTTATCCATCATCTTGCTAGATATTATGATAAAGCCAAAGAAACTATAGACTTTTCCATTATTTAACTGGCTAATAAGACCTTAAATGGACAACAGCTAAATGGGATCAAGCAACTTATTATCCCCAAAATGAATAAATATGTAGGCGGATAGACCTCATTTCCAGTAGCTTCCCAAATCCATTCCATAATTAAGCCTATTAAAATAAGATTCTTTGAAAAATACCTGAACCTTTTCCCATTAAAGTCCCACTGCTGGGTGATCCCAGTGGGAATGAGAAGGCACTGCAGTAGCAAAGGTCCTCATGAGCAAGACCCGTCATTTCATACTACCTGCCACATTACCTCGAAGGCCCATTTCCATGTGATACAAACAGTTTCAGATTTTATAATCTGGTTATACTCATCAATTAAGATTGGTTTGCTTTGTAGTTATATAACTTTGGGCACGGAAATTAAATACTTATGCAGTACACAGAAAATCTATAACCAAAATAAACATGCATGTCTGAATTGTGGAGATGCCTCAGATCCCCGAGCAGAATGTTGGTATGGTGCCATGGAGACACGCTACACGCTACACGCTCACACACGTAAGAATGCAGGTCAACACTGCAGAGTCGCCTGGTGGTTAGCCAGCCAGCTAAAGGGACCGAGAGGTGAGGGTTGGTCTCATTGCATCCTAACTGCTACATACTGCTCCTAAATGGCATCTTTAGAAGGGCAGGCTTTCAGTGGACTTGACCATTTTTGCCTTCTAAGAGCAACCTATTTTCCCCCGATCGTCTGAAAAAACAGGGCCTCTATATTTAGAATGTGGGACAGACATTGCCTGTCCTATCCTGAATGGGACCCAGTTTAAGGAGTTGATTTTTAATTTTGCCCCTTTTCTGTCCTTGCCTCTCTCATACGCTCCAAATCTTTCAGGTGATTTGTTTTGAAATGATCAGAACCATCCCCAGATGGAAAGAAATAGCGTAAATGGAATGTGATAAACGAAATAAACAAAGCACATAACATGCAAGTACTTTCCAAATGGTTATAAAAAAAAAAAAAACAACAGCAACAATCATAATTTATCACTGTCCTTATACATAAACGACAAATGAATAGGAAATCAAAGAAAGAAATAAATGGGTTTTTAAATCACTCGGAAACATGCAACTAAAAAAGAAATTTGAAGGTTAAAGGACAATTTAAATGTAGCTAGTTATACTAGTTTTGCGTAAAAATAACATTAGTAAGAGAACAAAAAAAACAAAGCCCTACATTTCATTTACATAATTATAATATCAAAGGGAGCTGAAAAAGATGTAAAGACCACAAACAGAAAAGTGCAGTTGTGAAAAACAAGAGCAGTAATTCTAAAAACAGAAAAGACCAGTATAATTAGAACAGGTTCGTGAAATAGCAAAATACATTTTTAAGACAGGACTTTGCACACATAACCACAACAAGTCCTTGGGAAGAGCTTGTAGGCAGATTAATGCAGCACATTTACCAAAAATGATTAGATGACAGCTAAGCATGAGTTCACTCAGTGAAGCTCGGTGACCTTCAAGCCCTCGAAATGGGCAATGGCATTATGTTAGCACACGTGTAGAACAGGTGTGTTCATTTCACAAGTATCATTATTCAAATTCTGCTTCGAAAGTTAAACCAGCCCACGTCAAATGCTCAGTGAGCAGTACTGCTCACTTAATTACTTTTCCGTTCCACATAATGCAGACATTGCTGGCAGGTGTTCAACTCTGAATGGGAAAGAAATTGCAAAAATTAAATGGCATTTAATGTTATTTAGATCCTTAGTGCGAAAGACACACTTTAATGCTGAACTTTTAAGCTTTATGCAATTTTATTCCTTGTCCACGACTATTGAATTCTTCTCATCTCACATAAAACGAAAACGTTCAGCTGTACTGTTCAGGATTTGGGGCCGAATCCCAGAAACGTCATCTTTCTGCTTTGTATTCAACTTACTGACTTTAAGACTGGAACTCAATGCTGCGTTAGGCCATTTCTGGGGACACCTGTGCCTCGCATAACCTAGTAAAGGGCATCTGGGTATTAACATGGGGGGGGGGGGGGAGACGGTGACCCCACAGTGGCATGCTGGTGCCAGCAGCTCAGAGACACAGCGCAAGTAACCACACCGCACGCAGGCCAAGCAAGGGGGGGGGTGGGGTTAGAGTCAGGGCTGGAGGTGGGAGCGGGGGAAAAATACAGAATACAGCACTTCGTGTCCGAGGGTGCTGACTGCTGGATTCAGCACATTGCATGGCACCTGTCAGCACCAGCGTGCTCCGAACGCTTCGCCCGATTCCCTTCGGTATCCAGGCGATGATGACCATTGGGGTGCTGCGCAACTCCAGGCCTTGATGGGCCAGCAGCCCTATTGAAGCAGCTCATTAAAGGTGCCAACTTTGCAACGCGTGTCTATGGAAGACGACCAAGACTAATATACCCTCTAGCTACTTTACACTTCACCTTTTTCACGGCGCTAGGACTCAAACGAGCAAGAACAAGTTTTAATGGAACGCACCGGGGGATCTTCTCATGCTCTCTACAAGAACGTAAGGAAACAAAATTACATGCTTTAGTTATACTTTTTGATAGACTTGCTTGGTACTTTAAGTCATTTGGCTTATTTAACAGGGTTCAATATTCTACATAAAATTTTTTATCTACATTGCAGCTAAGGCAAGATAAATTTTGTTTTTCTCCCTTAATATTAAAATTTTAAGACTTGACTTCCACTTACATACTGCACTGCAAAAGTTTAGTCAGGCAGCAATAAAAAAATAACCTATTTTCTGACCTGAACTTTACTCTGGTGGATTGCTTCAATGCAAGGGTATCAAAATGAATTAAACTGATGCCCTAGTTTGATTCCATCCTTCTGTCCTAGAATCCTCTTAAAGTTACCCTATCAATGTAAGATGGTGTCAGTCCACTTCGCACCAACTGGCAGGCCAAAAAGAGGCCCTGCCCCCCTCCTCTCTCTCCAGCCCACAAGAGCACGTCCGACTTGACTGATGACCTTGGGATCCAGATTTACCATTAATCTTGAATTTTTCGCTATGCCGACGTAAATTAAATATGAATCGTGGGTCCGGAAGTCTGTCACGGCTGCAGCTGCCTGTCTTAGGTAGGGCTGGTGCTTCCATCAGAGCTGCTTGTGTCTTGCTCTCTGAGGGACTTGTGCTGTATGCTGCAGTTTCCCATGACCCCTGACAAGTGTGCTGGGCAAAAAGTGGTAGCGGGAGGGGCGTGCGTGTGGAATTCGAGGCCACGCTCGTCTGTCTCCAAAGGTACATTAAATTCCTCCTCCAAATGGAGCACGTTCTGAACAAGCGGCACACACCAAGGATGCTTTTCATCAAACACAGGCTGAATACAGCTTGATTAACGCAGATCGGGAAACTACGAGTTAAGGTTAGTATAATACCCGGCACATTGAGACCTAAGTATGTTTTTTTTTTTTTTTTTAAATGAATGACAATTATACATTAAAAATACCATAGACCTGTGGCAAATGGAAACAATCAAACAATTCACATACCTTTTATAACATTATTATTATTATTATTATTATATAACAAAAATAATAAATAAACCAATAATAAACTAGTTCATTTAGATTGCACTGATTACAATCAGAAACTACCCTTGTTAAAGTATTCGTCTGCTGTAAACAGCCTGTGCTGGACCAATGAGGCAATCCACTGGGTGTCACCTGACCCGGGACAGTGTCACGAAACCCCGCTCTGGCAGAGCACGGCCGCGGCAGCAGGCACTGCCACAGATTTCTCCGCCGGCATCTCTGACAGAAGGAGCCGCGCGCAGGCCAGCTTAGCCAACGCCGAGATAAAAATAAAGACCTAGGGGGACAGCCCGGCAGCGTGGGGACGGGACGAGGCAGACAGATCACACGTCACACAAAGCATTAAAGGCACAACACAGGCAGAGTGCGCCGTGTGGCTCCTGACACGAGGAGGAGGAGGAGGACGAAGAGGAGGAGCGTGGCAGGAGAGCTTTAAAGGGACGCGGATCCAGAGCACATTTTGGACTCGCCAGCGCTTCCTTTGAGCGAAACTCTTTCCCACCAATTTTCTAGGGGCAGCAAGGACCGAATTGTAGCTGTGCCTTTAAATGCTCCCGCTCCATCCTTGCCCAAACACACACTCGAGGGGGATTCCGACGGGCGGCTCTACGGCTTGCTGTCAGTCTCTATGGCGGCGATTCCTGTACTCACTGACAGCCTATAGCTCTGCATCATTTTATCAAATTCCTCGTCAATTTTTTTGTATTTCTCTTCAGTGCGGGGGGTGAGGGAGAAGGGCTCCTCGGGGTCGGGACTCTCAGAGTCACGGTGCTCTTTCTTGCTCAGAGCCTTGGTTCAGGGAGGACAAAAAAAAAAGAGAAAGAAAGAGAGAGAGGAGACATTAGAAATGTAGGGGATGAGGCTTGGTACTCACGCCGTATCTTTTGAAGAGGATGTCCAGGTCCTCGTTGGTCTTGCGGAACTTGTCGTCGTTCAGGGGGCTTTGGTCAATAGAGTCCTCCCCATCTGGCTCCGGACTGTTGCAGCCATTAAAGCCTTTCTTTCGTAAAGTCTGAATATTTTCGAGAAGGGAGTAGGGGGAAACAGGTTTACAGAGTGCCACATTTCCTGAGTATCCTATCCCTAGTTACCCAACTGCCATGACGACCGTGTTGCTAAGCGATGCACGACGTGGAATTTTCTTTAAGAATACCTTTCAATTAAAAAAATAAAATAAAATCAAATTGCCTTTGGAATCCAATTCATTTGTCGACGTTTCTTACATTGCCTTTGCAGACAGAAATTTCTGTGACCAGAAAAGGAATACATATATAATCATGAACATATGTGGTGAAAACACAGCCAACATTTGCAAATAACTTTTGGTCCATTCTGTGCACCAGTAGTTGATGGATTTTAACAGACATTCATAGTTGGGGCGGATCCAAAACATGGTCTTTATTTCTTTTTTTTCTGCTGGACTTCATTACTGTGCTTGTACAGAGAGTGTACTGTGCAGATGAGGTGTATTTAAACATATGTCTATGCTTTTAACTTGCCAAGCTTCAAAGTGAGCAAGAAGTACTCAAGCCTTATAAGGCTAAGTCCTATTCAAAACAGAATGAGTTAAATGGGGAGGTTTTCATTTCCAATTTGATTTATTATTAAGTAACCATTACATCAATGGCCTTCTTACATGCTGTTCTTTGTTCAATCGAGTTCAGACATCTAACAGACAAAACAAATGCATTTTGTATGTTTTTTTTCAAATGCAAATTTCCAGAGACTCACTGGCACAGCATAGCGTGATTCGAATGCCTTAAAGAATAGGTGGATTTTTAAGCTTTTGTATGAGATTGGCTACTGAATAAATGCGGTCATGGTGCTTCAGAGTTCAGGTAATTGGGCCCATAGGAGCCACCCGGTCTACAAATCGCCATGAAAAGTAGCAAGTGCCTAAACATGATCAACCAGTATTGCCTTGGCAAGCCAGTCTGAAAAAAGGTGAGCATTTCTACCATGTAACATTCACACTATTTTGGAGGCCTAATGTAAAAATCAAACGACACATAAAATTACGAAAGGAAAACTATTTAACAGTTACACTATAGTGTATATGACCTCTCGTCTTTCCTTCTGAAAATTAGCAGCTGGATTAAAAATCAGCCAGTAAACTACTATAGATTCCCACTTTTACAACTTACTTCCAGACATCTTCCCCATCAGATATTGCCGTTCTATTTTAATATGGTTAGTTAGTAAAGGTCATTCAGCAGAAAGTAAACAAGTCTGGCAGTGTGGAAAAGATATACCTGAAGTTATAAAACACTCTGCTAATCATCCTTAATGACTGTGGCCCTAAATAGACATAGGGAACCTGGGATGGGTTTGTACTCTCAAATCCTACTTGTGACGCATACATGATATATTTAAAAGGGAAAAACACGATAGAGACCACTGAAAACCACCACTCTTTACACTCTCAGTCTAACCACTTGTCTTTTTGCAAAGACATCCCATTGGGTTAAGTTCAGCCCTGTTTTGAAGGGAGCTGATAGCCTTTGACCATCGTACCTTCTGCTAAAGGCCATTAACCAATAGGTAGAATTTAATCTATCCCAGTAAAGTGTCACTGCACTTCCTATCACTATAAATAGAAGACAGTGCATATTACAAGGAATCCCACAGGAAGGACACCAAAGTAATGCCATGCACTTCCTCGTCTTCTGGTTAAAGTTACAGACTTCGGTTAGTCGAAGAAAGTGATCCTGAGGCTCCCATTGCCGGCCTGCAGCTTGCAGACGTCTACCAGGACAAAGCCATTTTCACACACATCTCCAGGCATGATTTCCAGCCTCCCAAGCTCCAAAGGCCCCTGGCTGGCATGTTTGTAGTGTATTCTGTGTGCTGGGTACCTGATGATGGTAGCCAGTCGGCTGGCTGGTCAGACTGGTCAGCTCCATCTGTTAACCAGTCCATATGTACCATTCTTCTGAGTAACTCCTGAGTAAATCATGGTACCAGATAGCAGTTTCCCGGCAGAGAGATCTATGCCGTGTTCAGGCTCATGGCCCTGACTGTCGTCCATCCCTGTCGTTCCCACTGCTCATCACCATAAGGGAAATCACCTCTCCCATGCTCCCTGTTATGAAACATAACTCTATCCCTTCCAATCAGCCTCCCTGCTTCGTTTCATCTGTGCCACAACATGGGACATTCTAGTCCTTGGGTCCCATTGGTGGCATGCAGTGCGAGAGCTCTGAGGCATCCTCAGATAGTGTTAATGCTTATGCTCCATACGGACCACCAAGCAACAGTGCACTACAAGTGTGACACACACAATAGCAACTCCTGAAACCACACCCCCCCTTCGGTTCCTCAAAGCCTTAAAGGATGATTCACCATTGGATCACTTCTTTTCACATATCCCATCCCCGCTCCTTTGAGACACACACACGCGTATATACGACTGACAGCGAAGCTTAGGGTCTGAGCACAGGGTCGGGCCTTTTGTCTGGTGTCGTTGGAGCTTAAGGGCCCAGCGGTCATGTGCCTATTCAAATACGAGAGCGGGACTTGAACTGGTGACCTTCTGGTGACAGGCACAGACGCCTAACGTGCTGAGCCACACAGCAGCCATGGGCCCAACCCACTCACAGCATAAAGATCGGTGAACTCCTCGAAGACGTTAGCAGCCTTTACCAGTCTCCATCATGCTCATTTAACTCACTAAGGATCAAAGGCAAGACTAATACTGACAAAAGCTTTACTGAACAAGCATCCTCAGCAAATATCAGTATCAAATCACCCTTAAATTCACCAGTAACAAGTGTTTTCCCACTTACCATGAAGTTACAAGGCACAGTGTCAAGGAAGAGTCAAACATAGTTCTCTCCAAACTGCTATGTCAACATTAAGAAACATTTTAGTCATTTATTTACATACAATGACCAAATGGACAGCAGAGCGTGAAATGAAGGGATTTATGAGAATTCTAATCCTGTCATGTGACTTGCTAGGATCTCATAGGTACAATGAGGATATGAAATGTCTTCAGGGCTAAACATTCAAATACCATTCTACTTGCTGTTTGCCCCCCCCCCCAAACCCCCATACCCCCCACCACACCCCGCTTTGATCTGTTGAAGTACTACTGCCCAAGGATATTATTTATGCATGGCACATAAACCTCCCCTCCATGATCTAAGATCTAGGTGATGACGAACTCTTACAACATCATCATCCAAGACAAGATGTGCACCTTCATGTCCGCGACTCTGCTCAGTTCATCTCAGTGCTTTGCCAGCTTCGCCATTCTCTCACTCCTTCCTCCACCCCCTTCCTGACTGGGATCCGCAGTCAAGCAGCTTAACACATTCTGGCAGGGAGAGGGCTGCCCCCACCCGCGGCACGTGCAGGGCTGAGAGGGGGAGTGCGTGCCCAACTCCCCCCATCCAGCGACGGCCGATCACACGGAATCATGTGTGCGTGTGCACGCACGTGCGTGTGCGTTGTCTGTGTGCATCAGCCTTCTCATACTCGGTCAAATTCAATCAGTGGAGAAACGGGTGCATGAATTACCCCCGACATCGATATCTGATCTCGGCTTCCCCCCGGTTCAAAATCGCATGTCCTTCATGTGTAATCTAGTTAATTTAGCTGTTCCTGTCTCCAGGAGGCAGGCAGACAGGGGAAGTGCGGCAGCCCATTTTAAGCCATGCATTTGTGCCCTGTCTAGCCCCCCAAGCTCTCCTCTGAGGTACGTCTCTAAAGCTGTCCAGCAGCAGGTTCTTGGGAGGCCACGATATTCCGGAAGGCTCACTGGTCCCCCCGTCTTCATCGCGACACACTTATAAAACGCCACAGAAGCTTTTCCTTGAGCAGCATAGAGAGGCCACGCCCTGATTAATTTACCCTTCACCAGGCCTGTCAGCTGTGACAAATATTCAGTTTATAGAGAACAATGGCTCAGTTGAACCTGCAACTAAAAAAGACAGCATAATGAAAAGACACACTTTTACTGGGTCAGCAGAGTGAGGCTTGAACGAAGACTCCTCCACATATCAGGCATTTCAGCTTCAACTGCACCGTGTCCTTCTTATTTTTAAAAGGTTCTAGTTGGTCCAAACACGCCCCCCCCCCACCACCACCACCACTTGGTACATTCCTACAATAAACTCCTTGATTAAACCCTGCTCTACGCTGCCCAATGCCCTGCAATGCGCAGCCTACTGTGCCTGGGAAACATTGTATTGTATTCACATTATTGAGCTGGTTTTAGAAAAAAATTAGTTATTCGTAAAGGAGGAGATATTCGTTGATTAATTCAGCCATTCTAAACATTTATCTTTTTCCATGCAGCACAAATAAAGGCAGAGGGTAGGAAATCGATGAGAAACGCCAGTGTGGTTTGGCTGCTGTAGGTGGCACGGCCGTCTGGCCATGCGGCCGCGGTCTCGCCGAGGGCAGAGGAAGCCGCTCGGGGTGAGGGCTGCTCAGGGCCGTTTTCCCGTCCGCACACTGGCTGTACTGGACCCAACTGTCCCCGCTTCTGCCGTCCCACCTCCTTCCGGGAGCCCTGCCAGTGGCACATAGGAGCCTGTGGGACCCCCTGTCCGCCCACGAAAGCCCGGCTATCAGCATACCTTCTGGCCGCAGCCGGTGCGAGGCCACCGTGCCCAATGTCGGTGGGCGAAAGGGCTTGCTGACAAAAAAAAAGGTCACGTATCGCATTTCTGACCGGTGCAGAGGACGTTCCGAGAGACCCAGAGCGTTAGATCACACGGCACTTAATGGACAGACTGAGAGGAGCTTTAAATTAACATCCGTCCTGGTTCAATGACACGTCGCCTCTGCAGTCGAGGAAGCCACTCCTGTGCGCCAGGGCTGGCCGATAGGTTACAGGAGCTCATTGAGAGGCGACATTCAGGAAATAATAGGCTCTCAGTCATGTCGGGTGAAGGCCGTCGTACCTCGATGATGTCGGCGTTGGTGCGGCTCTCGTGGGGCTCGTTGTACTCTGTGTACTTCAGCAGCACCTTGTCCATGTCGGTGCTGGCGTACTGGAAGAGCTTGTTGGAGTGGTTGAAGATGATGAGGGCGATCTCGCAGTCGCACAGCACGCTCAGCTCGTAGGCCTTCTTCATCAGGCCGAATTTGCGCTTGGTGAACGTCACCTGTGAAGCGGGTGCGGGAGGGGGGTGGGAGTAGGAGGGGGCAAAAAGGCTAATTTTAATTAGGAGGAGACCATTTGTCGCATGAACGGCACATTTGCAGCGTGCAAAAAGAAAGCAAAGTAACAGATGGAAGAGAATGAAAGAGAACAACCAAAGAGGATGACAGGATAGCGGGAACGTGTGGGGAGGGTAGGAAAGAGGAGAACCACACAGCGGGTCAAGTGAAAAGCAAACAAAGTCAGCTCCACAGTAGACTAAATAAGACCCACTGCACTGAAAGTGTAAACACAAAACATTTAACAACAGACGCAAAGGCGAAACGCGGCTCATGGAAACGTAGCAAGATGTACAATATTTCCATGGGAACAGAAGTTATATTGATCAAGAGGGACAGCTTTTTTCTGGGAAGTGGTATGTCTAAGGGGGTACAATGAATATAGAGCGACATCTCCCTAATCTTTGTTTTGCATCCTTTAATAATCAGGATCAAGACCGCAAATTGAGACAGAGATGCACAGAATCACAGGAAGTATTGTCACGTGAAAAAATCCCCAGTTTCTCCTCCTGTCACTCTCGCTGTCACTAATTGCCCACATACTCCTCATGTCACACTGAAGAAGCTCTCTCAGGCAGAAGGCTGTCCCCCCCCCCCCCCCCCCCCCCAAATCTCCACCCACGCTACACCCCTTCCCCTCTCTTTCCCCCTCACTCTCACCCTCATCGCGGCACCACAAATCAAATTATTTTGGGGTCGTTTCCATGGGCAACCGCCTATGAGACACCCACCACCGTTCTGCACATAAATACACACAAATACACACAAATACACACACACACACACACACACACGTAGGAAAAATACACACAATTGAATCACAGTGGAAATGGAAAGCATTGGCAGAAGGGAGGAACACACAGAAGACAAAATATAGTGCTGAAAGTCTTCTGAGCTTTCAATGCCATTTAAGTCATATAACAGTGAACGTCAGAGAACACAACTACTATGGAATATAGTCTTTGTGTCTCCATACATCATATGAATGTCAACATGATCAAAATAAAATGCTTTGGGGGGGAAATAACTATAGCCATGCAGAGTAGCCAATTTTTTTGTTCTCCTCCAGAAAATCTTGGCCATTTAATCCAATTTCCACCAATCAAATGGTTGATAAAAGATACCATTAAGTGATTAAGCAATTAGCTTACTGATCAGCAAGTCACACGCCTGACTTCACCCTGTTCTGATCACTCCTCTTAAAGACTTGCCCGTGGCTAATTAAGGCATTTGTGTCGAGTTTGACTGTAGCATTGGGAAAATTAATTAAAGATAAATATCAGGCAGGAGTCGCAAGGAGACGAAGGGAGATCGCAAAGGAGCCATGCAACACGACGGTGAGAATAATCAGAATGTGGGGCTCTTTGGTAATGGAGGGATTAAGGCAGCCTGTGTTTTCTTTATCGCACAGCTGCATTCCACACGGAAAACACTGGTGCTCTGGGTGTGGAGAGGGATTACAGTCCGGAGGGAGCTGTTGTCCAAGTCCCATCTTCTGGAATACCAGTCTCCCACACAAGCCCATGCAACATGGGATGCTTGTCATTAGAGATCTGCTCTTGGACTGAGTAATGACACAACAGTGAATTTAAATATTGTTCACTCAAGCGTTAAAACGCCCCTACAGCTAAAGAGCCACAAGTAAATTAATTACATACTGAGCTGCATTTATAAATGATGTTTTAGCATTTCTTATTAAACTCATAAACCAAGAAGAATTTAAATTGGAAGGCATTTTTGGCTACTCTTGAAACCCCAGAACTAAAACATGTCTACGAATGTTAATTTCAAGAAGAAAGATAAATTGGTGGACTCCAGTACATTAGCTTGGTATTTCCACTGTGAAGGTTTTTCAAGCAGCTTAGTGTCTTCCTTGCACAGAGGGAGTAACCAATTGCCTGGGCGAGGAGATGCAAAATAAAAACAAGGAATGTTCTTGCTCTTCCTTGTTCCTGCCATCAGGTTTTGATTCTGATTGAACAAGACCATCAGATGACAAAAAAAACAAAACTCTCTCAAAACAGTCAGTGTTTATCGGTGCTTGCGGTACTTTAAAAAAAAATCAAACAGTGCAAAACTAAATATATCAAAAATGTAAAAAAAAACGTTGGTCTGTTCAGATGTAACAGAAACCTACAGGTGCCTCATGGCTCTGACTGGGCTCTCTCTGGTCTGAGAGTTTTCATTCTTCTGCCATCTCCAGCCAAACTGGCCATTCACAGACAGACGAGGCTCCTGACCGATCCTCACCTGTTTGTTGCGCTCATCTGTGATCCTCTGGATCTGAATCTTTTTTCTCCCCATGCTTCCCGTATGGTGGTGGAGAGGTGAAGGAAGTCGACAGGTCGAAGGTGTGTGTGGCGATCTGGGGGGGGGATGGGGTGTGATGTCAACGGCGGGATGGACCCTCTCTTCTCTATCCCCTGCCGGTGGGAGCTGATCAAAAAGTTCTTACCCCGCAGGAAAAAATAAAGAGGGAAACAACACGGGGGCCAGGAGGCTGGGCGTTCAGTTCATGGTCTGTTCAGTGGGGGGGGGGGGGGGCGGGGGGGCAGCCTGCTGATCGAGTCTCTTTGGAGGCTTTGGAAGCCTTTACCCTCGTTGAACGCTGGTATCAGTGGGGTGTTGCTGTTGGGAGAGGGGAACATAGAGCAGGAGATTAGATGACTTTTGGACACAGAAGCAGGAGACATACATCGCATTACCAACACAGATCAGAAGTCTGACAGCTGCTGCACACTTTGGGCTGGACCTCCGGTCTAGCATCTCCTCCTTCCTCAGACTCCAACCAAGATGGTGAATAAATCCTGAGGATTTGCTACGGTCATCGAAATCGCCCGACACGTCTACATTATGCAGACGGAGGACAGTGAATCAATCCACCATACGCTAGGAGAACAGAATGCAGTTTCCTTTAAAATGTTAAAGTGTGGCTGCTCCCAAAAAGCCAAGCCTAACGAGGCAGATCCTGTTCAGCAACGTGCCTAGTCAGCTTCATTAAAGACATCACTGTCATATCACCAGGCTTGACGGCCTGGGGCGGGCATCTGCCCTTTCAGCCATTAAATAACCATCTTAAAGTGGCGACGGCTCTACATCTTGGCGGTAAGGAAATCTTGTGCGGCTACAGCGACACAGGAGCACAGAAACCAGAACAGCAGTGGCACTGGGAGCCACCTTAACTAAAACATGTCTCCAGCTGACACCAAAGTGTGACTTGCTTTTAATAACCCAAGTTAAAACTAGAATTTTAGCAACGAAGATGCTAGCAATTTTTAGCCTAATGCTATCATCTAACAGACACGGAGTTCTTGCAGAAAGCCTTGATGCCTTTTTTTAAACCCCCTACTTTGGTATCAGAAAGTAAAATATTGTTTACTCCAGTGTGTCCATGAGCGTTTGCGTTAGACGTTCCAGAATAAAAGATCTATATAAACAGTAGAAGAGTGCTCTACACTTCAGACGGCTTAATGTTTTTACTTCAACAGACATAATACAAAACACTGACAGTTCAATCAAAATGGTACATAAGCCAGCTCATTTAGACATTACTTGCTGCTGAAAGGAACACAACTATCCTCTTAATGACTTATAAATTCCCACTGTTGGCTTCTGACAAAAGGAAGCATTAATTAAACTGATCTGTCTATTTCAACGAGCTTAGGTGTGGGTGCAGATGCATGTGTGTGTTCTGAATTATGTTGACAACCTGGGTGTTTTAAATCATCATCATTTCATTATGACAGAGCCCCAAGTGTTACAGTGATTCCAGATTCAAATACTAGTAACAGCTGCTGTACCCTTGAACTAGATACTGATATCATTCAGAAAAATAAAACTTAATCCATAGCTGAAGCCAGTCTTGACTTGAATCCCTATACAAGGAGCACTCAACAGGAAGCCCAGGAGACACTATCATTTGGCACGCAACTCCTACCTTCAAAGACGCCAATAACTTTGCAATTAGATTAGCAAACCTAGCTGACATCTTTTTAAGTGAATCTCCCTATTCAGTAGCAAAGGAAATGTTTCCAAACCAACAAATACTTTCTAACAATTTAATCCCCCCGTGTCACTGTTTCACATGAATACTGACAAAAATGACAAAATTAAGACAAGTTCGTACATAACTTCTACATTTCAAATGGGTGATGGATCTGAAAATATACCGGCCATGTTGCTGACAAGAGACTGGACATAAGGATAAGATTACCAGCCTGATAAAGAGCTCTGTTGCTGTAAGGAACTTAACCTGACTTAACCTTCCTTCAGTTAGAATACCTAGCTATGCACTTTTGTATAATCTACAGCTATAAGCCATTTACATCACTTTGGATAATTGATCTGTTAACCATTTAACTAACAGTGATCGTCCCTCATCAGGAAAGCTGCCATATGGTTCTGCAGACGCTCTCGGCAGTGCGGCCGGAAAGCTGGTCCTAAATGCGCTTTAGTTCGCCTCCAAGGATGCGGCACATGGAGAGGCTCCTTTATCGGTGGAGGTGCGCAGTCTGCAGCCTTGTGTCCTTCACGCCCCAGGGCCACTTCCCCTCTCATCTCGGCCACACATTCTGCTCTGTGTCATGACCGGACCAGACCGGGCCTGAGGCATTTTCAATTTTCTCGAAAGCACCAAAAATACGCACAAAATTATATTTCAGAAATGTTAAAAGCCGTTTTTTAAATTTTTGCCATTACTCCTCCTATGTTAATTTTATGAGAACAAATTTACCAACAGCAAAACATCAAACAGCATCGCAGAATGGACACTGTGTGTTGGAAGCCAAGTATCTAGCCCCATCTTCCACTGGCCAATCTCTAACAAACCTCAGCTAAACTAGTCGTCTCCAAGTGTAATTAATCTGAGGCTGCACATGGAGAAGTACTTTAGACAGATAGTGCAGAGTTTCCAAATGGGCATGAACGCACACAGGAACCCCCATTAGATTTTCACAGGATCAAGTCAGCACAAAAGTGCCGTCTAAAACGGCAGCTGAGAAACAACATGGCCTGGTGCTCCAAAGGAATGTTCCTGTGGTAGGATCCCATTCCGTTCCTCAAGGAGAAGAGCCCACAGCCTGGGGGAGGAGAGCAAAGGTGGTGGGAACACAGAAGCCTTCCTCACCCAGCTGTGTGATTCATACTCAGCTGTGGACTCGGATCTCTGGGGTTACGCACAGGCATGCAGGCACACACACGCACACACACACACACACACACACACACACACTCATACAGAAGATAACGATACAGGCCACACCCACACATAAACCTTTGTTACGCAGGAATGAGCAAAACGTGTTTTTTTTTTTTTACTTCCCCATTATGAACTATGTTAGCTATAGTTAACAACAATGCGTGAAAGCCATCAGCTCCAAATGCATGTGATTTGCGTGTTTCGTGTTTGCTTACGTCACATGGGACTCAGAGCTTATAGCGAGTACCAGCCCAGTTACTTACTACAACCTCAAAGAGAACTGCTGGTCAAACTGTCGACTCTTCTAGGGATCTCCAGCAAAACAGGAAACTGCCAAAGAGGATGCCCAATAAGGAGGGACATATACAGTAGATTTCCCAGAGCACAGTTCACCACGGGCAAAAATCAGCATTACATGGGGCAGCGGGTTTGTTCTGCTGATTCCAGATCAGGCCCTCGGCATTTATCCAGAGAACAAAAAGGGACATTCTGCTCCACTACCAGTACCCTTATAATCCAGAGCTTAAAAATGCCTGCTAAGCAGACGACATGTAACAGGGGCACCAATGATCCCTGAAGCCAATTGTTCTTCATGAGCAGGCAGCCGTACACCACAGAACCATGATATTCCGGCTTTCATGCCGAGAACTCTAAGGTGCTTCCTCTTCCCTCCAGTGAGGAGCACATTGACTTCACAGCTGCTTTCTGCAGGTTCTAAGAAATCAGAGTTCATTTCCAGTAGATGGTGAACATTGCTGTACTGGGGACAAGGGCGAGTGCGCTGACAATTTTAACTTTGCTTATATATATCTGTAGTCGGAGTGGCGGACATAATATATAACACAAATAATAAAATGTTGCAAGAGAAAAATCCTGTTCAGAAGATGGATAATGTGAGCAGTCTTAACTGGAACATTAAGGATGGCAGAACACAACATAAAAGCTGGAATGTCATAGAGACACAAACTCAGACAAGCAGCCACACACACCCACTAACATGGATGCCAGTTACTCAAATGGTGCAGTGGGACTGGATGATTTCCCTCCAACCAGCACCAACTTCTGGATATTTCCAGTCATTTACCTCATTCACGGGCAGGGGAGCAATGTCCTACCGATGCTACTGACTGTGTGTTGTGACTAGACTTTTCAACAGCATCATCTGTTGCAGAGAGAAACGCTGCGAGAAACTATCAAGCCTGCCTCGGAGAGCTGCTATCCAGCTTTACCGTGGGGGTTGGGGGGGGGAGAACCTGATCGCTTTGGCCACAGGTGGCCGGGGAGGCTACAGTGCAAGGACAGCATTCCCCCTTTGAAGGTGGGGGAAGGGGGGCTTACTCTACAGCCTGAGAGGCATACCCTTACTACTGAAGCAGCAGGCTCTGCATAGGCACCCACTAAGGCAGATAAACATTTTCCCTAAGACCCCTGCCTCATAGCTAGACAAAACCACAGAGACATGGATCAGAGGGCCTGTCTCCACAGTAAAATCACACTGGCCTCATCAAAAATAAACTTGACTGTAGCGAGATTACGTAGTTGGCCAAGGGTTCAAATAATACGGCGATTATCAGTGCAGTAACTCCATCCATCACGTCACTGAAGCTCAACGCTGTCAGCAATGTCAGATGCCTTCCTGAGATGGTCTGCATGACAGCTCACGTGAAGCACCACAAAGACCAGGACTACTGCTACTACCACCAGCCCCTGGCCCAGTTTCCCGAAGCTTTTAACATAGAACTTATGAACAACGTAGCGTTAAGAAGGCTTCGGAAAACCGGGCCCAGTATGTTACATTTAGCCATAACGCAAAAAAAAAAAAAAACTTACACTTTTTCCACCCGCCTCCTCTGAAATGTCACAATTTCTGTCACAACCGTGATGCAGCGTATAATCGAAAGAGCGTAATAAACACTTGCTATTCATGACATATTGGCAGAGTGGCACTGGGTCAGAGAGCAGACGGGCGTTCGAGTGGTGAGGCAGAGTCACGGGCAGCTCACTGAAGACTGAAGGCATGCAAATCGCCACACAGGACCCCGTGACACCATCCCGACATTGAAGCAGCAGGTTGGAAACGCTGATCTTCAGCCCTGCGCACGCTACCCAAAAACGCCATCTTTCTGACTCAACAATCAGAGTGAATTCATTACAAAGATCACCCAGGATTCAGCCCGATGTGTCAATACCACAGAGCTCAGAGTTGGAGGCCAAAACTAAACTAACTAAGTGTAGCTCTGCGGGGTCTTTGCCAATCAGCTGCACACTGATTCCTCAAACTGACCCTCAGGAAAGGGCCTGTTCCTCTAGCCCACCTCTACAGCCTCATTCAGGATAATAAGTCTCCAGCAACTGCACCCCATTCATCAGTGTCTTCAACAGGAACTCAGAGAGCAGAATGAGGCAGGTCAGCGCATCTGTGGAAAGAGACGGGGGGCGCATTTGTCAGGCCGCCAATGCCGCCCCCCCCCTCACGTGTGTACATTCCCTCTACAAGATCTGTGAGCCGCGATGAACCACGTGGCAGCTGCTAACACACCTTCTGTTCGACCCCAGACAGCTGAGCAGCTGCTCAAAGCCTCAACTTGCAAACTCGGGGGGGGGGGGGAACAAAAAAAAAAACGAAAAACCTGCTGTTTTTCTCTGCCGTGCTACATAAACTTCCTGTAAACTCCACTGACGGATGCAGAAGCACGTTATTATTTAGCCTGGGACGCTTTTAAAAAGGGCAGGTAGGTCCACATGGCGAGGACAAGCTTTTGGAAGACTAAAGCTAACTGGCTGGGAAAAAAAGTCATATCAAAGGTTACTTTATAATAAACAAAATGTTAATTGACATAATGTATAAACAAACCTTTTCACATTCTGCCCCACTCAGAGCTGAATAGGACATCTGCCTGAAGCAGGGAGGGAAAAATGAAAAGATCCTGAATGCCAAGCACCGAAATTAAAAACAAATCGGAAAAAATGACTGCCACAACAAACAATTTGTAATAGCCTAATCAAGCCGCTTTTCCCAGGTTTATAGCTTCCCCCCCCCACCCCCCGCCCCAATGCTGTGTTCTCTAGGGTTCTCATAGCACAGATTGCACTGGCCCACTGCCTAATAAGAGGATTTGTGTGCCTGTGCCCTCCTGTCTTCCTGCGACAGATCCCAGTCCTGCCCAGGCCTGCATGCCACTAACCGCATGCGCTGAAGGGCGGGTGGGTGAGGGGGGGGGGGGGCAAAGGCACAAATGTATTGAAGAGAAGTAGAAGAGATGAGTGTGCAGTCAGAAAGGCAACACAAAGTTCACATATAAACTAAGGATCAGGCTGGACTGCCAGAACGCGGCTCTAGTACCATGACGGCCACAAACGTCCACGAGGGCAGTGCTCAGATCTGAAGTGACCATCCTTATGCTCAAAACCCTGTGCAGAGGGTGCGGCTGTTTGTGCTCGGAGAACTAGCACAGCCACAATCAAAGCAGCTCGATGTCATCTGACTGTGCCGAGATACAGTGACCTGCTAATGCAGACAAGCATAAATGAGCATATTTATGATATTTATAGTATAGGCATGTCTGAATGTAATGGTCAGATGCACTATCAGCTCATTTTAAAGTATGAAACGTCTGAATTTTCTCGAAAATGGTCTATGGTTCCATAACAGTTGCCCTATAAAGAATAAAACAAATCTGATTAAAAACACAAAAGAACAAAAACATTTTTTTAACTTATATACAACAGCAGAATTTTGGAAATGAATTCATTCGTAATGGTCTATACAGACTCATACTCATAAGTTTGGTAGATGGATGGATGGATATTAGGATAAGTCAATTATCATCAGAAAATACAATTCACTCTAAACTATAATCACCCTGAATGCAAAGTCCAGTGACTGACAGAATGAGAAAAGTTCCACTTTGTTAATTAATCTGGAACCAAACAAATTAAAGACCTCAACTGAAAGCAACTTCTTAAAATTACAGCACAAGCACTTAAAACATTAATTTAAAATATAAATGGGTTTTTCTTAAGTACAAGTAGTCCGGCCCAAATTAAACTAAATGGTATTCTTAGGTGCAGATAGTCCACTTCTCTCTAATTCGACCGCAAGTATAATTTGCATTTCAATGTAAGTAACCATTTCTATTTACTGCATTTCATAAAAGCAGAATTTTACAGTGGCACTGCCTGCATAGTTTAGAACCTTATTTACATTAACAGGCGCTGTAATGCTGAGTTACCACTAACCTCCATGGCCCAGACCGAAGATTCACTTCTCGCTCAGTAGTGCGCATGTGCGCGTGCACACGCACACGCACGCACACACTTACCAGGGATTACAGGAGACCAGGTTGGTGCTCAACATGTTCCAGAACAACATGCTGTGCCAGCTTCTTTTACATGGCTCAAAGCTGTTAGTATAAGGTGCCACCGTCAGGGAGCCTCGGGGAAATAATTAATGGGCCAAACAGACCATTTGCTAATATGCTGGAACCATCCAATAAAGACAAATCAAATATCCTATACATTCCGTTAAATGAAACAACACGGTCACCTACTCTTCCAAAGTAGCAAATTAAAAAAGCATGATCGATCTGTCACTATGTGCTGCTTATAAAACAGCATTAGGGTGCCTGATTTACCGATGAACCAACGGGGGGGGAAAAGCCCTTCCTGACTTCAAAGGCACTTGGCATGGGACAGGAGTCACCCCAGCCGTGGAACGGGAGTCACCCTGGCCATCTGCACTCCGAACATCCCGTTCTTTGGGGCGGCACAGCCCAGCACGCCGGCCTACGGACAGCGGCAGCTGCTTCTTTGTGCAGGAAACGTGGAGTCCTCGAATGCGAGGCTGCTGCGATGGCCAGGCTGCACGGCCCGAGCCAGGCGGCGGCGCCATGCACAGGCTGAGCCCTGCGGGCACCTGACATGCAGCGGATCAGACCACCCACACCCACACACACACACCTCCTCCCACTTCCAAACACACTCACGCCAAGAGACGTCAGCTCAGAAACAGCTGACATGCTGAACAAGCCCATAGCAGCTGACAGATCACAGGTGGGGAGGGGTGACAACCTAAGACAACCTGCCTTTACTACCTCCAGCTAACTTCTCCCCACGAACCCCCACCCACCCATGTCTCATCCCATGTCATGGGTTCTTTGGGCTACGACTACAAAAAAACAGATGGGCTAGCAAGCTTGGAGCAACCTGTGACAATATGTCTGTAGCTCGTGCTGTGGAGAAATCGAACATTGACTGCATAAATATATAAAAGTGTCCCACATTTAAGGGCATTGTTCAGCTGCCTATATATATATATATATATAAAAATGATATTTATAATATTCTCCTAAATTCTGGCAAAACATTTTGCCATGAGGGATATTTGTAACAAAAAAAAAAAAAAAAAGACAAATAGGTGGAGATCCTGCTGCCACAATGAGCGGCTCCTGAACCCTCAAGACAGGCAGTATGATCAGGATGTTGCTGCATTTTGAAATGCTTTCAGGAGCTGCCCGTGACGCAGTACAGTGCCAGAACGCAAGGCCGAGAATGACTGTTTCAGAACAGCACTGAATTATTATGGAGATTTGCAATATGACAATTAAACTAAAAAGAATCATAGATGTTAGGGCAGCCTTGAGTGCAATTAGCAGGACTTCTTTCATGAACCGTAATGCACGGTAACATTAAAGCCACAGGAATCACAAGCCCTTTGGCCAAACATCAACAGTCAGTATCCACGAGGCCTAGCTGATGCAGTGCAGCATGTTGTAGGTGGGAAATATTCAACATACCGCTAGAGAAACCTCTGTCTGATTATATTTTCATTAGTTCATACATTTCATAAAATGGTGGCAACTGAGCACCATCCTTTAGGCTTCAGAGACCTGAAGCCTAAAGGCCTTTAGGCTTCAGAGACCAAAATGTCTCGAGTCAGAAAACTGCCAAAATGTAATTTCAAATTTGTATAATACAACATTCATTCTAATGAGGACCTCTGCACTCATACATTTTCTTTTAGTTAATATACTTCTTACTAAAAGCAAAGTTATGAAAACCTAAGTTTTAGGTTCTTTTAAGTTTTCAAAATCCCTGCTGAATTAAATCATTTTAATATAAACAACAAGATCTACTACCGAATGAATAGAAACCAAAAAGTATTTGATCCCATTCAGTCTATTACATAACAGAGTCTACAGATGCACCAAATACAACACCTGATTACACTGGAGATGGCTGAAGTAGCATGAAACTATTCAGTCTAGAACTCAGTTCAGTACCTGAACTGTTGTTGAGTGATTACAAATTAGTTTTGCTAGAAACAAGTATATGAAGTCTATAAAAAAAAGCAGAGGAAAAAAAAAGTCTGTGTATAGTACACAGTACCATATATTCACTGTGTACCAAATACACAGACAATACACAATATATAGGGAATAAACACAGAGCAGAGAATATGGATTACTGGCTGCTTCTTTCACTGGCAGACTGCATATTACACACACAGAAAATAATGCCTGATGTCAGGCACCTGAAACATCAGAACCGGGGTAATCATATAGAAAACAGCAGTATTTCCCCAGAGAGTTTCAGGATAACTAAAATTCACTCTACTTCTTAGGCCACAGCCCATGGAAAGAGATGCAAACTAAAGGTGGCATGAGGAGTGAGATGCAGCAGATCAGATGACTAGTAAAAAGTTGGGTGTCGAGGCGAAGTTCGCAGTGTGGGAAAGAGCGAAAGAGGCTGGGGAAGATGGGAAAGGAGCGTGTGAAAATGATGGGGACAGGTTGATGAATTTCAGTCATCCATTAAATGTGGAAGGAGGATGGCAAGAACTCAGACAATATGATTTAGAATGGAAAAAAGTTGAATTTTTAAAAAACCACCTCTTTGGGCTGCTGTGACCCTGACATCATTTGCATACCATCGTCTGTTATGTCAACATCTGAGCCATATTTAAATCAGACTATCAATCCCAGCCCACCCATCTTCCCTGTTGGCAACATTCATACTGATACAGAGGCTACTCCCTGACTGAAATTCATACATAAACATACAGGGAAGGGCAGACAGAGTTATGAGTTGAAAACAGAGGACTATGTCAAGAACACATTGGCAATTCCAACTCTACTCTTCCGTTGCCATTTCCCACTGCCTCCCCCAATAGGAACTATGCACAGAAAAGGCTCATTCTTACATGGACAGGAAAATATAAAAACAGACACCCACAGAAAGAACAACACAGAAAAGAAAATGGCCTACGGGAACACTGCAAAAAGCCCAAAGCTCTAGGAATTCTCACACGGCATCATACGTCTGGAAAATGACAATAGGACAGACGTGAGGGAGAGAAAGGAAGCAGAACACCAATTAATGGTGAGAAGAATCAAGCCATTAGATCAAAAGCAGAGGGGGGAGCATTGCAAATGAGCAGGAGCCATAGCAGTGTATGGTTTCAGCTCGCAGCCTTGGCGTTTGCTGTTTCAGCTGTGCTGGCCTAATGGCCGCACTGTTCACACGCCACTGTGGACTGCTCTCTGTGGCAAAGGCAGGACCAACGTGCTAAGACCTCGCCCGACAGCAGCCCTTAGCACCTACAGCCTCTGTGAAGACACCTTCCAGCACCACAGGCTATGTGCATGTGTCGCAGAACCAGAGAAGTCTCATGTTTTCCGAAAGGTTACCGAGAACGCTTCAGCTCATTAAAGCATTCAAAGGCCAGATATTTTTCTTCTCAAAAGCTAATAAAACCATGATGAAACTAGTACTATTGAAAATTTCACTATACTGAGGAAATGCCATAGACTGCAGTTGGAGGAAAGGCCATTTCTTCCCTTTGGAAATACAGCTTAACTGACTGATTTTAAGACAGCAATAGTATTGTGTACAAATAAATGTAGTGTATCAAATGTACCAGTAATAATCAATGCATATACATGAACTCTATAACACAATGGCGAGAAGACTAGAAGACCTAACAGACATCATAGCCTAGCCCAGACTAAGCATGCTTAGAACACTTACATTAGCCAACAAAATCATTAACACAAAGCCTATTGTATAATAAAGTGTTGAATATCTCATGTAACTTACAGAGTAATATACTGAAAGTGAAAAACAGAACGCAACTGAAATACCCGTTGTAAAGTCAAAATATCATAACACGGACCATCGTAACGTCGGGAGCATCTATATTCTAGTGATTGTTGCTGAGTGAGAAAGGGAAGATCCAGACATAGCGGGTGCAGTGTACTCTGCACTCTGCCGTGCTGCAGTCTTCAGGGCTTAGAGCCACTTACAGAAGCTCACAGCTGACCGCCGTCATCTGGTAAAGCTAAGCGGGGATATAACCATGCCTGACATGTTTTTAGCCGACACATGCTGCAGCCGTGAACATCCATTTACCCCCTGGGTGGAGCGAGAAGCAGCATGAACCAGTTACTGGTGGTTAAACGAAGATCATTCTTAATATAAACAACCATTAGAAGAAAAAAGTCATGCAAATTACTGCGCA
This sequence comes from Paramormyrops kingsleyae, assembly GCF_048594095.1. NCBI lineage: Eukaryota > Metazoa > Chordata > Actinopteri > Osteoglossiformes > Mormyridae > Paramormyrops > Paramormyrops kingsleyae. Next base: position 4,665,104 of record NC_132805.1, read on the forward strand.
GTAGAGATTCATTATATATCTCGGTTAAGAGTGATCTTCCAAGCTGATATCAAAGATCGAAATCAGGGTGGATCCTGACATTTTTTAACTAATCGGTATTGGCTATCGCAGCCCAACCTAAGGAATGATCCAGTTGAACTTTCCGTGTTCACCCAGTTTACATCAGCTGCGCAGATTGTAACGTTCTATCACACAGTGCAGTAAGCCTGAAGCACATGGCTTGAAACTACAAACTACCAAGATGTCAGTCGTGTGGAAATTCTTTAAATTGGGAAGACTGAAAGTAGACCAGCAGCTACTTACAATGTTTGCAATGTCATCCTTTCGAGAGCAGGTAGCGACAGAGCCTGTTTAATACAATGAATCTAATTATGCACTTGCAAAAACATCACAAGGAAGAATTCTGTGAAATCACGAGGCTTACTCAGGCGAAGAATGCACCAACGCCTACTGTATGTGTTTGTATATTTATTAAAAGATCAGATCAGGACTCAGACGGTAGATGTAAATATTGAATGAATCGGACTGGATCAGGGTACCAAAAAAAAACAAAAAAAAAGCAACATATCAAGGGACATCGCTATTGGTTAACATACCGGTATTGGCCGATATTCATTAAAAATCAAGATATTCTACTGTGTCAATCTTAGCCAATATTTTTGGCTGACATTAAACTTCAATAATAAAACTTTGTAGAGAGAAGATTGCATTAGATGACAATCAGCCATTTTCCACAGTGAAAGACAAGGGATTTCATCAGTTCCACTTTGAAGGGCACACAAAGTACCAGCCCGTAAGACAACTTTATATGGCACGCAACATTTTTAATTAATTAAATCTGTCCCACAGTTCAATCTTTAGTTTTCCACAGGAAAAAAGAAACAAGTAGCGTCATTCTACTATCAGTATCAGCGATATTAGACAAAAATCTAATATATATCCAAGAGATTCTTAAAATACACTGATATTTGTAATATTCCCCGATATAGCTCACAGTATTGACACAAATCAGGACTTTCCGTCTACATTCCTCTACATATATACAATTAACTAGTCCATTTCTAGTCTTAGATTCAGTATTTTATGCCAACTTTCAGAAGCAGGTGAGGTAACAGCAGTGTGCTAAGTTACATAGTTTCACAAAAACACAGTATGGCATGATTAATTAATTAAGATTTCAGAATTCAAAGAAGCCCTATTGCATTGCATACATCAAGGGTTAGTCATATACTTGACATTTCTGAACACAAGAACATGAGCACACATCATATACTGGTGAGTCGCTGAACTCCAAACGATTTCAGCGACTTGGCTGAGGTTTGGCAGCATTGTAATATGTTACATGTATAAGTAAAACAGCGAACTCTGACAAACGCACACGGACATAAAACCCCCGGAAGAGTGTCTCTTTGTGTCTGTAAGCGGGCATCAGTAACACAGCAGTTAATTCTATAATCAAATTACAGGTCTGCACTTCCCCTTTAAGGGCCGAACAGCTGCCACCACTTCAGTAAGCCGACACCAGAAGTGACATGCCTGATGGTGGCCCATTTTGGAGTTCCAAGCACTACCAGTTCATTTCAAAACAGCTTCTCTTCAAATATAAAATACACCCACAGGCAATTAAATGAACGGGAATGATGAAAAACAGTTATAAGAAGAAGTGATTACCCTTAACTCTGTAGCTACAGCTCCTCAGTAATTTTGCCATCCAAAACTTTGGTTTATTTTATCCAATTAAACAATTAATATGGAGGAAAGCTTTCTTTAATACAGAATAGCATTTCATTGATTTGCATGCAAACTACAGGGAAAAAATTTGCTACAGAACATACTTAATCTCACATATTGTTCATGATGGATCCCTGTCCTCCACTACGGACAACTGACCTCAGTCTAGTTTCTTTAGCACCAATGGCATTCAAAAAGACAGATACACAGATATAAAGTAAATAGCTACATAAATATTTGAGGATTATCCAGTGGCATTTTTGGTGCATCAGGCCAGTTTGCAAAAGAAGAAAAACAACAGAAATGCATAGCTGGACAAGGTGCTCCTAATCTTTGCAATATACCTAACATTATCATTACAGTGACGTAACTACCCAACATAAACAGAAACAAGTGTGCTGTCAGGAGCCAAACAAACCAGTTCCTCTGAAGGATGGACGTCAAACAGATCTGTATATGCACAAATCTTCAGGTAGCTGTGCCACTTCCTCTGGAGATTCCATAACAAACACGTTCCATTCCACAGCAAACAGTTCAACTGGGACAATAACCTGCTATACATTCTCTGTGGTTAGTCTAGAAAATTCAGACTGATTGCTATTCTTTTATACCATGGTCCCTTATGTCATCTCATATTTCACTTATCTACCTAACTGACTACAGCTTATTAAGGTGGGTGTATATCTAGGAGTCTTGAATACAGCTTGAAAAAGCAGGAGGCAGCTATGAGGCCCGGAATCTTGTTTACCACATATAACTGAGCAGTCCGGTTGCTGGCTTCCCTCCTTGATCACACGCCCTTTTTGTCACGACAGGGACACAGATATCCATAACCAATCACTTAATGAATGCTTACAGTAAGTGTGGTCACAGCCAAAGACTACAGAAGCCATGCCAACTCTCTGTAACGGTGGGCATCAGCTGCTAACAGAACATCACGCTATCCATCAACACCTTCAAGAGATTTTCATTAGGCAGTAAATAGGTCTATATAGGCTTAGATTTTTGACAACTAAATACAAACTAACTCAATTACATGAATAATTCTCCCAAAGTACCTGGGGTCTAAAAACCAATAAGTTACAAGTCTTCTGCAATTTCCCTGATCCAAGTGTTGGACCAATGATCCTAAGTTTTCCACACACCAACCATAATGCCCTCCCATACAACTTGAAAAACGAAAATTTGAGGTATGTAAATTATACCAATATATCAAAATATTTCATCCTTAATAAATAATTCTTACTGAAAGAAGCCATTGTCTGGTAAAAAGATTTAACACGTAAATCAACTCTCAATAAATGTTTTAATACAGGCTCAGAGTTTATTATCATGAGTATTATTTTTTTTCCTTGCTTAACACCAAATAAAACCACATTCACACAGGGACATTTTGCTTAATCATCTTCATCCCAAAAAACAAACATACCAGAATGCAGCACACACACTCCCCAAATTCCCCTGCAACATTTAATGCCAAGCACTTATTTTTTTAAACTGGCCACACAAAAATTCAGAGCTGTTAAAAGAACGCGAGTTTATATCATCACAGAAGACTATTGGCCATCTTTTTCCTGGTCTCCACAGAGCAAGTCCAACCCCATCCCCCATTTTGTCTCTTTGTATCTGCTGCATGCCAAGGCTTGGGTCACACTACACGCGGTGCCAGCTCAGAGAGAGACCTCACCACATACAAGCCAACTCCCAAATCTCGGGTTCCACAACAAAAAATGATCATAATAAAATAAAAATAAAAACAAAAACCTAACCAAAATGAGCTGACACACATAATCTGGATGAACTGACTCACAGGAAACAGCCGCAGACAGAGCCACACATATACACAGTCATATACGCCTCAGGCTTGCAGATACAAACGTCCTGCAAAAGCAGGTCTGCTGGAGGAGAACCACACTTGCAAACAAACAAGGAAATTCTAAAGCCAGACAATACACTGACAGAAGTTAGTCATCTGACACTGTATATTTTATACATTTTATTTAGCATTGTTAACATGACACAACAATACTAACGACAACAAACAATTTAGCTTTCTGTAAAAATGGAACAAATAACAGAAACATCTTAACCTGAAAATGGATCCCCGATCAATTACATATGTTCAGAATACCTTTTACTCGAGAATTTTCTTCTTTTTTTTTTTATCTGAGAAGTTAATCTTGGTCATTTAATCAAATTATTAGCCAGACGTACATTTTTTTTTCCTTTAAGAAAATATGCATTTTTGTCATGCTTCAATATTGAGCTGAATTACATGCAGCCAAGTTATGAATGTTGTTTTTTAAACAGATAGGATTTAATATATAATAGCTGGCTAGGAATGTCCCCACGGTAACCGAATATGTATTTCACACAGCACAGAGTAAGATATTCAGTCTTATTCAATCTCTGGCTGAATATGAAGTCGGGGAAAAAAAACATTGATGAAAACAGATGAAAAATAGATTGTGCTGAGCCTGATCTGGCACACCACTTTGGTAAACACTAAGTCGCATACCAGATACAAATATCAATGACATATTTGACTTTACTGTACTGTTCATACTGAAGATAAGGTTCTTCAGCAAAAATTCAACCAATATGAATTCCAGATGTTACCAAATAATATTCATGGCAGAGCCAATTGATGGAATCTACAAGTCCTTATTAAAGACACCTCCACAGATGACCTAAAGCTTAATCTCGGAACGGGAAATCATTTTATTCAGACTATTGCAGGGAAAAAAGTCAACGAAAGCAACACTGGCTGCTTGACATCTTTATCTCAGGAATATAACAATCCATTTTATTTTACTTTGTCAGAAGGAAGGCCATTATGTTGGATCCAATAGACTACACTGCACAGCATATCACCAGGGGTTTTGACAAGTCTCTACTCCACCCCAGGCTACAAGGATTGTTCACCAAGATAAGCTGCGGCTAAGAGATCCTGCAGGGGCAAGAAGCTGCGTGGAGTGGAAGATCTCACTGAAGGCTGAAGATGAAGTTGAAGCAATCCCACAACAACAGACTCACCTCTTTTCATCTTTACCTATATGGATCTCCCTTTTATTGACATTTCATTGTAAACACATGAGAGTGTTGGGTAGAGAATACAAAAAAATGGACACTTAAATCAATTCATTCAATATCTCAATTTGAATGTTGACATTGACCTGCACAAACTTTTCATAGAATCTACTGGAGCAATTCATTCCAGAGTAATCAAAGGTTGCTTCCTTTATTTTGGAATGTGCATAGTGGCCCATGAATTGGGCAATCTGAGCAGTCTTCTGCACAAAAATGCCACTCAATATCAGCTGCTTTCAAGAACACTTTTGACAATTAGCTAGTAAGACTAAGAAATGTTGCCTGAATTTTCTAATACGTACTCAAATTGAACTTCGAATTGTTGCTAAGTAACAAACTACATGCAAGCAAAGAATATGCGTCAAACATCAGCCTCCTTCTAAAACTAGACTGTAGAGGTTCCTGAAGATGTTTACGAAAGTACGGTGTTTAACATGCAGGGACAGCATAGCTGAAACAGACTTTGCAGTATCGACTATCTACTCGATGGAGGGGGGAATAGCTACGAATGTTCTGTCTGACACTGCTGAACTAGTAACTATTAACAGGGTAGTAATTTAAATGAAGGATGTTATTGGGGCTTGAAAGTCAATTGAACTGTAAAATATACATTTAAAATATATGATTATTAAAACAATATTTGAAAATAATGCCATTATGCTTATGCTACCACATTAATATTAATGATATTTGTATTGTATTGTTATGTATCATGTCTTAATTCTGAAAATTCATACCATAATTTCAGGATGCCAACAATAAGACCTGCATACCAATTAAGTCAAAGTGAGCTTCTAGCGGAGTCATTGTTTGTAAAAACAAATTTTACTTTGTGATTAGATTACCTCCCTAAAACTTTACTTCTCTACTTATGCAAGACCTATTCACGATACCTCATTCAACTTTAAATTTTAAGATTAAAGAGAAAAATAATAAGCATCTACACAATATGGTTTTTAATGCGGGTGGATTAAGTACCATACATAAAAAAGTACAGAACAGAGTTAATTCCTATTAATCAGTTGCGTGTCTAAACACCATCTTAACTGGTACCGTTGGGAATAATAGAACGGTCAATATATTGAACAGTACTAACAGTCCCTGCTTAAAAGAAAGTGTTTAAAAAATCTGTAAGGCATGTCATTTTGACTGATAATATTCATACTGTTCCCACTTAGAGAAAATCCCAGAAGAGCCAAAAGTCACAACAAAAATTCTTCCCAGCCCATTACGTAGAGTGCACTGTTTTGATTTTCATCTAACTTCACCTTAACAAAATATAGCTCTCCATAGACTCATAACCTAAATGTGTGATATGATTTTTTGTTCTTTGACAAAGTTTTCACATTACAGGCATGCAACACTTATTTGCCTCATAAAGAACACTGGCAGCAATGCAGCCTGTGGCTCAATATTAGGTTAAACTTTATACGCCAAACTGTATATTTGTATGCATGACTCACCTTACTCTAATTTACAAGGCCAGGGGCACACTTCAAAGCAAATCCAGGACAGGAAATTAACATGTAATTAACAAATCAGACATTCATCACTCATTCATTGAGCGGTTTGGTCCTTAATTACTACTGCTGAATCACTGCCAAAATATAATGGTGAGCAATGACCCAAAAAAATAAAAAATAAACAACAGCATATCAACAAAAAAAGCCATACTGTAACACAAATATGGATGCTTTAAAAACAAATGATAAAGTCAGATACATTTAAGGACTAAATAGTAACCCAAACAGCTAATTATTGCAGAATTACTGCTTGACCATTCTGTAGCTTTTCAAACAGGTATCCATGATATAGATTTCATTTAAGGGGGTCCAGGCATTGCTACAGAAAACCCCTGAGATGCACAAATCCTTTCACCTGACGACACAACCGCAGCCCTCTTCCACTAATGAGCTCGGCCACCAAAAGGCCAAGATGCATTCCCTCACTCAGTCCTTTTAATTTGAAATGCCACTTCAACTACGACATCAAGCTTTTCAATAACCTATAATAAGCCTAGTGCTAAAATGAGCTGGGGGGGGGGGACTGCTTGGAAATTCACAGGCCTTCACACTTCGAATTAATAGCCAGAGGACAGTAGATAGATGAAGATAATACCCAGAATTTGTCCTTGAGGGCAGTTCATTGCAATCTAAGGATCATATAGTCAGTCATTAAACTGTTTATTCAAAATAATGATTTAATGAAAGCACACGTCACAGCGCTTATAATTAAACCATCACAGGGAATTTAAAAAAATGTCTAGACTTTTTTGACTCCTAACTGCCATCACACAGTGGAAAAAAGAATTAATCTCTATTGCTAGCAGGGCAGCAAACAGACGAAATTCAAGATCCGAAGCAGATCACACTCTCTACTTTAAACCCAGAAAATGGTGACCCTGGTGATATATGGTATGAGCAGCATTCGCTGTAAGACAACTTCTGCGGAACATCTCCTTTCTACCGATGGAAAGTAGAGTTAAAACTGCGAAGTGTGTTAACGTTTCAATCAAGCGGTACGAAACAGCAACAGCAACTACTACCTAAAAAAGGTCTTGGATGAATCAGACTAACTCTTTAAATACTGTAGCTACCTTTCGTGGTTGCGGAGGGTTTAATGACTCCTGTCGTTAAGAAACGTCGACTTTGTAGGTAATTAGCTACTGACTAAGAGCAATTGTATCTAATGAATCTCCAATACAGAACTATTTTTCAAAGGTGTGCCAGTTACATGACGTCTCGTTTACAATTAATTAGCCAATGCAGCTTGTAACAAATACTACGACAAATATGAATGCTGAATAAAAAAAACAATCACAAAAAAGTTACATGCTTCATAAAATGTCCTCAAAATGCTGCGGAAAATCCTCTACTATGAGACTTCTTACTAAACCGCACAGAAAGACTGGGTAGTTAAATAATACAGCTAGTTACATAAATCAAAAGCGCGACAAATAAAACAGCCTCACGTAAAGAAAATATCCTTTCGAGCAATTTATTAAAGTCCATTAATTTTTTAATATTATGTAGCTGGATAGCAACCTACATGTCCTGGAGAGTAAACAGCTCCGGCGTCTCCTCGATGACAGCCCGTCTGGAGCTGTCACGGCCACGGCGCAGGGTCTCCCAAAACCAGACGACTTCCTTCGCCCTTTTAAAACATCACACGCAGGAAAAAGCGGCCAGTCGCGCGCTCCGTTTGACACCGTGGCAGAAGCCGAGCGGCACCGCGGCTGGTCGCCTGTCCGGAGAAGCGGACTCAGGACGCGGACAGAAATCAGCGCACGGTCATATACAGCTCGGCTAACGTTTCTCCAAATCACGACCAGGCTGGGATCCCATACTACGTCCCACCAAAACACAAGTCACAGTGGAATAAGTGGATAAACAGCGAGCCAACATAACCAGCTACCCATGCAACTACAACCTACAAAGTCAACGGCGGCAAAAGGACCATTTATCAGACATTCTCTTTAGCTAACTAGCCAACACTGCACTTTAGGCTGTCAGTTACTTACCAATTGCTACTAAATCCACATCCGTGACTTCAACAATACAATTACTTGATATTTAATAATAAGAATAAAAAGTGTTACGACATTAATAATAAACAAGTTATCAACGTGGACATCAACTAAATTACCCTTCTTGCTATAAGATAGCTAGCGAATAGCTAGCTAACTATTTAGTTCAGTCAAATGATACAATGTAGAAGTGGTGCTCACTACCTTGCTTGGAACTACTCGGTAACTGACATTTTAAGGAACCAATAGGAAACAAGGTATCAGGGAGACTGCGCCAATAAAAAGACAGGGGTTTGTTGACATGCTGTAAGAAGAAGGAGGAGGAGGAACCTAGGGGGATCATGTTTGGATGGAGTGTACGTATCCCTCCGCCTTGTCAATTACGTTTTGAAAGGTTTCAATTAAAGGTATACAGTTTTGTTACCTCAGTGTCTTAATCATTTCCATTTAATATCCATTTCACATGGAGAAATTATTTATTTACCTTTGAGGCACATGGGTATTACACAGAATCACGAGGAAATAGCATGTAAATCTTTTACGTCAGATAATCTGCTACATATATACCACCTTGTGATTTATCCGTTATTGTCTTCATAATCTGCACCAGGATCTTGAGTGTTTCGTCATTTGAAATGTCGTTCCGACGGCAGATGCAATTTTCATAGTTATATGGCAGGCTTAAATGGGTATTTTGCTATTACAATATTCATATTCATTTTGATGTTTAACCACAAACATGAGCGTGAGATGTAGCAGTTCTCAGTTCCTTAGGCACAACTTTGTTAAGTGGAGAATAAATGACTATAGACTATTGCAGTTTAAAAATTATAAAGTATTTTAAATGTACGGGTGTAAAGCTTTATAGTTATCTAAAGCTTCCATAACCCTAACAGGTGAATTAGGGTTATGGACTTTTAAATAACACCATTACAACTAATAAGCAATATAAAACCATGTTCATGAGACACAATTCCATTCATTTGGTATTCTTTGCATAAATCTCTAATGAAATAAGGGTTTTGGTAATCTGTCACTTAATGCAGAATTTAGTTACGTTCTGCAGATAACATATTTGTGCGTTCTTCTCATTTTATTATATCGCAGTAATTAAATGTTTTGGGAACGAATTCGTTACTCGTTTTTAAACAACGTAATGACTTGTTAAATGTTTAATAAGAAGTTTAATATAAATTATACAGGATAGTAATAACAGGCAATATTACAAAGGAGTGATCGAGACAGGCACAGTACCATTTTCTTAAGCCTTGTTGGCATTTCTTCAGTATAAACACTGGGAATGCCAAACTGTGCAATCCAGTCGAGTCCTGACAAAAAAAAATCAATGTTCACAATACTGCATACAATTTTTGTTTTACTCCCATTTAAAATGAAAATTGAACTGTGTGCAAACAACGTTACATAAACTTGAACATTAAGCTTACTGCCGAAAAGCAAATTAATTCATGGGTACTACTTTATGGTATGGCCGCGGAGGGACATATGTTTACCATGAGAAAGGAAGCGAAGGAGCAGGGAGTACAGTAAAAATCAATCAAGATAGAGACGTGTAACTTTCCATGTTATTATTTATTACTGCCAGATAAATACGCACAGTCTATTTACAAAGCATATACATAATACATCTATGATTAAATAAATTTTATACACTTATTTCGTTCCGAATTCCATGTACTGCAGCATGTACGTCACAACTGCGTCAGAGTATTTGGAACTATTGGCCAACGTGGGTACTTTAAAGTGGCAGAATGGTAAACGTAAACAAATGCTGACTGTACGAGTGTTATACAGAATGATTAACATATGTTGTATAGCAATATATAAAAAACGTTTTTTATTAAGTGAAACGGTTTTGAAGCAGTTTTCGAAGCAGTTATATATTCTGGATTTGGTTAGCGTTAAAAGTGAAGTGAGTGCTGTACATTATGTAAGAATAAATAATCTACATAACGTATAAATCTGTTACATCCGAAGCCCTTTCTTGAAATATAATTTTTATTTCCCTGTTCTGTGAAGGCCTAAATCCGTCTTCAAGAGGAAATAAAGCAAATAATACGTGTGACTTAAAATGTCGGAGCATGATTTTTTTTTCTCTCACAGTAGAGCCCTATACAGATGGAGTGATATACTCAAAAAATAAAACATTATTGGTATAATGTATAGATTAAATATTTATATGAATGTTTTGTTAGAATTACTGCAACTATGTTTTTGCTATACTCCACTTTGTTTTGTCTTCTATTGTTTTGTATTCTATTTGTATTCTATTGCAGAAAACTGAAAATAGGCCTATGATATTTGTTTGTTTCAGTGTGCATAAGATACTGCATTTCTAATTATTTGAAAGGATATATGCCAAAGACCCCTACAAATCTATATTATGTCTTCAGAGGGAGGCTGTCATAGTGAAAAAAGAAATTACAACACATCTTGTTGACAGGATTTTCTACATAGCATCAAAGCTGAGCACATTTCCAGGATGACTTTGTCTCTCCCTGCCTGGTTTACAGTACTTCCTGGTTGTTTGCCCTGAATATAGTTTACTTCAGTGGTGTTTTTGAGACAGCTAAACAAAATATTGTTTTTAATAAGCAAATGAAACAAATTTGAAATATATCTATTTATTTATTGAGTGTGTAATAACTACCAATCCTGTGTCTAAACTAAAGGAACATTAAATAAAGCATATTAATAAAACATATAAAATGTCAAACATATCAAATATGTATAAAAACAAACATCTCCAATGTGTGTTTTACTTAGATCTATCAGGACATATCCAATATTTTGGCTTGTTTTATTTTTTTTAATGGTTATGTATTTTTCAAATTTTCATTGTATCAATGTGCTGTATGAAAATTGAAATTACAAAACGGTTAATTACACAAATACATAGGACAAAACTCCTGCATTAGTCTTGAATATTATGCTCATGATCTTCATAAAAATGTTTACTTTGGCAACCATTGAATGTGGTTTATACATGTGCAACAGGAGCTGCATTACAAATATATATATACTGTATAGAAACGTCATATAAAGTGTTTCTAAGGAAACCTGGATCCCTGGAATCACCAGAAAATGTAGCAAGGGTCAGTCTAGATGGGATACCAATCCATTACAGGGCACACATACATACAGATTTTAGACAGTCGTAGGACATCAACTCACCAATTCAGCCGCATGTTTTTGGACTGCTAAAGCAAGTCTGAGTATGCAGAAAAAACAAGCACAAGTGTGACGAGATGATTAATGCTCCAGCTTGGGATTGAATCCATAACCCTGATAGTATCAGGCTACAATGCTGACAAAGTAAACTTACAAGCATGGAAATGGCTGTTTGAACAGCAGTCTGGTGTCTGTGGCCTCCTCAGCAAAGTCTTTTTGGTTTCTTTTTCTTTTTATTCAGTCAGCTTGTTGATCCTCATACTGACAGATGATAGCTTTCATAGTAACGTATAGAGAAGGAAGGAGAGAAAGAGGACATTAATGTGATGGATATGACATAATAAATGGACAATTGGCTGGTAAGAGAACAAGTACAAAGGAATATTTCCCTATTGATGTGTAGTGTTTATGTCCTGAGGGTTTACACTGGAAAATTACAGAAAACAAAAGGGCAACCTGTCACTCGTTGAGTGACAGAGCAATATTTTATTCTTTAATAAGAAATAAACAAGTCCAAAAAAATGTTTAGAATACACTGAGAGACTCTGGGTGCAGCTAGGGACAGTAACAAATGCTTGGCTAGCCGTCATTCTTAGCTCAACTCCAATACACAAATAACCCAATATCATCCAAATAAGTCACTGTAATTCTGTCACGCAGTCGGTCAAAGATTTATTGCCAGCATTCTCAGGATTATGAATGTTACTTTGATGTCACATGGGCCATGTCCATAGCTCTGGAGAAGAGCATGAAGGAAGTGAATTAACTCTACGATGTGGCCGAAAAATTATTTACTGTCTACATGTAGATGTATCTGCCTCAGATACATCTACGCACCCTATCCTGGGGCAGACCCAGGACTCGCTGGAGGGATTATATCTCTCGGCCGGCCTGGGAACATCTCGGCGTCCTCCCCGAGGAGCTGGTAGAGGTAGCTGGGGAGAGGGAGGTTTGGGTGTCTCTCCTGAAGCTCCTACCCCCACGACCCAAACCCCGGACAAGTGGCAGGTAATGGATGGATGGATGGACTTCAATTTCTTCCCAAAGCCCGAATATCCATTTTCTAGCCTGCCTATAGGGTGTGAGAGTTTTTGTGTGCATGTCCTGTGAAGAACTGACATCCGTTCCAGGGTATACATATACCCAAACATTGTGCCCTATACTTCCTCAAATAGACTTCACTGTCTCGCTCCTATGACTCTATACTGGGAAGGTAGATGGATGATTGTTAGATAAAAATAAGCTATCACTACATCAGAATAAGTCATAACAAACAGATTAATCACTTGATTAATCATGTATGCACTTTTTTTTTTTTAATGAAATGAAAGTCATTTTACCCTGCATAAATCCTCAAATCCCTTTTCAGTCATTTCCCCACCATTTCTATCTATTTTTCAGTAGGAGACCACCAGCTGATGCCACAGCATCCCTTGACTACCCCATAACACAGGCCTAATATTAAAGCCACTGGTGACGTCGTACCACAACCCTTTTTAATGTATAATCAGTAGCTTGGATATATTTTATTTGCCATTTCTGACTAAATGATTTTCACTGGGGATGATTTTCTCCAGTGGGCCACGCCTATAACGATAGATCTGAGACACTGCAAACTAGCTTGTCATCATATAAGTAGTTTCCACTCCATCTTACTTCTGGATTCCCAGTGCTTTCATCCTTCCTCAGCGACGTCTACTGCTGGCTGGGTGCCTAGAGCAGTTCAGGTGGAATCGGGCAAACTGCATGTGTGCTAGGGCTCTCCACGAAGGCAGCCAGTCTGCGGAGTGACAATGAGTGGGTGGCTGACACCCCAAACAGGGGGGGGGGGAGCTGCTGTGCCAATTTTCAACCCCCTCCTGAGCTGGCATCTCCGCCATGCGTTAGAAAGTAAAACCTGTGAGGATCCGTTTAATGCAAACTGAGAGAAAACTGGGAGAAAATGTTACACTCTGTCTTTCAAATGTACATAACAAATATTGTGTATGGCTAAATGGAATTTATGAGTGTAACTGAGTGGGTCAGATCTTTACAAAAAGAAAGTAATGAAATGAAATTATGCTTAATTTCCCATTTGTACAAATATTAGTTCAGGTATATTGGACTGCTTCTTCTATAGCTCAACAGAAACGATTAATGACTCACAGCTTTAAGCCTCCTTGTTTTCTCTCATTGCTTCTTGTGTACCTCTTTTCTCCCATATGCATTTTCTTGCAGTTTTGTATCAGAATCATTGAAATACATCTGGATAGTGAAGCCCCCTTTGCCAGTGACAGGATGTTGTGCAGGCTAGAGTTTATAACTTCCTGTCTGCTGCTGCAAGTAATAACCCAGATCAACTGCCAGCACAGGAATCCCACAAAAACTGCTGTGTTAAATATCCAGAAACTTTTGGAAGACAACAATTATTTTCTAATTACATTTAATATTCAAGTGAAACCTAGAAAATTAAGCACTCCCTCTCTCTCTCTCTCTCTCTCTCTCTCTCACTCACACACACTGTACTCATCTTTGTGGGGACCGTCCATTCACTTCAATGGGCAAAACCCTAATTCCAACAATGACAACCTTAACCCCTAACCGGCCCTAACCATAACCATAAGTAACCAAACAAAATAGGCCTACAAGTCTTTTAACATTTTTAGTTTTTGATTACAGTCACAGATTCTTATGAAACTGAGTTTCCACTTGTGGTGACTGAAAATATGGTCCTCGCAACATCAAAATAACAGGCTTTTTCACATTGTGGTGACATTTGCTCCCTACAATGTAAAATATCCATAACCCCCCCGCCACACACAAATACACACACGCACTTAAGAAAATTGGTTCGTCTAACATGCCCGCGGTGTGTATTGTAAAAGAGTAAGCGAATTATTAATCTGCAAATGTGCGATCATTAGGTATCAATAATTAATAAAACGAAAAGAAAGCCTTTTTCTTAAATGTGGGGTACATTAGTATATGGAATAAAGTGCGATTTTAAAAATTAATATAACAGATAATCACCTAATTAAAATTGCGGGAATTCTTTAATTAAGCCATGCGAGGTCACTTCAGATAAGAACATATTTCAATATTTTCACAGATAATACAAATAACCACACGGTGGCGGTATAACATAAAAAATCGGAGGGCATTAATTTCTTAAGAAGGGGAATGGTAGTACTCGGAAAACGGACATTTCCCGAGTAATTTTACCATAGATTTGTGTGCGATAGGCTTATGTGTCCAAACATAAATGGGTTTTAACGAACAATTTGATAGCAAAAATAGGCTAATTTCATTCTCCGCATTCAATGAGCAATTTAAACATAGGCTAAATGATCTGAACCAATTTGTATAGTAGCAAAAAGATGACATTCTAAACAATATCAGAATTTAGTCTTATTTGTCTCTAGTTAAAAGACGAATACGATGGTCTAAATATCTATAAATAATACGTATGTTTACTTTTGATTTGCGCTAGAACATTGTTCGGCCATGGGCGTCGTTAGGTCCTGTCACTCGGGGGTGTTTTAAGGCTTTTAACCCCAAAGCCAATCGTCCTTCAAAAACAAAACAGTCAAACCCCAGGTAAAATTGACTTAGCCCCCAATCTCTTCAATAGCTAGAAACTCCCCTGCGTTCGGTAGACATAATCATACTAACGGCAGTGTTACGTCAACGGTGAAATTATGACTTTCATTAATAAGCAAAAATGAATTTAAGTAAACACATATTTTCTGTTACAGCTAAGTTTGATTCGCTACACAGGGCACGCCTAACGAATAACATCGATAAATAGACTTTATTTAACTCTACAGGTTCAGGGATAAACTTGTAGGTTAATATGAGATTTGAATTGTGTAGCTTATAAGAGGGCATACTTGCAAATGTTTCAAATACATTTTACTAATCATGCATTCATGTTTTTCTTGTTGGAAATGCAACAAATATTTAAGGAACCCAGACAAGGGATTCACCGTCCCCAGTGGTTAACCGGACGCCGACTTGTCTTGATGTGCCTAATTCCAGACTTGCATCTCCTTTGCGATTTCTGCGTCAATACTTCCTAGCGCCTTTTCTTAATTTTCCTTGAAGTTCCGCATGAGAACGGGCATCTTATTACCCGTTGGCTGAAGCCTTTTTTTTGCTTTATGTAAGTCTGCATGTGTTCGGTATTTAGAGTCCTCTTTGCTTTTAATTTATGTGCATATTAAGTTGGCGCCATTGTAATTGCAACTGTCGGATACAACATGCAAATGAACAGTGTATTTGTGTATGATTTCCCCCCTTTAATCCACTGTTTTAAACGGCCAAATACTGCAAAAACGGAACACACTGGATCTTAGAAGTATTATAAAGTATTTTAAACTTTCACCTCAAAATATGAGTTTCCTCCTTCAAGAAAGGTTTCTTGGACCTAATTTAACCACAAATCTAATCTTGATTTCTCCTGACTTTTATTGGAATTCAGACATGAAAATGTTCTTATATATGTATAGGAAAAACGTTTTACTAAGACAGAAAATACTTTAAACAACACTTTTAATACACCTTGTAAAGGTTAGGTTGTGGCTCTATGCAAAACTTCATAGATGAACAAAATATAGAACTGAATAATGAACATGAGGTTACGCTGTATTAATACTTTAAATATATATATATATATATATATATATATATATACACACAGACACACACACACACATAACAATGCCCAGTGCCAACCAGCAGAAACAGACATTCTAGCAATGATATTATTTGATCTAACGATGATTAACACCCATCCTTACAAACTTGATCTACTCATTAATAAAATAATAATATCATATTTAAATTATGATTGCAATATACAGAACTTCATGCAGAATATTTGACATCCAACTGGAGTACAATAATTTGGGAAAGCAATTTCTGTTACACCAGTATTTTCTGGCTGATCACAAAAAGCTTTCACATCCTTCTAACATTTTTTTTTTAATGACTGTAAGGTTTTGATGGGTTGCTGTCCCAAACTGGGTTATTTTCTGCCCCTGTTGCTTCTGGGATGGGATCTGGACCCCCACCACCCTGCAAATGACAAACAGGTATAAAAGATGGAAAATGGATGTTTGGATGGATGGATGGATGGATGGATGGAAGGTCTGTGTACACAAAGTTCAGGAAGCAAAATTTTGTCGATATCAAACTGCATTATTGTTCATCAGTGGATTAAACAGGGCAGTAGTTTTTTTCCAGGATGAATTGTAATCTGTTCAAATAACTGTATATAAGCGCATTCATTATTCTGCTGCTGTCCTGCAGACCTTCACTTCAGTGTCCGGCCTCTAATCTCCACATTCAGTGCATGTGAAGAAGTGTCCTCTTATATAGCACGTCAGAGTAGCTAAATATATATGCAGAAGGGGTGTACTTATGTAGCCAAATGGTGACATTTAGCATAGTGAACATGTTTTTTTTAAAAATCGTTATAGTTCCCAATAGCAATTGTAAAACTAATAACACAATGTCAGTTGTCATCATTTACCTTAAAGCATCTGATGTCTGTATGAAAACAATGTAATAAGTACTATAGCAAATTGATTTGCTTCTCAAAGCTATTACACATAATGATCACCCACATTACCCAATCTATGCATGCGGCATGCTATACAGACTACCCAGACCATACATCTAACCTCAGATTACTGATATAGCTTAATACTTTACAAGTTGTTAGTCTAACTAGTGTAAAGAAAATAGTGACTTCAAAGGTAGGTCTATAGAGCTCATTCAGTTGTGACGGAAAGATTTGCACGATATCTTTTGTGGAAAATAAAGATTAAAATAGCCTTTATTAACCCCAGGGGGAAATTACATGCAACATGTATCAATATGTTTGTATCTTAAACCTAGGTAAACGTGTGGCTCCGTGCGATAGGATGTGTGTGACTGGAAGGTTCACATCCTCTATCTGGCAGGGTGATGTCACTGTTGGGCCCTTGAGCCGGGCCCTTAACCCCTGCAATTGCTCCGGGTACACTGTCTAATCCTGCTGTCTAATCCTCACTTGTATGTCACTTTGGACAGAAGGGTCTGCTAAATAAGTGAATGTAAATCTTAAATACGATAAATGTTAATATTTAAAGCAGTGGTTCTCAACCTTATTGCACCACAACCCATTTTTTACTGTATCAGTTCAGTCACCCAATATCAAGTATAGGTTTAAATTAAGGGTGCGCTGTGACCTCGGCAATTTACGCCAATCAATGCCTATCGCACAAATCTGATTGGATCTGTCAGTGAGTTTTAAATTAAGCATGTGTGGTTTGGCTTCTTGGATTGGTTGAGTGTTCACTAGTTTTGCACTAAGCAGTTGCAGACTCAAGATCCGTTTATATGGGTTAATTTTAGGATTGGGGCTGGGAAATCTGATCATTGGTCAGCGTAGGCGCTTGCTGGTCTGAACACCTTTCCGGGTTGAACATCGCTGATTTGACAGCTTAGTGCAAGCGTTCATTAACGAATTGTGGGACAAGACGCCCCCTTTGTGTCATTGAGCGCTACTGCCTCCTGAATCAAATATGTAAAACCACCTATTCAAAGTTTTACGGAGGAATCACAGCAGGTTTGTATAGCAATTGGCATAATTATATTGAACCTGAATTATATGTCTCTTCTATATACGGCCACTTTATATTCTGCTGTGGAAAAAAATGAAAAAATGACGAATTCTACCAATAATGTCATAAAAAGAAGTGCTCTACCAGTGATTAGAGCTCCTATAAACGGATTTAACAGAGAACCATATATACCACCCCAAGTTAGAGTGTTTACCTGGAATAAACATAATTCAGTTGGATATTTTATACATGGTTTTTAGGTCTAAACCACATTGTAACTGAAATATGCCTGATGCAATTTTATGTTTTTAGCAATTCATTGTAAAAAAAAGAAAAGAAAATATTATTTAGATGACTTTATAAAACAGTAGCTGATGCTGATGAATGTAATGAAATGTAAGCTGTGGGTGCGAATTCCTTTATTAATCTGTATAAAATTTGATTTCATGGTAACAGACGTAGGCAATATGTTCGGATCACATCACAGTATCTGCAGTAGCCGATGCTTCGCAAAAGTTTGTCGTGGATTACATTCTGTTTTAAATATTTTTAATTAAAGCCACCGAATACTTTACAAACAGGTATAGGGAGTGCAATAGATAATTTATAGAATTATAAAATTGCAACTATAAACACTTTTAGGTACTTTAAAGCAATACACAACTACATATACATTAAGATAATTCTCAAAGCAGCGCTTGCTGGCGGTGAGGAAATGTTACTCTATGATGTTTTTCGGGAATCTAAAGGTGCCCTGTTGCATTTTTATGTTATAGAGCACATTACAATGGAAAAATATTAGATTCTGGTAGTTTCAAATCACGAATGCACTCGCAAGGTATAAGGGAAATATATACACATACACTCATGGATATGCATGTAATTTGTATTTATTTATATTCATTCCATATATATAATTTTATACATGCATACATATACACAAAAATATTTAACGTAGGAGGAAAATACCAATATCTTTCACCCAAGACAATTTACTTTCGGTGCAGAAATTGATTTTTAGGGCAAATTGTTCTTGTTATTATGATTTGAACTGTACCTCACGCAACAAGTTCCAAATATATAGGCCTACAATTTTTTCCTAACGACAGGAAATCTTAACTGTCTGTCATGTTTTTTTCTTAATTTATAATTTTTGCATACACAGAATAAAACTGACATGGGCTCTATGCACATTTTCGATCATTTCGATGGCTCTGATATAAATTAAAATTCTCTGCGAAGTACTTTTGGTCTCCAGAATTTGATGCAATGTTCACTATTACTTGTTACAAAATCATCCACTTTTTATTAACAATAGGCTACTAGAACCCATTTTTCTTATTTTAGTATGTTTCTCATTCGTTGTCACTCAAAATATGTACAATGTAACTTGTTATTTGCAAAAGTATTTCACCTTGTTACAGTATGGTGAGGAATAATATGTTGTCTTATAGTGAAAATAATGACGAAAGACTTTCAATCGAAAACCTTGACGTTCTGTCAAACGTCAAAACGAAATTCCGATTCAGTTCGTGGTTGTTTGCCGATGTTACGTTGTTTGAAACGTCATGGTGAATTTGTAGGATAAGTTAAATGTAACGGATAAGCGCGGCAAAAGCGGGACGGTTATGCAGACCCCATCTTCAGGACCATGGAGTGGACAGCACCACCCGAACGCTATCTGACACCCACTGTACGCACGTAGAAATAAATGGACGATCAAAGCATTAGACATCCTGTTTTTGGTGTTGTTGTTTCTTGTTTATTATTATCGCTATTTTATTATTATTAGTAGTATTATTATTGTTGTTGTTGCTGCTGTTGTTACATAAGAAATTTACAAACGAGAGGAGGCCATTCGGCCCATCAAGTTGTTGTTATTGTTATAAATT
Organism: Paramormyrops kingsleyae; assembly: GCF_048594095.1. NCBI lineage: Eukaryota > Metazoa > Chordata > Actinopteri > Osteoglossiformes > Mormyridae > Paramormyrops > Paramormyrops kingsleyae. The sequence goes on from NC_132805.1 coordinate 4,685,119, forward strand.
CCCAGTACAGTAAGTATAATTAGACTGCTACCATTAATTTCAAAATTCTACATTATGTATGTGAAAACCTAAAAAAGTATGCTACATTAACAGAAACAGCGAATTTATTAAAAAAATTAAAATATATAAAGTGAAAATGTAGTGGAGCATTCGGAGAATGATTTTTGTATGATTATCTATAACTGTTTAACACTGAAGCTAAAGTACGATAGTAGGCTACATAGTAATACTAATATAATTGTACATACTAATAATAATATTTAAATTGACACACTTTCATAGTAGTTAAATCAAAACTATTTCATAAAAGTTACATCAGGATAAAAAATATCTATACATTTTGATACTACGTTTCACTTCTTATAAATTACATTTATTTCACTAGTACAATTTTATAGTTTTTTTTTTGTTTTGTTTTCTAAAATGAATAACTTGAAATCCCATCAGCGTCGTTCTTGTAATCGCCCTTAAATCTAGAATGGTTAAGATCACACGGGTTTGACACCCGCGGTTTGTGGATTAATATCATAATCCCATCAAAGACCGTCTGCTTTCATTCCGCTCGCTTACACCCATTGGTAAAATAAACAAGAACAGCATCCTACAGGCACATAAACCTTTTCAAATCTTTCTTTGTCTTGGGGAATAGGAAAGCCTTAGAAAAATCTTCCATTCTGGCTAAACTCCCCCACTGAGATACGCAAGGTGAAGAAACAAACATATGAAATCCAGAGCTCATGGGAACATTATCTATGCGCCCCGCAATAGGCCATTTGCGTAAACGAGCTTCGTTTCCCGTAGCTCGGGTCTTTTAATTAACACCAGACCTCTTGGTTTAAATACAAGGAACTCATGCTGACAACTCAATCGCCGAGGTTACCGGTCTTCAAAGGAGCCATTTTGACGACTAAAGAAGCCCTCCCTCCTTTCCGTGTAATTTCCTTTTTCTTTTGAGTTTCTCTCCTTTTTTAATCTCAGGAGAAGGGAAGGCGGGGTCATATTATAACACATCCGCTTTTTCTTTGCTGATTCTTTCTCTAGCAAACGAATGGAGCCCACGGTTAGATAATTCTTCTGAACGACTGGATTCTGTCATATATGAATCGGGTTCCAGGCCTCCTGTTTCAACCCTGAGAAACACCCCCTCCCCACAAATGCCAATGGACTTTTAAATGCAAAGAAGCTTTAAAATACTGAGTACAGATTATTAATCATAAAATATGCTGATGCTTTCCTTATTACGCTGTTGGTCTTTTACTCTTGTTCGCTTATTATTTCCGTTTGTGGTATAATATTCACAGGTGCATTTAACACTGTTAATCCCGATATAAGAGGCGGTTCTTAAAAAATCCGAATTATACATCAAATAAGCACGGGTCTTCCATCGGTAATTATCGAAACGATTATGAGATTTTTTAATGTAAATTGTGTCATCCATAAAAGGAATTACAAAAAACACTCTTATTTGAAGACAGCCTATATTGTTAAGGCCATATATAAACGTTTGTATGTTCACCATGACAATGCTCTCAACTGAAAAACCAGGCGAGAGCCGAGGTACCTTCTGTCCGTTACTCCGCGTGCCACCGTTTCCAAAATAATCGGTCTGATACGTAAAATAATGTACAGCTCATTTAATACAAAAAGGCGTCCCTTTTACTGCTTAATACTGACGTTGAACGATACTCAAAAGTTATTAATGTTGCTTTTTCAGAATCCTTAGGCTGAGTCCTAAATAAAGAACAGTTCTCACAAATTTCCATTTCAATTATATGTTTAATATGTTACTGCTTTGCAAATTTGATTTTAAAACTGCAAATAGTTCCACTATTACCAAAAATGTGTTCTAGCATTGAACAGTACCTGTGCTGCCAGTGTACAATGACCCTGTCTGGGATTAGAGTAGGAAGGCAGACAGATTGATGATTTTTTACTAGAATATGACTTGTCCTGCTTAGGGGTCCCATGGTCCTGCCAGAGTCAGGGTTATTTATGCATGGATGGGTGGATGGATTCATTGTTTTATATGTGTGCTACATTCATAGTTATGATTTACTATTATACAGTGAAATCAATGTCATGTCTTGATCAGTGCTTATTTTAAAAGCTACAATGTTTCTACAAACTTAAAAGTTAAGGGTATGTTTGATTTCCGTAAAATGCAATTTTTTTTTTTTTTGGAAATCATATGAACGCGATTGTTCACTTCTGTATATCAAGATAAAAGATAGGAATAAGTTCTGGATAAGTTTGTGCATTATTTACTGCTTTTGGTGCATCTGCTACAACTGCTATTGTTATTATTCCAACAAAACAAGACAACAAAGATTTCTTCTACAGATACTTGGGGTCAAATTAACTATAGAGGTAAAAAATAATATTTCCAGTCAGGATCAGGAGATTATCTAAATTCATGAATTAGTACGTTAGTGCAGTCATACAACACACAAGGAAGTTTTTTCAAAAACCTTTGGGGCATAGGAACTGGGAGACCACAGGGATGATGGGGGGGGGGGGGGGGGGTAGTGTGTCCCTCCCAATATTTAGTTTGGCTTCATTTATACCCCTAATAAACACACCTTTGCATTTAAATTAATAAGTTGATCCCCCTCCCGCCCCCCAATATCAAAATCTCTCCAATTCTACTGCTTGCCATAGAGTTGTATTTAATTTAAGTCTAAGTTGATGGTGGTGGAGTTGTGTGTGTGTCTGTGTGTATATGGATATGTGTGCACACCCCCCCCCCCCCCCCCCGGGTCCTACATTCATTTTCTATCTAATGTCATATACAGCGTGACAAAACGAAACATCAAAATTAAATGTCACCTCAAAATAGAGAGGATACAAATTTTCGGTTATTTCATTTAATTGCTTAACTTCTTAAATGTACTATTATCTCATGGAGCCTTTGATACCTGGTCTACTTTCAGCCTGACATAAGAGCAAAGCTGCGTATTGGTATCATGAACAACATCCCATCTCTCAGTTTCTTTTGATTTGTGATTGTTCTATTGCTCGTGAGAGCTAGCAGATGGTACCAGCACAAGAATGGTACAGGGGCAGTTACCGTGACAATGTGACGCCAAGAGGGAAAGGTGGCTGCGCTAATAGAAACACATGTCTACTTTAGAACAAACAGTTTACAAATGATGGATAATGATGTATACATAATTTGCGAAATTTCTGTGAAATATTAACACACTTAATCCACCAAAGACGTAGCCTTACATTATTTATATAGGCCTACTTGTTTTTAAGCTAGTCTGTACTTAAAATGGACATGGGACCCAGTTATAGCCAGTTTTGTGGTAAAACGTTTGTCTGTGCTACCCAAATCCATTCTGCCCCTATACTACAGTACCGTAACTATACGAAAACTCATAGCCCTATAAAGTGGTTGGAATAAGGATGAATGTATATAATAATCTGCACTGACATGCAGAACGAATCTCTTATTTAGTCTTCTGTGATGTTCAATATTTAGGTTAAACCCCCCCTCGACATTCTGAACATTCGCTTTGGCACTTAAGCCCAAGTCTATGGAAATTTGTCAATATGTTTGTAGAAGTGGTTGAGACTATATAGAGTGAAAAAAAACGAACTACTAAGACCATGTCCTTGTAATTTTACTTTCCCATTTCTACTTTAATATTTCATTAACCTGTGGTGTTACGGTTTACCACATTGGAAAAACCACCGCAACCTATTTCTGTGCTTGACATATTGTGGAAAAATTTGGTCCCAGGAATCAATTAAAGCCATATAAATTCAACCTTAAAATAATAAGTGACTTCCACACGTAATCTACAATGATGACCAATTTAGAGGGTAAATAGATTGTCTCATATGGGGTGAGGAGGTGTCTGTGTTGGAGGGCTCAGCTCCCACGGAGGGCTGACAATGTGTCAGCTTTAAAGAGACAAAGGATGGTAAGGTTTGGGTTGCTGAGCACGTTTGAGAATCTTGGCTCCCCAGACAAGTGATTCAATTTATTGGAGGTGGCGAGAAAACCCAAATGAAAAAATATATACTGCTTTGCTGGATTCTGGAGTGAAATTAAGCGACAATATCTGAGTTTTAAACGAATACACACAAAAAATGTCCCTTGTAAATAAGCGCCGTCATAGTGGTGTGAGAAAGACACAGATGCAGACCGAAGCCAACTGAAAAGCTTGCGAGAATGTGATCAGATAGCGTCGCAGCAGAAATCTGAATTAAGTTGTGCTTTATGTTACGTTTCCTACATTGTGACAAGAACAACAATTCGTGAATTAAGTCTTACAGTACTATTACACAAGGCTTGATGAACGCTTGCACGTAAATACTGAATTACTCTTCGACGTGAAATATGATGACGTAATCGTATCTTATATTTTTAATTTGCATTGAGATATTATATATATATAAAAATGCAATTGTGATCCTTAGTAGATTAATGATATATGAATTTTGTCTTTTTTATGTGCGATAATAATAAAAATATTTTGTTGGGTAAAACTTACAAATCGTTTGTTATCAGGGGTTTTGAATATTTATTTAAACGATTAGGATCGATATGTTTTGTTCATATTTCTGTGATTAAAATGTATGAGTATGTGAGTAACCTAAGCAGTCACTGCGGTAAGAAGATTTACTATGTCACAATTTAACACTGGGAGTAAAAGTGGCCTTTAACTAGCATTCGTATTCATGTCAATCTTATTCATCATTTTTTGGGAGAAAAAAATTAAAATGTTAACGATGACGTTCTGCGTTGCGATCTTCTGTTGCTTTGCAGCATTAAATAAACGAAGTATAATTACTTAGTTACTTTAAACAATCCACCATCCCATTGCGAAATCCCGGGATAATCGCATTCCAAAGTGCAGATAATCGCATTGGGCACATTAACTTATTAACTTTAATAAAGTACGATGCTGAGTGGGTCAGATGCACCAGACAAAACACGCTGTCAATTAGACTAACCGAAGAATTCTTCAAACACTTTTCAGGAGTAACTCACAGGAAACTAAACTGCTGTTACATTAACATGAGATAATTTAATAATAGCAATGCCATAAACGTACGTCTCCAACAGGTAAAATTACACAGTTAATATATGAAAGTAATATTTTTAGTCAGGAGTTCAACACGTACAAGCCAAAAGAGGATGGTAAAGTAATTTATATACCATCTATACCTTCAGTTCAGTAAACTGGCCCATTAACTGTGTTTTATATACTTATCGTTCTAAAATACTCCAAATTGCTAAAAAAAAGAGACTGTACATTATGTAAACACCGTCCATCAATACCACCCATCATTCTGCTAAATTATATTTTTGATTTTCCTGCATGGATGCAACGCTCTAGGCGTCCCACATGGCGCGCGCGCACTATAATGAGTATCCCCTAGTATCACATTACTCTCTGACTCTCTGATTTCCATCACACTCACACAAGCTTATGTTCATGCTTATTTTATGCGTTTCTTTGCCCAGCTTTTCTTTACTAAATCTTCCAGTATTGCATCAAATGCAACTTACACGTGTATAGGTGTTGTTCGTGAAAATTGCACTGCACTGCAATTTTCACCCCCTTCGACCTAATTACTATGTTATAAAACACATATAAATCCAGTATGGAAATAGGCAACGTGGAAAAATATTATTTTTTGTCTGTTGATGTCTAAATAAAGTAACAAGTTATATATACCCTAAATACATAAGAACTCTACATATAAGTTGTTTCTGAATATATAAACAAACGTGAATGACTGCTTTGAATTAATTTCTGGCTCCACAACGTTAAAGTGTTCCTACATTTCTGACTTTGATTGAGAATTGTATACTTAATTTGCAACTTACGCTCAAAGCAGATCAATCGAATAGAAACTAATTAATAATATTTTAATATAATTTCTGGAAACTTTTGCTTGTCTTACCAGTTATTTAAGTGCCAAAATAATATGCCTTCGATTACTTTTATACAGTTGCAATGGGAATAGTAAGTGACCGACACATAATCTATAAGCAACGGGGCTAATTAATCGTCATGGGTACAAATCCTTAGTAGAATTTTTTTAACTTCAGTCTCGTGTTCCTGTGTTACTTGTGTTCAACAAGCGTTCATATTAAAGAAACGCTTTAAACATATGGTACACATCTGTCGTAGAGTTTGTTCAATGATAAGCAAACACAGACCTACTTAGAAAAGCTAGTAGGCCTACTTGATATAGTATTCCAAGTGTTTGCTTAATTTCACCATATGTTTATATACCACTCACGAACACTAAAAAATATATGATTTAACACTTTTAGTAGTTTAAATCAAATTGTTGTAGGCAAACTATAATACTTCTCACAAAGCAAACAATTACTCAAAATACCATCTGTGCTTTTAGACTAGGCTGTCTCGTCTAATAGCACAAGATTGTGGCCAGGCGTTATTGTTTACAAAGCGTAAAAAATGTCGCACGAGATCCGTACCAAAACTTCCTAATATTCAATCAAGGTACCAGACGGGGTTTCTTGAAAACGTATGTTATGGAGTATAACAGGAGCCTCGGCTATGAGAGACACTCCGGTTGGGGGGAGGGGGGGGGGGCTGGTTGGGTGATAATGAACTTGAGACATCTCATCACAATTCGAAAAGTCTCCTGTCCACTTCGGTGCGTACGGGTTCCCATGCATTTTGTGGAGAAAAACGAAGCCATTGTGCATTATCCATACCCCATTAGCTGCTCCTGCACTGGCTTCCAAAGGGGCTCCTGCGGTCCGCCCATGGTAACCAGGCTTCGCTGAGCGTTTTCTTAGTTGGAAAAAAAGCTTACTCGGTTAGGAGCGACAACGAAACAGTAACTGTATTTATAGTTAGGTTTCTAGGAAGACGTCCAAAACTGGAGTGGAAATAATAGGAGACTCAGGCCACATTTAGTGAGAAACCAACAACAACAGAAGCTGACAAAGTTGTCTATTTGGCAGTCGCGCCTCCCATTGAACAAGTAATTTATTCAAAGGAGATTTTATCCCCAAGATCTGATTATTATGATAATCAACCGGCCTAGACCCTTTCTATTCGCATGTCTGTAGGTCTGAACTTGGTGCTGACAGTTAAAGCTGATTTGCACGGTGTCACCCTAGTGACCCAGTGGTCGCATTCCTAGACTGCAGGATTTCCAAAAGGGAACAAAAATAATGGAAAATGCGGACACTTGATTTCGGCGGTCGACTGCAGTCATGGGAGCCTCGATGTCAAACTGGACGTTATTTCGCGCGATGATGGATTTAAAGTGACATTACACTTTATGTAACCATTAAACAACTGAATTTCTTACGTAATTTATGGTTATTTGCATGCTTCGATCAAACAGAATTAAATTTGTATTAGTTTATACGTACACGCTAACGGGGTGTTCAGACTTAAGATGATTAGATAAACAGAAACCAAGACTTTTTAAATAAGAAAATTGCCATGTCTTTGATTTAATCTCGATCGAATAACTAATAGAAATCAGAGAAGTTAAACGAATTCTGGTATCACTTTGATAGCCACGCTACATGACAAAGGCATGTTCTCAGATCGAATGACTGACATACTAAAAGCAGCATAGAGGGAAGGAAGAAAATAGAATGTGCATGAAATATCTTCGCGTGATCTCGTCATTCTTAGTTTATTTCGGAGGGTGGGGACAAAAGTGTAACTGCATCGTGTCATAAAGGGGAGGGTCTTGGCGACGGTATATGTTTTTGGCTTGCGTGTTTAAGTCCATACCTAGTTTGATATAGGGAACGGTGTGCGCTGTAGCAGGGCGGGGGAAGGCGAATAGCTCACTTCGCTTTCTCTCAAGGGGAGGAGAACGCCATCTCTATGGGAAATAATCATGGCAATAAATAAAAAATGGGGGAATCCGACCGAGAATATCTGAATGGATGGGGCCAGCGCGACGTCACCGTGAGCCGCAGCCATGAAGCGCAAGACCATGAGAGAAGCGAGCGACGAAAGCTCAGTTCTTCTACACCGCTGGACGATTCGTTCATTTGACTGTTGTGGAAAGAATACGGCAAATACCCCCGGCTATCAAAATAAGGTAAGGGTAGGGTATTTTTAATGATATGTACGTATATACACCTGTAACGGACACAAAGGCATCGATCTGTGTTGTCTGTGGCAAAAGCAGAATATATGCTGAACCGTATTGTTTTCGATATACTAGACTATATATTCTGTACTATTATAAAGCACAAGCTACAGGCGCCTCTATAGCAACGTGATTTGTCAGCCTAGAAAAACATTAGAAAATATTTTTTTAAAAACACCATTCTATGCTTTCTTCATTATCTCTGTCATTCTTACACATCGTCTGACCGATGCGCACGACCCCTCTTTAATGAGAGCCAAAGCCACAACGCATGTTTATAACAATGAAGCATTGCGAGAAAAATGGGAAGTGCTGAAAGGTATACAGTGTTTCGTGTGTGGCGAAAGATGAACGCGCAGATTTTTATTAATCTGATTAAGGTTTCCATTCAAGTTGAACAGGAGAATGACTGTTAGAGAAGGTCAGATTATGCGTTGTCAGTTTAGGTACGGTTAGGTTTTTTTGTGAGTTATTTATCCAGCAACATAACTTCATTTTTGATAATTAAATAAAAGACTGGCCTGGGTATGAACTATATCACGGATTACTAAGCGCCACCCATATCGCCCTAAGGAATTATAGTGCCCTTTACCCAAAGCTAGACAACGACAACTAAAAGAACATACATTTAAGACCACTATGGTCCACCATATAAGCACGAACAGCTATTTATACAATATTCTTAGAATTTTAGTCGTTCATACATTTTTGTCTTATACTTCAAACGAATCACCATCATCATTATTACACTTATTGGATCACTCAGTGTGTGTTGCTCACTGCAGACATATTCAGATTATAAGAATATACTGCGTTTTACTCAAAATTCCGTCTCTCACTTGCATATTAGCTTCAACCCAGTTAAGCTTCATGTGTTGTGTTATCGCTACGATTGAAAAGCGACACTTTCAATATACGTTCAGTGTGAAACGGTGGGCCGACAATTAATCCACAGTCATCCCGAAATCTGAATAACTAGCGTGATGCTTCAGTTAACATAAGGCCAAAACCCACCCTTTACGCGCAAGTCGAATTTAGAGTCCATCTGCCAGGCGGAGACACGTGTAACACATTTCCACCTGACACGTGAAGCACAGTAATGTGCTATTTACCCCCAATATAACTAAATAGGGAAGAGAATTATTTCGATATGTTTCACATATTTTCCTTTCAATTCAATCCAATAGTCAACATTCATAAACCTAAATAAAATGAGAGCGCGGTTATAAAACTGAAAGCATGAAGTATGACGGTGCTTTTGACGCAGAAGGAAAGAGAGAGATGAACGTACAAGTGTGCATTCTCGGGCATGTACAATGTATTTAAACGTAAGCATCTTTTAACAATACATAAAATAAATATAATTTTATGTTGTGCTTTCCCGTATTGTAGGGTTTATATTTGGTTGAAATCAACCAGTTGTAGATTTTTGAGATAGTGTGGCCAACTAGCCTACGTTTTAGCAAGGGTGTCGCCTGTGTACAATGTAACGTTATTTTTCCAATACTGGAGTAAAATTAATAAAATAAATTACGCTATTTTAATATCCTAATAGGAATGAGCACGTTCACCATGCCAGAAGACCAGCATCTTAAACCAAAAACAGGAATGTAAGCTTTGGTCTCACAATAAAAAAGAGAGATGCTATTACATATGATGATGTATTTTAAGATTATATTTTGATCTTGTCATTTGGTTTGCAGAGGAATGCGTTTCTGTAACTTGTGTAATTGAGGCGATAAAGCATTAAGAATATTTAACTCATTGCTTGTCTATCTAGAACTTGCGCCGTTTAAGGTGTACGTGCCGCATTGAGTCTGAATGTAACATTTCTGTAGGAATACCTTGTAATTCTTCGCTTTGTCATACTGTTCAGAATTATGAAATACACTGTTGGAACCCCATGATGGTTGTTCAATAGTCATGAGAACTATTTTATTAATACGACTTATTTTAATGTAACAAATACAAATGAAACAAAATGGTTCTCTATTCTGGATGTGGTTAATTGATTCTGATGTAATTTCAATTTAAAACTCACGTTTGCTCTTAATCTTTATGCAAATAATGAACCATATGTGAATGTGAATGTGTGTGCATTTCTGTATATAGATGCCCTCACACATTTGCTGTCACGTATAAAGGAGTTTAGAAGTTCCATATGTTACGTGTTATATTCTCGCATACAGTAGGTGTGTGTGTGTGTGTGAGTGTATTCCATTATATTTCAAAACCCATTAAAACCCATTAGTATTTCAATGTATACCATTTAACCAGCATTTCTTAATCAAAACGATCCATTCTGAGTACCTCGAAACAACATGCTACCCATACTGTCTTGAACTCAAATTTGTCTTCTGATCCGTGATATTGTTATAACAGAACATATGTGCATTGGCATGATTCGCGTGATTGAAGCTAAAGAAGTCTTTAAGCATGAAATCTTACGCTATTCCTGAGTGGCTCAGTGCGTTCCTTTGATTGGAATTGAAACAAGTATTTGTAATATAAGTATTTGTTGTCGTGTGCGTTTTTCATTAATTGCAGCATGTATTTCACTCCGTCCTTCAACATATAATCCCTGTTTTACTGGAATCCTCAGAAATTGTAATTTTTTCCTGCTAAAGCCAGTTTACTTAAACAGGAAATTTGCAGGGGAAAGCAATGTTACTAAATATCAGTCAACGTAGACATATATTGAAAATATTTTACCGCAAGCAACATACTGTTTCTGTTCACGTAACTGAAGTAAAGTAATATACACTTCGTATTCTGTTTTTTTTTACAGGACCCACTTGAGAAAATATTTGAAGGAAGTCACGTGATATAGGTAATGTTGTAATGAGAAAGACAAAAACGTATTAGGTAGCGTATGTGTGTCGTGGGAGTGTGTGTATGTGTAGTCATACACAACACATGCGTACCCAAAGAATACAGCTTCAGTCAGGCTTAAAGCACTAGAGCGACTGTATGGTGACGTATGTATTTAATGGACCTGTTACAAAATATCACATATGCTTAGTTTTTATTTATACATTCCAAGGGTGTGAATGGAACAAATACGGAGTAATTGTGTGTAATACTATTATGGTCCGATACAAAACATTGTGCATCATTCGAGTTCGCTTGTAGAACCGTCAAAGGTTTTGAATCTAACAAGAGCCATTGAGACTCTACCAACACAGAGCCGATAAAGTTATTACAAATTATATTATTGCTATAAATAATAATAATAATAATCACCCTGAAATTAGTGATTCATTACAATGGTGGGTAGCTGGATTGTAAGGGAAGTCGTGTTAAAGTGTAATATAATATATTTTTATTAGTAATTAAATCCATACGTCCATTTTCCATACCCGTTTGTCCTGTGCTTAGAGCTATAGGACATAGAGTCTTAATCGTAGTATGATTTCGATTAATTTAACGTAAACATGTTCACTTTTTATTCGTTCCAATAAAATAATACAGAAATGTTCACAGCATCACTTGAATTGAGTGCATTTTTCCGTTTTTTTACTTTTCTTTACAAATAACATACAAATCAAAATTTATTTTTAAAAAAGTATTCAGGCTTTCTCGAGAAATACGTCAGAAATCTGGCAGAATCTGGCAGTGATTCCATTGACGAATTAAATTTTCCAACACCTAGAACCACACAACAACTGAATTAAATGGACTGAATGGATACAGTATCCACCTTTTTGAATACGATTTTCGGACTGATGCCGATACAGTGTGCCACCGTCGTTCGTGCCAATCTGTAGCCAGCCAGCACCACCAAAGAAACGCGCATTATCATATTCTAATCCAACTGTAACTTCCCACAGGTTAAACCGTGCAGTGAAATACAGAATTAGAGATAAATTAATACCACTGAATGATTGTAACGTTTTGCATTATTACGTACATTTTTGGAATCGAATTCCTAGGCTTTTAGGCCATACATTAATTAGGGGACTGTTTTTAATTCTATGTTGGAATTTGAGATCCACCCAAAACTAGACACAGAAGTGAACAAACCGCGCAAGCGATGTGGAAGGCTTCAGAACATTCTATCCATAGACGTTCCCTTTAATAAAGCTAATTAATGCGTGTCAGACGTATTCGTCATTCCGCTGTGTCTACCAATGGTAGGAGAGGTGTAATTAGTTTTTAGCGAATAAATGAAAGATGCACCTGTAGTGTATGGGGGGGGGGGGGGGGGGGGGGGGGGGGACCGATTTCTACTGGATTGTATTCATAAATGTGCCGTACAGCCGTCTCAGTGAGCTCAGAGTGGTTACTCCTGGGTTACAGATTACATTTTTTAATGTTAAACTTTGCACTAGTCTATTAATTAGTTCACAATTTAAGTTGTTGAATTTCATCTATTTAAGAATACAAATGTTTCTAAAGAATCGGACGAACTTGATTAATCAAGTAAGCTGTATTTATTTATTAATTAAATTGAGGCTGAAGTATGAGCACAATACAAATAAATAATAATAAACAGTATTTGGCTAGATCTGTCATTACTGTAGAACAGAGCAGCGCAGGACTGCTGTCCTTTGTTGGCGGTGCTGAAATAGAGCGCCATAACCGATCTGTCACTCTATATCGTCTCCAATCTCCATTAAAATAAATGCACACATGGAAAAATACATCAGATCACCATTAATTAGATTTTTAAAACGATTATATTTAATAGTGTAAATATCAAAATCTTTCTTTTTGGATTTTAATTCTTTAAATATAAAAACATATCATGTTACAAAGGAATATTTTCTAGGTATTGCACTACATTGACGTAATTTATTATTTTTTCGGAAGATAAATATAAATGCGCATGATTTTTTTAATATGAATTTTTTTCAGAAATTTCTTATTTGTTATTTTTCCATAGTATAGCCAGATAGTTTTATATGGTATTGTAGTTTGATTAAAATATGTTGGGAAACAAACGATTGTATTAAAGTAACAATATAAAGGCAAAAAGTACGATGGGAATGAAATACACAAGTATACGTTCCTCATATAAAACAGTTAAAATCAAATTAGGATTGTTCATGTTAGAGGTGCTTTGATAGATAGATAGATAGATAGATATAGATAGATAGATAGATAGATAGATAGATAGATAGATAGATAGATAGATAGATATAATGTTTTCATTAGTATTGTTCTTAGGATGTCAAGGATGTACATGTTTAATATCCCACAAAATGTTCATCCATCACTTACCTATTTTCACTTATTTATCAGATATTAAAGACTATGCAGTTCCAGTATGAATTTATACTAAAAATCTATATCGTTAACTTGTTACTTATATGTGACCACTTGTACTTTTGGATTTAACAAACATTTCAATGACACATTAGGATTTGACACAAAGCCGTGGGCACCTGAGGATGTTTGGCGGCTTTATATATGTATATCATTATATCTACAAAGCCTCATACATATTTACAATGAGCATAATAAAATGGAAGAAAGTATATTAATATAGCAAGACTGTGCAGTTCTACTATATGCGTCGCTCCATTTATCCATCTTCAAATCCTGATTCCTGGACAGGATTCTAGGGGGGCCTGGAACCTATCCCAGGCTACATTATGTGGACAATGAGAATGTAAATGTATAGGGAATTAAACATAACCTGAAGCGAAGCTGTTGTAGTTAAAGCGATCTTGCAATCATTGACTTTGTGTATCAGTGTACAGATGCAGGTGGTGAAGAGGGTGGAGGGCGATTTCCCCCCTTTTTTTCAGTATAATTACAAGAGTAGGGAGGGGGAGGAGCCTCACAGTGCCACTGTGCTAAGAGAAAGAGGTTTAATTACATCAGCTCCAGTGCCATGCTCTGTGTGTGTGTGTGTGTGTGTGTGTGTGTGTGCGTATGTGTGCATCCGTGTGCAGGGATCTGGATGGAGTGAAAATTATTACAAAAAGGTCCCAAAAAGTGAGTAAAATCTGAACAATGTACAAAGCGAAGCATCTGGATTCGCATTGTTAAAATTCTGGTTCATATACATATTAAAAATAATGATGAAAAGCATGAATAACTCCCATTAAACAGGTTGTGCCGTCTTTTAACTTTCCTTACATCCTTTGCTAAAGTATTTTAGATGCAGTTTAAAATAAGCATTACAAAGGTTTACATAAAACTGTAATCAGACTATATTTTTGGATTCTTTAATGCTTGACTGTTCTTTTCTTCTTTTGATATAATATGTGCATTGAAATGGCTATGAATATTTCCAGTGGCAGATGTCTTTGTAATACCTATGTGTCTTTCCTGTGATTATAGGTCTGAATCTGTCCTGGCTGTGACACACATGGCTTGAGAATTTGGGTGGCCTAGGGGTTGGTTGTTATCTTTGGTTATCTAGCTGTATGAGTGGTGTACATTCTTCATAAAGCTAGATAACCGAAAGTAACAAGAATCCCATTACACTCCTGAAAGGCAACAAGACTCCCTTCATCCCTGGGAATGCAAAAAAAAAAGAAAACATACATGCATATGCAATAGTAGAAACCAAATCCAACAATGAAGCAATCAGAAGAGAGCAGAGCAAAAGTAAAACAAAAAGGTAAGACAGAAATCTCAGCCATCAGCTTTCTCTGTGCCACACATGCTTTGAGCAGTTCCCCAGACAAGACACCTCATATATAGCAACAGTTTGATAGCACCAGGGTAACAGGTAAGGCTTGAAAGAGATTCATGCTTCCATTGTCTACAGCCACAACCCATGTAATCCTTTGAAAGAGTGCTTGCTGATGTAGTATCTCCGTTAAGAAAAACATTACTTCCCTGGGGGGGCTGACCTTAAATTTCACAGTAAAAACTCGGCCAGATACTTAACAGTTGAAGGGAAACATCTGAACATTTCAGACCTTTATTACAGTGAACTTCTTGCCCTGTTTACTCCCTTTGGCACTTGGATTTGGAGCTACTTTCACGAGTAGCTAAAGTAACAGTGAAATTTTAATCAAGAGAAAGATGAAAAGCACATGCTGATTCCCTGACAGCCCCTTTCCTGCATTAAGGGGAGGGGGTGTTGGTGCAGCATGACCACGGTTAATCTATTAATTCCCTGAAGCCGGTATGCAACATGCAAGGGCTTATAGCTCAATGTCACATGGCAATCGCTCGCTAGCACGTCCGCAGGACAGCGTTCCTCTCTGTAAGCCGCAGTCCTGCTTTAGTAAATTGCCCAAAATGGTCGGTGCACCGTAAAGTTTTATACTCATTGGCAGGGAAACCCAGATGGGGGCTGTAAAATGTTGCATTAACTATTCAGGACACTAATTTTACTGGTGCTTTCCAATAGCATGTGATGTTTGTTTGATTCGGCTCAGCAAAGCTCAGAGGTGGTGCCTCAGAGTCGTTAATTTCATGGGGCAGTCGGCCTCTGTGGAAGCCGCCGGCATAGTGAGCTGTGCTTTGCCAGCTGACTGCAGTGCTGATCTGACAGATTGCCCCACCTGACCCTACTCAGCTGTAGGTCCCGCAGTCCCATTAAGGCTGCGGACAGGAACAATTACACCCAGAAAGTGTTCTGAGGACAGTATTGTTACTCCGGCCGTCAAACCAGCAGACAATCCTCTGCATATACAAGGGATATACTTAGGGGCGCAGTACAGGCATGGATACCCTGGCAGATTCGGGGGGCCCAGCACGTTACAAGGGCCCTTGAAAATGTAAAATTATTTGTAAAATTGGACAGGGGAGCCAACAGTGACATTTTGTCAGGGGGCTCAGAATTTCTAGGTCCAGCGTGGTTATACTATTACAAGCACTTTGAACTGGCTCCTACTGACATCTCTTTCCCTTTGAAATCCACGCAGACTACATCACACTAAGCATGATCTAGAAATCACCGGTTTCTCATTTCAGCTCCATGACACGCATATTTTCAATACTCTCTTCACGTTCAGTTTTTCATAATTTTTCATAATTTAATTTCGGAAATGGCCATCTTTCAAAATCAAAGTCTTTGAAACAATATTACGTAACAAAGGGTGCTACAGTATTTGATATTAGGCACACTAACATGCCTTGATAGCTCATTCCTCAAGGAGAACTTAAGGAGCATCAGACTGCTTCCCTTCTCCACCTCCATGACACCAGCAGAGCTTTCAGCAGACAGGCAGCACAGTTCAAGCACACCCTATCCAATTAGCTCACAGAATACGGTCCAAGCTTCCTTATCTACGTGTGTAGCCTCTGACATCCACTCAGCCTGTTTTCACTGTTCCAGTGCAGTCGCCGAGTACAACCCGCTGGCAGACGGCCGGGGGGAGCTTTGTGGAGAGGTGACAGGAAGTGACCCAGCACGCATATGCCGCTCATTTTCGTCATGACTCAGGTTGCTTGTATTGTGAAGGATTTATCTGGACTCTGAATGGCTGGGAATCCTGATTTTTGATTGGACGAGGCTGGTGGGGGGAGTGGCTAGCTTAACGACAGTCGTCGTTACTAAATTGAGTCTAGCGACCATCACGTAAGTTGTCATGGAAACCTGTATCTGTGTAAATAGGATTGAGATAAACAGGGACTCAGTGTGTGTGCAAAAAGAAACTCCCAATCTTAATGGAGGACTGCGGTACTGTTGGCTCCGATCCCATTCCAGTAAAGAAGTCTCTGTTTGGCCTTGTGTCCCATGGTAGTCATCTGTAATGGAGAGTGGACATTTACGAGAAATTTACATGCAGGTACAGGGTGGTGTTGGAGGGTAAACCGTATAGAGCAGGAATGTGCGTGCAGGGGGGGTCTTTGTGTGTGGCGGTCAGCGTTGTTATCTCTCTGACGCTCTGCATCACAAATCCTGGTAGAAAGTTCTAGAAGGAGCCCCCCTCGCATTTTGTCGCCTTGAAAAGGCCCAAGTCAGGATTTTCAGACAAAAGGCCAAGCTGGGTCCTTTCTTCCACGTCTGTCGGAAAAAGAGTGAAGGAGGGGCCGTGGGGTGGATTTGTCTTGGTTTTCATGGTCTAGGCAAGCAGATTTAGACTGCAAGTGTCAAGTAGAAAAACAGCCATTGTAGCCTTACCCCCCAGTCAACTGTACAGTCAATAGAACTAGTACACTTGTCATGGGGAAACAATGGAGCCCTTTGCTACTCTTCCACCACAACGGGGGCCGAACAAACAGAGAGTGTTTTCTAAGGAACAAAAAAAAAAACGGGGTGATTTTTGCCCTTCTTGCCCTGTTAATGGAGTATGTCAAACAGGCAGGAAGAACTGTTCACTGTTGGCCTGTTCAGAGTCCACATTTTAGCAGACCCTTCCCCATGAAATCTGAATACATTTCCGCCATTTGCAGGAGTCAGTGGGCTCCTGATGATGAAGGGGATTAGGCTGAATAACTTACCAGTAACAGTACACAACAAACACAAGCTAATCAGTCACAAGGCCCGGCTTTGCAGATTCTCGAAGTTCCTATTTCTGCAGAGATGTCACATGATGTCAGAACTCTGTTCTTCTATTAAGGCCTTGTGTGGTGCATAAAGAGTAGGTTATGAAAATGGTGTTTTATTTCATATCTTTCGCAATACATTTCTATAGTGTTTTGAAGATTTGTTTACCCATTTGCGTTTTCAATTTCTGTTTGACGTCATTCAAATTCAGCAGATCCAAGCGAATCTGAGTGCAACAACTTACAGATAATGTGTTAACATCTGTCTTTAAGAATTGGGCTCACCGAAATGTGGAGCGAAAGATTAATGCACGTTGTATGGTACCATATGTGAAACCACATGTAGAACATGGTTTCACATTGAT